>NW_019091236.1:600000-954631 GCF_002217175.1 Folsomia candida
AAGCCCGTCTCTCACAGGGCGGGGAGAATTATATATAGATTCCACTTCGAAATATCTACTAAAATCTTTATGTTTACAAACATACTCAAAATATACAGGAAATTATGTAAATATACGAAAACCCCTCAAAATATGTATGAAAATACCTATGTACGAAAACCTTAAAACATGGAAAACTACATATGTTAGAATTTTTGCGATCGTGCTTGGATGAGATGTCAGTCTAAGAAGTTTTAACACGATCTGTTTTAGTATCAAAAGCTACATATGAATATATAAAAATCCGCCGTCTGCTCATAATATAGATTTGCTCTCACTTCCGTTGCCGACAGACATTTGCAGGTTATAATATAGATGCCATCGGACGAGCCGGTATAAAAAAAAAGCATAAGCTTAGCAACATTTATCCCACACCTCCTGCTCAGTATAAATACCGCAAGACCGCACTTCCTAGCCTCCTATTCCACATACTGAGCAGCCCTGAACACACTTAAAGAAGATTCTAAAAAATGGAGAACCCAGCCGTACAAAGGAAGACTCATTACGAAATGTCGTTCTACGAAATCTTGGCAACATCCGTGGCGCGCATGGGACCCACACCGAATCATATTGCTATCATAATGGATGGGTAATACAAATAATGTATTTTTTTCAAAAATTTTCCAATTGAAATTTTCACAAATGACTTAAATAAATGAAACATTTTTCTTTGTCAGAAATCGTCGCTTTGCTAGGGCGAAAGGGTTAAAAGTTATGCATGGTCATGAAGCAGGGTAAGAAGTTAATTACGTATTCAAATATGTAACTTGACTTTGTTAAGAATTTATATAACGGAAGTAACTTGGTGCAAATTATCGAAGGTGGCTTATCACGAATAAAAATTTGAACAGAGTCATTATGCAGAAAGATGTATGAAGAAACTTATGCACGCATAAGTGAAAAATTGAAGGGATTTTATGCATAAATTTGGCTGGTTTTCATGCAGAGAATTGGCTGGATTTTAGGCAGAAAAATTTATGCCGAAACAATTTGTGCATAAAATGTGTAGAATTATGCATAATTGTGCAAAACCTTGCTGCAAAATATACCTGTCAGAAATTTTATGCAGAGTCGTTCATACGTTTTCTGCACAAACCATTGGTCCGGGCAGTTGTGTCGAATTATGTCAAATTCGACACACGATTTTCACCCAGGCAGAATTATGCGGAATTATGTATGTAAAGGGTGTTGATTTAATTCGATCACACTTTTCCTGTAAATTTTTGAGGAGCTATTACTCATAATTGGTAAAATTTATGAAGTCAATTTTTTTATCAGACATACCTTGATAAGTGGTCTTTCCATCAGGAACTTCATTCATCCGTCAACTCTTTGTTACAGACTCTGTGATCATTTTTTTAAAGATTATTTTATAAAAAAATCCCAAGATTTCTTGAACTTTTGTGATAACGTCTTTCCTTGCTCAATGTTTTGGATCTTGTGCACGTTTTCCTTCAGTATGTACAACATACTATCCTGGGAATACGGAGTCAGGTTTTTATCATTCCACTAAAATTTCGTAGGCACCGTTGAAGCTTGATGTACTATTGCACTCATAATGAATTGTTCGATGTGGTCCGTGGTATTGCTCTGCGCGAATATTTTATTTATCTCAATTGGCAAAAATTCCTTGTTTCCTAGTCTATCAGAGCAAATAGGTCACATTCTCCATATGCCCCGTTGCGTACATGTTTCCGCATTTGCATGCAATATTTTGTGGTGTCAAAGCCACCCGCCCAGAACCACTGACACCATAATTTCCAATTCAGATTTCGGGACCCTCATTACCGATAGATCCGATTTTTTTGCTGTTTTGTATCTTACCATTTATGAGCGTAATTTTGGATAGAACCGAATTTGACGGTAACTGAAGCAGAGGATGTGGCGACCCAATTCTTTACGGTGTCAAATACCCACTTTTTCAAGACTTTTGCGTTAATTGAACCCGGTCATCAATGTTTCTGGTGGAGAGATGATTTTTTTCTCTTACTTTGTAACTTGTCTAACCACATTATGCAGATTGGACGTTAGTTTTCACCAAAATGGGCTATTCGTACTTGATTTTCGTTTAGTCCTTTTCAAGTCATTTCGATCCCGTGCACCATTTGGACAAGAACTTTCGTTTTCATGCCAAATTTCTGCAAGGTCTTTATTTTCCTGGTAGGTGGGAACCATTTGGGTTGTTTATAAGGTTTTTCATCCGTGAAAAATTTTTATTCATGCATTGCCATCACCTATTCCCGGAACATCCGATTTAAGGTGGATTTTTGTTTTCACCTGAAATTCCCTGCTTCTAAGACCTGCGTCTCAATGCTATCATCCTCATAATTAGCACTTATATTCGTGCTACTCATGGTAAAAATTTCAAAGAAAAATATTAACGGGATCAATAATTATAGCTGAATTTGTCTCTGACGCGCGCGCGAAAATCGATGTGATCGAATTAAATCAACACCCTTTATGTATGCACATAACGTTCTGCAAAATACATAATAGCGACACAAATTTTTTCGCTTTTACAATTTTTACACAATCTGCAGGATTATTTTTTAAAAAATTATGCATAATACAACATGCATAAATATTTATAGTTTTTGCTGCTTACTGCAGAACTCGACACAGCGAATTTTACTCGGGATGTCATAAAAATCTTGGTACATATTGACCCATATTAATTATTAATACGCAACTCTAACGCCTTGGTATTAAATGGTGACACCAATTTTGTATAGATCCGGTAATATGGGGTGACGATTATGTATCACTAGAAAGTAGACATATGTATAAGTATGATTCTACAGGAATGGTTATAAATTTGTCACCGAAATGCTACAAATTTCTCACCAGTTGTACATAATTCAATTTCTGGTGGTAGTCGTCACCCCATTTCTGTGAGTAATACTGCTCAGAGTTAATTTCAACCACTGACCGGTATTAAAATCTTGTAGCAATTAATTCCTACCCTGTGAAGTAGGAATACAGCCCTGGTGAAAATTTTGGCGGATTTTATGCATTAATTTGGCCAGATTTATAACAAAAATTGGCTCAATTATGTAAATGCATAAAAATATATGCAGGACGGGTATAGTACAAACTATGTGCATACGTATATCGAGTTATGCTTAACAATGAACACAAGATTCTGCAGAGTGTAACCCTCAGATATTATCTGCATAATTATACATATTTTTTCCTGCATAAACTAAGGTGTCGATTACTTATTATGCACAATCCGACACGATTTTTACAGGGGCGTGGATTAATGATCTTTTACCAAGACTTTTACCAAGAATTTCCAGCCGACTTACGCCTCTAAACTTAAGCCGAGTACTGTTTCGTTAATCCTGACTCCTTAAAATGAGGATAGAGTTTTACAAGGGAACTGTACAAGGGGTACAAGGTCAAGGTCAAGGTCAAGGTCTGCTCCTCCCCTATTGTCCGAATCCGCGATTACATTAGCCGAATCAGCCAAACTATTTTATTATTTAACGTCACTTACCTATTTTTATTTCGGCGCGAAATTGAATAGTTTGAACGTCAAAATATAAAAAACAAACGAACAAAAAATATGGTGTTAAAAAATAAAATAATTCGGCCAGTGTAATCGCGATTCATCCAATAGGGGAGGAACAGCTGCACACCTTGTACAGTTCCCTTGTAAAGCTCTATCCTCAGTATAAGGAGTCATACAAACCAAACAGTTCGGTGCATACGTATTTACATATGGGAAAATTTGCACCAAATTTTTCCCAAAAACATCCCCTTATGACAATATCTAAATACATATACGCTACAATAAATATTCAGGTCTACCGTTTTGGACGGGGTGGACGAATGGAGGAAAGCGATCGGATGTAAAGAGCTCACCATTTATGTCTTTTCATCCGAAAATTTTAAACGAACCAAGGATGAAGTGGATAACTTGATGGAACTCATATTTCGACGGTCTGAAGACACCTTGAATGATGTGTAAGGATTTAATTATTGTATTTCTTTACATTAATTTTAGATTATTCTTTCTAATTACGGTTCGTTCTGCTGAGAGGGTTGGAATCCATCGCCGATTTACGTTAGCCGACCCGCATAAAGTGTTCTATATAAATTATGGTACATATGTAATTTATGGAATACCAGTTTATTTATTTTGGCGTAAAAATCACTCAATTTTGTGTCTGGAATTTGGAAAATTGAATGATTTTCACGCCAAAATATGTACATATTTACGTAGATAAGTTGGTATTCCATAATTTAGAACAATCTCAGCAGAACCAACGGTAAAAATAGTTAAGTTCTAAATAATTATTCTTTATATTTCCCAATTTGAAAGGAAATCTGGAAAAAATACCAACATGTGCGTCCAATTTATCGGAAACTGGGAGCGGAGTCCGGAAAAGTTAAAAAATCGCATAGCCAATGTGATGGAGATAACCAAGGACTTTAAACCGTACAAGCTAAATGTCGCCCTCGCATTTACAGGTCAAAGATGTACATAGTTTATATTATAAAGATTTAATTCCACTTTATTAACTTTTCATTACTAACAATATCCTCACCGATTTGGGCGTCAATCGATAACTAATATATGTAGATTACTAGTATTAATTTTGCAAATGGAACTATGTATCTCCTAGTGCGCAGGTTTGGCGGAGATATTTGCATCCAAAGCGGGAAAAATGAGCAGCAAATTTGGAAATTGAAAAATGTCTCAGTCTTGGGAATGCATTTTCTCCTCTTTTTATGCAAATATCACCACTAAACTTGAGCATTGGCCGATTCATAAGTATGTACATGCATAGTTCCATTTGCAAATTTCATACCAATCATATTTGTGATCGATTGACGCCAATTTGGTCAAAATCTATAAGCATACGTTGGGAGATCGTTGGGAGATTATCAGAAATAAGTTGACCGTATTCTTCCATTTTCCTGAATCGGCGTGCCTACGCCTGTGGCGAAATTTTCGAAAAAAAAATAAAATTCGAATTTTTAAAAACCCTGTAACTCTTAGAACTTTGACCCGATTTCAAAACTTAAACCCTATTTTTTGCTCAGAATTATTTCCTTGACCTTACAAAAATTCAATTTCTACATTTAAAAAAATGCTGAAACTCATAATTTTTTTAAAACTAAAATCGTTTTAAAGATGTTTTTTTTAAATATTGTTATCGAAGTGATTCTAAGCAAAAATTGCGTCATCGATACAGTTAATCCCGTAAGAAACCGCGGTGTCAAAATCTCGTCCATAATTTTACCCCTAAACGTCCCTTTTATAGGCCGGGAAGGGATTCTACAAAGTCTGCAAGCTTTCACAGGTTGGAAGGATGACACGCCGACGAATGAGAGTGACTCCACTCCAGAAAACTCTCTCGGCTGGAACCAATATTTGATCGAGCAGGCCCAACATTTAGCGCATATGCGTCCCATCGACATCCTCATCCGTTCAGGGGGCGATCAGAGATATTCTGACTTTATGATGTGGGAAGCGAGCCACGCCTACATTCACTTTACCCCAGAAACATGGCCGGAATTTAATTTCAACCAATTCATGAATGCCATCTTTAAATATCAAGTTTTTCGAAGGCAATTAATCCACAAACCGGTAGGGATGGTAACTTTGGTGTTCATTTACCCTAAATATTTACTGCTGAGTCTAAAGACGACACAAATCCGACTAACAATGGAGGTCTCCCAATGTATGCTCACAGATTTGGACAAAAGTAGCCTCAATCGATCAGAAATATGATTAGTATGAAATTTGCTAATTGCACTATCTGCCAATGCGCAGGTTTGGGAGATATTTGCATCGAAAGCGGGCAAATTTGGAGAATACAAATTTCCCAGCGTCTAGGCGCGTTTTTCCCTCTTTTAAATGCAAATATCTCTGCAAAACCTGCGAATTGGCAGATAGTGCAATTAGCAAATTTCATACTAATCATATTTCTGATCGATTGAGGCTACTTTTGTCCAAATCTGTGAGCATACGTTGGGAGACCTCTATTGTGAGTACAATTTGAAACTGGGTATGATTGGAGACCCGGGTAAATTATTTTTCGGTTATGCCTACAGATCTTGAAACATCTAAGAAAAGACGTTAAACGAATCCCATAATTAGAGACAAGCTTTATAAAATTTTCAAATTTTAAGCTCAACACGCGGCTACAAATATTTACGGTATATTTCTCATGTGCTATTTTTCATTTGCTAAATTCTACATAGATTTCGGCTAAGGAATCCTTGTCACCTGAGGAATCTATAAAATCTGAAGAAATCCTGGAGAAATCTCGCATAAAGAAGTGGAAGAGGATTGGACGGCTAGCGAGGAAGGATGTCCCTCACTTGGGAACGTGCATTCCGTACGTTGTGAATAATAAATGGCTTGAAAGTTTTCAGAAAATTCTAAAATTTTAAGTAACCATCATTTTTGCTGGGAGAGTGTGGTTTGTATTTACATACATGATTACTTATGCATATGATTATTAATGTGATTATGACTATGATTATGATGTTGTTACTGTGAACTTGTTAGACACTTGAATAAAGCATCAATCAATCAATCAATCAATGATTATGAATGATTATGATTATAAAAACATTTCCATAGCAATATAAAAAAATTTCCTTGGCAATATTAAAAACAGGAAAGGGAAACGATTTTTGATTATGAGTATTATTATGATTATGATTTTGATTATGAATATGCATATTTATGATTATGAATGTGATTATGATTATGCGTATGACCATGAACAAGATTAGGTCCTTCACAACGGTAAAAAAATTCCTTATGAAAGCTGAAAAAAAATTCTTAACAACATTAAAAAAATTGCTCTGAAACTTTAAAAATTCCTTAGTAGCATTGAAAAAAATTCTTAGCAACGTTATAGTAACATGATAAGTAATTGTCCAAACTTGCAATTCATCCCCTCGGTGACAAATTTATTACCTGGGTATTATCGCCATCCGGTAAAAACCCATACATGTACTAACAATGGAGGTCTCCAAACGTATGCTCACAGATTTGGACAAAACTAGCGTCAATCGATTACAAATATAATTAGTATGAAATTTGTAAATGGCACTACCTGCCAATGCGCAGGTTTGGCGGAGATATTTTATTTACAATGTGGATTATTCAAAAACTGTGCGGATATAATTACGTATGTACCTATATATTTTTACTGTTTATGGCTACCGAGAAAGTTATGAGAGTATGTATGACGTGTGCAATAAACGCATTTAGCCAGCCAGGGTGCCTTTCATGTTCGGATTAGCTTTATGTACCATTTCCGCGAATTTGAGACTAAAGTAGTAAAGAACCACCCGAAAAAAAAAACAACATGATCAAACTAAAATTGTAATTCTGCAATTTTTCTAAAAATTTGATTACAATGTTAAAAATCTTGTAGTCACACAAACTACATAGTTTGTGCTGGTAATAATTTCGTTCCGGATTCGTAGTAAATTGTTCATTATCACAACTTTACGGAACGGCAATTCCCGTTACATCACTGCATCCGCGTAAGGTCGGGTGGCGATTCAGGCCTGATCGTTACCGCAGTGATCATTTTCTTCGACATGTACTGCGCCCTCATCGTCTGGTGCTTTTGGGAGGAAGTGACAACCGGGGAGAGCGGTGGAAAGGTGTAAAAACCCATGTTTTGTTTGAGGCGGGTTGGGATCAGTTAGACGAAACAGAAGTTGAGATCACTATAAGAATCGGTTCGTGTTTTCTGTTTGTCCACCGTTGAACTCCCCGCACGCAGTCTCACTCTGCCTCCACGTGACTTGCGTGCACATTTCCCATCAAACTCAAATTGTCTTGATCACAGTGCTCAAGTAAATTCACAACACTGTACATCACATCATTCATCATCAGTAGTGGTTATCATAATAAGTTATCTTGATAAACACTATCAATTAAATTATTAATTTAAAAAACTCCACCCACACCATGCGGCACATCAATTTGATTGCATTTTTGACGCTGAATTCAATAGTTTTTACCTCCGAGGCCCCCGTGACCTTGCCGTGACCGTGGGGGCCAAATATGGCTTATTTATGATGTGACACATCAATTCGAATGCATTTTTGAAGTATAATCCGATGCCGTCAATAGTTTTGACCTCCGAGGCCCCCGTGACCTTGCCGTGACCGTGGGGGCCAAATATGGCTTATTCGTGATGTCGCACGTCAACTCGAATGTATTTTTGACGCTTAATCCGACTCGGTGAATAGTTTGGCGGGGATTGTAATAGTTCGGTGTGTGTAGAACTTAACCGAGATTGTGTATGTTACCTGGGATTGCGGAACTTAAAAGGGTGGATGGAAATTAAAGCTGCTTGCGCAGGTTAGTGGGAGTTATCCAGAATTGCGGAAGTTATCGGGGTTTGTGGAAGTTATTTGGGTTTGTGGAAGTTATCGGGGTTAGTGGAAGTTATCGGGGTTCGTGGGAGTTGTCTGGGTTTGTGGAAATTATCTGGGTTTGTCGAAATTATCGGGGTTCGTGGGAGTTATCGGGGTGCGTAGGAGTTATCGGGGTTCGTGGGAGTTGTCGGGTCCGTGGGTGTTATCGGGGTTCGTGGGAGTTACCGGAATTTGTGGAAGTTATCGGGGTTTGTGGAAGTTATCTGGGTTTGTGGGGAAGTTATCGGGGTTTGTGGGGAAGTTATCGGGGTTTGTGGAAGTTATCGGGGTTTGTGGAAATTATCGGGGTTTGTGGAAATTATCGGGGTTCGTAGGAGTTATCGGGGTTCGTGGAAGTTATCGGGTCCGTGGTTGTTATCGGCGTTCGTGGGAGTTATCGGAATTTGTGGAAGTTATCTGGGTTTGTGGGAGTTGTTTGGGTTTGTGTAAGTTATCTGGGTTTGTATAAATTATCGGGGTTCGTAGGAGTTATCGGGGTTCATCGGGTCCGTGGGAGTTATCGGGCTTTGTGGAAGTTAACGGAGCGTGGAGTAAACGGGGAGCAAGGATGTCGACGGCGTTGTGAAAAAACAATAAAAGTTACATTCTTGCAAAAGGACACATCGTGTCAAGTATTATTTAAGACGTTTTAAATTCGAATCTAGGTGCCCGCTAGACGGGCACTACAGCCTAGTACTTACATAAATGATGATACACTCTCAACAATTTTTTGACGATATTGTTACCGGCGGAGGTACTATGTGATTCTACCGCTCGGGTAATAATTTATCACCAAAGAGTGGCATATATAAAGAGGCTAAATCCTGCTCAGCACCCAATGTCAACGCTCAGGTAATAAAAATGTTACCCATACCGGAGGCAATTTCTTACCCTCAGAAGACAATTTGTTACTATAGTGTTACCACGCGGTAGAGTCACATAGTACCTCCGCCGGTAACAATTTTGTCAAAAAATTATTGAGAGTGTAGGGTCTCTAAGCATAATTTTTAGCTAGATAAGAAATATGAATGTAAGCATGCTAAGTATTAAACGTTGGTTCAAAACTTACTGTAATGTGCTTTGTAAATTCAACTCGAGTATGTAAATATATATGTTCTCTATGATTTGTGCCAGCATACATATATTGCTTTTTAGTTGCTGTGAATAAATAATTACATATGTATTCACAACAAGTTTTACGTATCGCATTTGGTATTTCATTACATATGAAAATATGGGAAGTTGTGAGATTGTTGGTTCGGTTATGGATTTTGAGCCTTCTCACGTTACTTCCGCTGGGCTTTACCTACCTATTTAATACCCAGACAACCTAATTTAATTTAATTTAATTTAATTTAATTTAAAAAAATTTGTGTATATGATTGTAAAGGCCGCGGCCACATCAATCGAGATTAATAAATAAACCTACCTATTTAATACCCAGGCAACCTTGTATTTCATTAAAACGTTCGGAGATTACATGCGTATCGTTCGTTTGCCAATTTCAACATAAGCCTGTATGAACAAAATGCTCTCTCGCCGATACATACATACGTTTCATGTTGACATGTCTACATATTTATGTTCCAAATATGTACACTCATGCGAACAATTATCCGGTGCTGACATTGGAATACATAAATGCACTTTTCTCAAAAACCACAAATGATACCCAAGTGATTCTTTTTGCAATTAGTGGATAAATTTGGTAGGTAGATCACACCGTAAAACCAGTTTCGAAGAAAAATTCTACGTGGGGCAAAACAAGATTTTCCCGCGGCGATTTAAAACCAAGTTGGGAACAATTATTTGGTATTTTTAATCATCCACTAAAAACTTGCTTGTCTTGAGTAACATTGTGCGCATGAGTGTAGCTATGCATGTAAACCTTGCCAGGTAGATTTCAGCCAAAAACAAGTATGTATAGACATGCATACATATATTTACATATGTATATCTGCATACATACTGATTACTAGCCATGAAATGCAAAATTTTATAGATTCTTCGATATACGCATTTGAGAATTACTAATTAAACTCAAAGTCTATAAACGATTACTTCGACAAATAACTATTTTTCGATATATTTTCAAGCAGCTATTTACCTAATACATAGATATGTTGGATACCATGAGAAATTGCAAAAGCTGGAGTTGCGTGTTCTACAAGGTTCATAATTACTACATAAATTCTCACTAATATTAATCGGATAATTTTATTCTCATCAATACAAATAGGATCGCACTAATGTATGTACGAACAACCTGCCAAGGTGAAATACATGTCAATTAGCTTGGCTTCCTTTTAAAGAATGACCATGAAACATATTTTTTAATAAAATTCAGACCTTTTGAAGTATAATTGTTCTTAAAATGTGTTTCTTCACAAAAAATAATTGAGGGTGGTGAACTGACTGATCGTGAAAATCAATTACGATCCTTACCTTATCTTACTTTGCTGCTGTAAATATCTGTACTTATGTAAATATTCATAACCCAATATGCAGATAACCTATACCCAAACCAAAAACATGGGTCGTCTCATAATCACCATTCTTTTAATAAGTATCTTATCCAAACCATACCACGTTCTTGGTCATCCAGGAGAGTCAACAGCTCTTGTAATTGAAACCTCACAAGAAATCTACCACCTTAATCTACCCTTCGTTCCAGGTAGTTTACTCGTCCTGATAACCTTCAGCGACCCGATACGTCTTATCGATTATCAGAGTCTTATTAAACGATCTTCACCCCCTAATTTTGTACTTTTAAATTTTGCCCCGTTTAAAATGATTAGCACTCAAATGCATGGTTATTTTAAACCTCGTCCTTCTTCCCCGATCGTGCAGAAAGTTTACATTATTTTAGAACCCGGAAGATTTGCAATACGTGCTGGATTCCAAGGCGGGTTACGCCACTGACTCGACAGTAATTTCAGTTTTGCCCGGGAAACTAAAGGATGCCTGGATTTCCGTGTTAACTAGATGGGATCATGATAAGGAAAATTATCTTGACCGTTTTGACGCATCAATGTATTTCTGGTTTTCAAAAACGTCCCCCGAATCTGAAGTGGTCGTGTACAATTACTGTTATCCTGCACGAGGCGTGGCGGAAGTAATCAAAATTATGGAGCCTGTCAGCCAATGTAATCCGCTTAACAGACATATTTACATATGTACCTGTTCACATTCATTTATTCAACAGAGAGTGAATAACTTATTCACTCATGGTTCAATCATTTCATGAATGATGAGTGAATAAGTTTTTTCAAAACTTTTCAATCACTAAGTATTGAATTAGCATATATTCATTTCATATTCATACACAATGAATGCAAAATTGCATTCATTATTAATTTTTCACGCTATCTTTAATATGTGGGTATATTGAGAAATCAGTCTACTAAGGTGAATTTTAGATACATAAAGTGAAGATAAAACGAGTAATTTTGCCATACTTATTTTAAAATTTTTAATAAATGAGCAACGAATAAATATTGTTTCTCAGTTTCAAATTGAATGAATTTTGAATGAAGAAATATTTTTGACCAGGTAATCCCGGTTATACAAATGCCTTCCAGGCTTTGAGCGTTTTATCTGATGGCGACTGCACGTGGGAGTATCGCGGAAATTTGTGCGAGTACACGATGAAAATCATGAACCTGACGGAACGCCATATGAACTTCACGACGCGAAAAACCGGCGTCATGACGACCTCTTTTATTTACACGGCGCTATTTCTCCATCACCAAAATGACATTTGGAGTACCGTCATGGTTGACGATTCCAAAGATTTTCACATCTTTTACTGCAAAAAACTGGAATTTGTCGGGTCGTACTGGACCCGGTGGACGAACGCGTTCGATCCATGGACCTGGGCAGGAACGGGACTCGTCACGTGGATGTGCTGGCTTCTTCTGGGGGCCAAAAAGTACAATATGGTAAGTAATAAAATTCATAAGCTACCAAAAATTTGAAATGATTTTGGTAAAAAATCGATATTCCATGACTTATCACCAAAATCATAAAATATGTAAATCAATATTCTAGGATTTTATTCTTAAAATCCTGAACGGCCAAATTGTAGTCGGTGTGTTGAATGACGTAGAGTTGTTTTAAAACACTTTCCAATTTTTCCGAAGGATTCTTAAGTTTGAAATTAAGGATCCTCTTCATAAAACTATCAAAATTTGGAGTGCGTATTTTTAAAAAATTGCCAGCTATGAACTTCGTGTCCAGATTTTTTAGAGAATTTCCAGATATGGAAATGATCCAAAATGTTCTAATTTTCACGATTTTGTCGACCAGTCATCATTTCCTGCGTTAAACAAATTAACATATTTATTTCTTTCGTATCCAGTCGGTCGGATCCCGGATAACAAAAATGATGCAAATCCTACTCCGACAAAATCTTCAAAACCCAACCGCCCAGCTGATCCTAACAGCTGCTTCCTTCCTCGTGATAACCTCTTTATACGAGGGGAAGATGACATCCCAAATCATTGCTCCCCTCCCCCTCAAGGTTTTCCACTCTCTCGGAGAAATATTCGATGACGGATACCGACTCTTCTTTCCCGCCGAAAAATCGGTCCTGCCGGGATTAGCTTTCCCGAATTTAATCACGGCCTCATCCTGGCCGGACAATCTCATCGAAACAATAATGTCAGCATTTTTGCGGGATGGAGGCACGATTGGGTGAGCCTTTTCAGGAAAAATGCGTCACTAAAGTTAATGACGGATGTGTCCGCGGACCTCGTTCCGATGTACGCGTTGCACCTCAAACCCTTATTTTGCCCCATGATTCCGCAGGTTTTCTTTAAACGAGTGTTTCTGTGGAAACTTATGGGGCGATATCAAACAAAGCTTGCTAAGTTTTTTGTTGCTACGAGAGATGCCGGGTTTCACGAGTACTTTAAACGGGATACAGGTTTAGATAAGACCAACACAATTGTAAAACAGAACAGGATAGATGACGAGCTTAGGATGAGTTTTATCAGGTTGGGGACAGGATTGTACACGTTTTTTGCGATATGTGGCGTATTCGTGTCTGTTTGTTGGATAGTTTTTGTGGCGGAAGTTCTTGAATTGGTGGGACTTTAATCACCAAAAACGATTGGATAATACGAATTAGAGTTTTGGGCATACTTAAAGATATGTAAGAAATGTAAATTGGGTTTTGTTACCAGTAATAAAATGTGCAACATTCTTCAAATAAATATGCGAATCAAACTTTTCCTTAAAAAAGTATGACAAAGATTTGCACACACTTTATTTGCGCGTCCTTGACGCAACCCATCCCCTTTCAAGTATAAAAAAAATTATTAATTATCAGCCACTATATTTAACAAAACTGCACATCATGAATTTCAAAAAAACAAATATGCATGTACTTCGCCATTTATGATTTCAGTCCAATTTATGACATGATGAAGGTATCTATACTGTAGGAATGAGAAGTAACGGTACTGTGCAAAAATTTTGTGATCCCGGCGTCTGTCGAAGGACGCGTCTCCCGAATAGATCTCAGGCGTACTCCTCTATACTACGCGACCACCACATTAATGCACCCGTCACATCTCACTCATACTTTCTTCCCCACAATACATATGTATATGTACTATTGATAGTGCTTGTAAATAAATAAAATTTCAAAAATATATTCTCCAATGGCGATCAATCAGTTAATATACCTAAAAAATACGGTTTTCAAACACTTCAAAAATTATAACCAAATTATAACCCCGCATGTATAATTTCATTAACTGGGGCATAACTTATAAAACTTTCCATATTAAATACTGTACCAGTAACAATTATTATACAGTTTTCTGTAGGCATTTCTATTTCCCCGCTGTGGTCGCCCTTCGCACAAAGATTCTCTTCACATTGTCTAAAAAATATTGATCCAGGTAAATCTAATATTTACATGGTAAAATAATTCTTGTTCTCACCTGCAACCATGACGAACTTGGCCCGTTGCAGAATTTTGCATAAATTTCGCACCGTTACATCCTTCCAACTGCTTGCCCAAGTGGATACCATTTTCTCGCAGAGTTCATCATATGATAGCATTTCTTGATATATATATAAGTGTTTTGTTAGTCTTTTTAAATGCAGCGGCCAATCCGAGCTCATCCGCGAGTCTGGTCCATCTATCTGCAGAGCAGAACGGGATCCATCGCCATGCGTTTCACGATCTTCTTCACGTCCACAGATTTCGATAGGACTGCAAATTTATTGCACTCTTAGAAATCCAGTATTAAAATATTACCAAACGGCATTATTTTAATACTGGCCGACTGGTCACCGTCGCTACCAATAAATAATCACCCAAAAGTGGCGCCGGCGCTGCCAAATCGTTGACCTCGACAGGGTAGTAATGTTGCCAGGTATAAAGGTTGCACCATATAATATAGATAGCAAATTGTTACGGTTCGACATATGTAATTTTTTAATACCCTATACCTTTTTTTTAATACCTTATACATACCCTATGCATACTACATAAATTGTAAGAAATGTAGTCCCAAGAAGTGAAATGAAATGGATTTGGGCGAAAATGGCTGAACGTGAATGAAAATTTTCACTCGGGAAGACTGACTTTTGAATGAAGGCAAAGTTTTTGAACAGGTACATACATATCAGTGTTTCTGCTGTTAAATAACACCTGCACGAAATTAGTGCACGGAAATGTTTTTAAACGTTTAATAACACCCACTAAAAATCCCAAAAAGTATATGAAAATGCACAAAAATGCACGAAAATAATTTACATGCAAATAATATTGGCATAATACAATTTGTGTAAATATTCGATTAGTTGAGATATTTTCCTCATCATTCTGGTCGTTTAGTATAAAAATATTGTTCATTTTTCAATAAGAAAATTGAAAGTTTTGAAAATAAAAATGAATGAACACGACGATTTTTACACATATGTATGAACGGCTGAATACGGGCTTGTATTTTATAACAAAACAACTACTTGTCCTTTGTTTCAAATTTTCTTGCCGAATAATAATTCCGTGTATTTCGAAATGTGTACTAAATTCCAAATACCTTGGCAGGATAAGTTTTGCTAGCGTAATCTATGGCAAAATGGCAACGATGATTGAACATAAGCCGCAACTCCGGCTAGCAAGTAGGGTGGTAAGGTATATAGGTTCAGGTAACTTAATCTTATCCACATTTCACAAGATAGGAAAATATAAGATTTCTTGAAAATATGAAATTCCCTGCATAAATTGCATTTCATTTATTATTATGCATTTTGATGCAGGTTCGTGCATTTTTATGCACTAAGCATGCATAAAAATAATTTCGTGCGCACAAAAAGAAACACTGATACATATGTATGTATGTATGTGTGTACAACGTTTGCAAACTGGGTGGGTCGTGGGTCTTGGGTCGTGGGTCCAGTATTTAATTCAGTATTTATGTACATAAGTATGTACAAAATAATAATGATTGCAAAAATAAGTACAATAAAAATAATATGAGATTACTTGGTGGTAATGTACAAATATATGTAAGTTTGTAAGTATGCCAAAGTGGTACTGGTGAGTAATACGTTGTTTTAATAGTTCGGTATTAGGTTCTACTATGTATATTATTTAGTAGCAAAGTTTTGCAGCGAGGATAATTTTAGCCAGAAGCAGGAAATCAAAAACTGCGTGCCGATACCAGCTTCCTAAGACTGTACACCCCGGATGACCATTTGCCTCCAAATTATATACATATACAGTGTAGTAATGCTGACCATGTATGTCTTTGTATTTGACTCTACTGGAATGGTTAGCATACCGAATGGAAATAACCCACCACCAACTCGATGGTACTCGGAATCACCACGCACGGAAGCAAACCACCACCCCCACGGGGGCCGAGGAGGTGATCAGATTGATCCCTAACGTTGACTGAATCCTCTCCCTGAGGTCGTGCATGACGATGTACATGTCGCATGCATGATGACGCAAACCAATCTCCATTATCTCCATGAGGTTTGCAAGGATATGGCTTAGCTTTTATGTTATATTTACCATGCATACTCGGTCGATCCAACTAACTGTTGAATCCGTAACACCTATGAATGTGCCTGCAGATCTGGTTCTTGAGCTCTGATAAGGACACTTTAACTTAAAATTCACTTGGATGCCTAGATGTGCCCTTTTAACTTAAAACATTAGTCCCAAATACTTCACTTTACTTCAATATTGTCGGCGAATTAATAAAGACTCGAAAACTATAATTAAAGATCGGTCAGGATAGTATCGTACTGAGGAAATAAAATGCTCAGAACTTTTTACACCGTTAATGCAATTTCAAGAAAATTGCATATGTTTACTACCAAAGGGTTTAGATTGCCATACAGTTCAAATTTTAATGATTCGATTACGCTGTCTGCTACAGATTGCATTTTCTTCCTCAGATTTCGCATCAAATTCCGCCCATAGACTGCACCTACTTTCAAGCTGATTTTCTTCCATCTGTTCTTAAAGTTTCGTAAGGTGCCTGGCGTTTTTGAAAGCTTAGAATGTTTGGATGTAGTCAGCGCTCAGAATTTCTCAATTGGTCGTAGTTGAGGAAAATTTGGTGGGTTTCCATTTTTTGGCACAAATTCAATTTTTTTCAGATGTCGGTACTGAGTGACTTTTTTGGCATCATTCGACCTTGTGAGGTCAGGCCAAACCAAAACTTTATCTTTTTATGATCTTTGGTAATAAACGATTCCAGTCCCCCTTTAATGCATGATTTAAGATTAACCCCCTGGTTTACAGTGCCCTCCAAAATGACGGGATCGGAAAAATGACAAATTCCAGACATGCGTTGACAAATTCTTCAGTTTTTTGGGAATTGGTCTTTCTTTTGGACTTTGTCTTCATATTTTACTTCACAGGGGTTGGAACTATGGAAAAAATGCCTTCCTGGAAGATTTGAATGGTCAGTTGTGACGTGGGGCTCATCGTCCATGATGACCACTTTTCCCCAAATCTTCTGCCACAATTTCTTGAAGCACGCATGAATCATTTCCTGTTGTGTTGGTTTGTAATTTGGTGCTGGTTTCTTTTCCCTGGCTACAATCCCTAGTTTATGGACTTTGATTTTGCTCCGATAGCTTTTTGAAATCTTGACCTTCCATTCGGCTGCAGCCATTGTCGTTGATGGATAATTTTTTAAGATTTTTTATGCGATTTTTGACTTTTGTCGTCGCTAGCTTTGCAGGTCGACCAGTGGGGACTTTGAATTTGAGTTCATTGGATTCCGCGTACTTTTTTATGTTAGAGTTGACATTTGAATGAGGAATACCTTCTTGTTTGAAAAATTGCCAAGTGATTTTAGAATCATAGTTTGTTCGATTTTTGTGAAACTCAATCACTCTTTTTTTCAACTCTTGCCTTTCAATCCAAGTTTTTCTAGTCTTAGCCATGACTCAATAATTGGTGACATATATCAACGGAAAGCTTATTACTTGGTCTATTCAAAAATATTTTTTTCGAAATTTAATTTCGCTGTGTTCCCGCCTAGTGCACCTTTGAAGAAGCAGTACGATACTATCCTGACCGTGTGTCCCAAAAGTTTCTCCCGATGAATTTTCGCCCCGTTTTTTGTTGCTAGATTTTTCATCGGTCACTTTTGTTGTGAAATTTTTTTTGCAATATGATACCAATGGTAAAGTCTTCTCGCAAGCACAAGGAATTGAGTATACTAGCACTATCCAATGCCGGGCTTGGTGAAAGAGGAAATCTGAAAATCTGAAAGGCACTTGGATTGCGAAGCCATAAAAAATATTTCAAACACAAACGCAGTTCGGATAGTTCGAGCACACTCTCCCCATCAAAAACATACTCGCCCAATTACAAAATTCGAAGGAAATTGGCTAGTTCTGCTACCGAAGGTAGAGGAGCCTAAATCTTGCACCACGGCACTTTTGGAATAATTGAAATACTTTGATCATTACGTTTGGGACGAACCCAGTATGGCCAAGGATGATAGCCAGATATACAGGGGCCAGTTTCAAACGCTTTTGAACCCACGTGATATCGGCTAAAACTCGTAACACTGGTTAGAATCATAGATTTTGCGACTATTTTGACCCTTGCGGAAGGCCGCGATAAGTGTATATTCACAGATAACGTCTAGTTTTAATAGCAATGATAATTCAATCCACAACATTTGAGATGTAGGGGAACAAATTTGAAGGATGTCACATCCATGACTAGGCCGAAACACGACTTCGAAATCCCGGTCCCACGTTGGTTTCGTAAGGACCGCATATTTTGCACCACAGTTTTGCGACATGAATGGAAGAAATTGTGAATAAGGCTGGATTATGCACACCATTTTACGGTACTTTCGGAAAATATACCAGTTTGAACAATTCGATGTCCCTGTACTTGTCACCTAACAAAATGCATTAGTGGTTGATAGGGAGAAACTTTTGGGACACACTGTACCTTTTTCCTACTAATTTAAAAATACGTAGTTCTTAGCTACCAAACCAACGCGCCCCTTTTCTTCTAGTTCTCCCGCTTACACTTACTCATTAACCGAATCCCTCAACCACCCACTCAATAGAAAGGATATTTACGTTCAAAGGACATTCACATACAAATTCATAACTCTACAATTGATTTTAACTTATTAGATACATGGGGCAGCCATGGACATATAACTTATAACTTATAATTATGACGTATAACTTATTTTATAAGTTATAAGTCATAGAAACTCCATAAGGCGACGTATATTTATAATTATAAGTTAAGTTATACGTCATAATTTTAAGTTATAAGTTATATGTCCATGGCTGCCCCATGTATCTATTATCTACTAAACTATAACCATGAATCGAACACATACTACTGTCCAAATGTATATACCTGTATTGGTGATGATTATCGTGTCGCCAGCATGTTTGATGATAAACAAGAACGGATAAGATAACGTCGAACAACTAGGCCAGAAGGAGTCGGTAGTGGAGGCTACGCACATATGTAATACAGGCATTTGACTCAGGATGAATAACACTAATACAAGCTCAGTGATCATACATAAATTGGTTTCTAGAACCCTCCAAAGTTGGAAGTAGCTACATTTAAAATACTTAATTCGTTTGAAAATTGTCACAATACAGAAGGGAACTTGGTGGGTGGATCGGATCTGACCCGGTTATAAATTTGTAAGTTGATCTGCTTCTCGATTTAATCAAGTTTACAAATTTTCTGCAGGTAACAGTCTAAGATATTCTTATGTATAAGTTATATGGATTGGTCACTGATAGAAAGTGTCAACTTATTTTGACCTACAAAACATGAATGCATGAATCAAATGTTTTGAAACTTTTGTGCAATACTAACGGTGACCAGACCGAAGTTGTCTTATCCTTCAATGGTCTAAATATCCCTTCCCTGCCGGTGTAGAGATGGCTTTGTCGCATGCCTCTCATGAGCGGTTTGCCACTCATTTCACCAACTTCTATGACCACTTTCTTCTTTACCCGTCGAAATTTTTTGAAATTTGTTGGTGTCCTTTTTTCTAAGTATATTGTTTCTCAGTGAGTGCCCAGAATCAGTCAGTGGACCGATATTGAGGTACATTTGGAGCGATGTCTTTTTTGTCGACAAAATCAGTTTTTTCCTCTCGATGGTGCCCTGTCACTATTTAGGGATTCTAGCACGTACCCATGTCAGACCAAAACAGAACGCGTTTGTTTTTGATAGAGGGTACCGATCTTTTGATGATACACTTTTTCAAGTAAAGTTCTAAGTTCATATTCTTCGTAGAAACGACTGGATATGAGACGTTCCCATTTTCGTCCGTCGCCAGCCCTTTTATGTATTTCATTGGCAATTTTGCTTGGCTTTGAATTTATAATTCGAACGAACGTCATTTTTACTTCAACATGAGTAGAACATTTCACCATTGACGCTTCGAGGTCGACGGGGCAGTAGTTTTCATTATCGACGACGAGGAACTTAAGGGACTCAATTTTAACATATTCTCAACAAGTTTTCCACAAACTATTTAGCTCCGGCTTTATTATCTTCATTGTTTGTCGCGGTTTTAGTGCTGCAAGTTTTGAAGCACATCTTATTGCTTTAATCTTGCGAAGATAGGTTTTTGAACTTTTTAGTTTTCCGGGTCCAGCCCTCATGGATTTGTTGGGTTGCCCCAAAAAGATTTTTTCACGTTTCTCGTTAATGTTTTGGTCTTCAGGCGGACAGGTTGACCCGGAGAAATTTTAGATTTCGAATTTTTACGACCCCTAGATATGTCTAATGCATGACCTAATTTTGTCCGGGGCATCCCTTCAAGAATGAAGTGGTCACGAGCCCTTTTCCCATTCGAGAAAAACAGTTTTTTTACCGAGTGGCAAACTAATTTTTCCACTTCCTCTAAATTTTGTGCTGTCATTTTTTAGCGAAAAGAGATGACCAAATTCGACTTTCAGTTTTAGAAAGCTTATTAAATTTAGCTATTTTTATGCTGTTTTACATGTCCGAAATTAATTTTTAAGTGGTTGAAATAATAGGGCAGACCTTGACACTTTCAGTCAGTGACCAGTCCATATATACATGTGTATTCATTGGTTAAGTTAATTAGTATAAGTTGATTAATACATACAGGGTGGCTTAAATGCCAGGTTACAATGGAAAATTTTTCAAGGGTAAAAATTCGCAAATCCCTATTAGTTGCACAAATTTTGCCTCTGAAATTCAGTATCTAAAAAATTGTAAGCGTCCCCTAAGTTTTGATAAAAGTTAATAAAAATCTCAATCCCAAATCCGTAACTAATGGAAATTTACGAATTTTTCCTATTGAAAATTTTCCACTGTAACCTGACATTTAAACTAGCCTGTATGTATCTATGTTATTTTTCGCCTGGTTTAGCCAAAATAGACGGAAATCAGTTGAATGGACAAACTCGATATGTAAAAATATAGCTGTGCATATACAAACGCGATTCAGACACGATGGAGGATGACCCATACACAATTACGAACCGAAATGTCGGGTTGACGGACGACGAGATCTTCAAAATTCCACGTAAATTATTCGAAATTTAGTTTAGACATTGCATTTCATCATTCTGGCGATGTCTAAATTCAACACAGCTTTACTCAAAATGCACACGTCAGGCATGTTTTTCTCTGATCTTATTAAAACCTGGACTACAAAATGGAGTATCTAAACATAAATAACAGTTAATCCGACACTTGAGCACCTCCACGGATTTGATGGATTTAAGGAGTTACTTGGCAAAACCGCGCATTTTTTATAATCGGAAGGCAGAAAGTAATAACTATAAAGTTTCCGACGGTAAAAATGCACGTTTTTGCAAACCTAAAACCTTTGCTATTCTGCAAATTGCTCAGATTCCACACTATGCTTCGTTTTTTCTAATAAGTCTTTTTTAGTAGAGGTAGTAGCGTTCATAAAAATCTCTTACAAAATCTCCAGACTTCACCCATTTTTTTTACATAACTTTCATTAAATTTCGATATTGGAAAATTAAATTATTTTGCAACTAAGTAAATACTACATATCGTCGTACTATTTCTACAAAGGCCTAAGTGCAGTCAATACTTTATTTTACAAAGGCCTATGTACAGTCAATATGAAATTTTACAAAGGCCTATGTGCAGTCAATGTTTAATTTTACAAAGGCCTAACTGCAGGATAAAAACTAGAAAAAAGGCCAAACTGCAATTCCAAAATTATAAATAGGTAATTAATCATTTAAAATCATACTAGACCCTGAAGTACGAATACCATAGTCAGATGAGGCTATTCCTGACATGATACTCTAAATTTCAAAACCACGCCTTGTAGGGGGTGCTACTTGGGGCCTAAATTATGTTAACAAAATTTTGGCATGTAATATTTCATTTTCCTCAGCCTGATAAAACAATCTCAAAGGATTATTATAAACCTAAATTCCACACCCTCAGGGGGTGTGGTTACCGGCGTCAGGTTTCACTAAACAAAATCTTGGCATGCAATATTTCATTTTTCTCACCATATTAAGGCAATTTCAAAAGAATATCATAAATTAAAAAGACCACACCCTCAGGGGGTGTGGCTACCGGCGTCAGGTTTCACTAAACAAAATTTTGGCATGCAATATTTCATTTATCTTTGCCCAATATGGCAACCTCAAAGGAATATTATAAATTTGAAAACCATACACTCAGGGTGTGTGGTTATGATGGAGGTTGTGATTGTGAGGTTATGAGGTTGTGGTTACGAGGGTGTGGTCAGATCTTTATATCCCTGAAGATATGAAAATTCATTTTTTTTATTTTAATTTTAAAAAAAATTTAATTTTTAAATTAACGTTTTTTGGGTCTCTAAAAATTCTGAAGTAGCATAAAAATATCAAATTAAAAAAAAAATTTAACCACACCCGCTGGGGGTATGGTTTTCAAATCTACAATAATCCTTGAGATTGCTTTGTTGGTCTGAGATAAATGAAATATTGCATGCCAAGATTTTGTTTACTTAAACTTGACGCCGGTAACCACACCCCCTGAGGTTGTGGTTTTTAGGTTTATAATAAGCCTTTGAGATTGTTTTACCAGGCTGAGGAAAATGAAATATTACATGCCAAGATTTTGTTAACATAATTTAGGCCCAAAGTAGCAACCCCTACAGGTTGTGGTTTTGAAATTTAGAGTATTATGTCAGGAATAGCCTCATCTGACTATGGTATTCGTACTTCAGGGTTCAGTATGATCTTACATGATTAACCACTTCGCCCCTATAACGACTATGTGGCGTATTTGATCTTTACGCCGAATACGACTATGTGGCGTAAGTTCCCTTGGCTCCGGAATACGACCATGTGTCGTATTGACCCTTGACAACGGGTACGACTATGTGGCGTATTTTCCGTTCACGCCGGCATACGACTATGTGTCGTATCCGGAAAAAAAATTTGCCATTGCCCTTCCAAGTATAGCAAAGTATAGTTTTGAGTCAACAACACGCCCAATGGGCGGGAACATGACGTGCCTCTTCGGAACCAATGTTATCAAACGAGGTTAAAATAATTTATAGCCAAGTGGCTATTTCTAGCCAATAGCCCAGTTTTGAAAACTGCTGTTGGATGGAATTTTTGTCACCTATTTCAACAGCGCTTTCAGATAAAATTAGAGAAATTTTTTTTATTGATTTAGTACGCGCCAACGGGCGTTTTTGGCGGGAAAATTACACCTTGGATGAATTGCATGAAAATAATATTATAAGCTATAAATAGTATTGCCATTAGGACAAAATGCGTAAAAATTAATTATTACATATCTGGAGCTGGTGAAATCTATTTGGGCGGGAAAATTAGGAGATTGCCTGGAATTAATAGCATTTAATTTTCCGCTTAGAATTGAGTTCTATACACCAACTGCGCTAAAGTCGGTTTCGAACAATTGATGCTATAATTATTCATTCCCACTGCTGTCAATTTAAAGTCATTGTAAGAACCTTCGGTTTTCCCGTCCAAGGTATGCGTAAATTTCATGCATGCTAGATGTACAATAAACAATTTTTACACATTTTAGTCTAATTACTAAATTGTTTGTAGCCTGTATATTGTATGTCAAGAATTGAAAGCAATATTTTAAGAAGTTTAATTATCCCGCCCAAATCGGTTTCGGTTGAGGCGCGATAATCGATTATTGCGAATTTATGTACTATTATGCAAATGTTACTCCATGTTTTTCTAACTCTCTAGCGATTACACTCATTTTCAAAATTCGGCGTGTTGGCTATTTTCGGCTATAAACATTAGTGGCTCGCAAAAACGCAAAGATGCAAATTACAGCTCAATATTCGTGCCCAACTGGTTATTCGCATCAACTTTCATAAAAAAGTGTCCAGAATAATTCAGGTGGGAACACCATTTTTTAATTGATCTCCCAGTAATTAACGTCATGCAGTAGGTGAAAATTGCGGGGTCAAGGGAAGTAAAAATTCGTGGTTGCTAGGGGCGAAAGGCATGAAAATATGCATCTCTCAGGGGTTAAGTGGTTAATTACTTATTTATAATTTTGAAATTGCAGTTAGGCCTTTTTTCTAGTTTTTATTGTGCACATAGGCCTTTGTAAAATTAAACATTGACTGCACTTAGGCCTTTGTAAAAATAGTACGACGATATGGTCTAATCAGTTAAATATTTAAGAGACTTTTTACATGCAGTGCTTATGGCGGGCCCTCCTTTATTTAAATGATCAAACCATTACTGTTGTTGGTGTTTAGTTAAATACTTGATTTTTCAGTCTTGGTTTTAAGAAGGTCCACGGTAAACAGTCTGAGATATGTAAAATATGTTTGTAAAATATGTTAGAGTCTGAGATACCTGTTTTAGTAGGGTACAGTTATTTTCTATATACTTTTGTATATATTTAGTCATGCATTCAGATCCTAGCAGTCACCTGCAAACCACCATAAAATCAAAACTGGCTCAAACAATTGCAAACATCACTGACGCCGCTAAGTATTACACTCAAATCTGTGACTATGTGAGGTTACGTCAAGACAAGATAACCAGCCTGAATACCAAATATCAAGCCTGTGTTTCCGGTAACAGCACGTTGTACGACATTTACAAAGCTTTCATTGCCGAAATTGTTAACGAACACGGGGCAGACTCTAATATTGGAATAATACTTCATGCAATGAAAGAAGCCGATTGGAAAGGTGGTAGTGGTAAGTAATGCCTTGTTGTGCAATCTTGTAAATGATTCACTCTTTGAAAACTGGATTTAAATCAGAAGTATCCGGAATATACAGGCTGGTTAATATGTCACGCTACAATGGAAAATTTTTTAAAAGGGAAACCCCTTAAATCTCCAAATGGAGAGAAACCCTAAGTAATGTTACTTACACTCTCAATAATTTTTTGACGATATTGTTACCGGCGGAGGTACTATGTGATTCTACCGCTCGGGTAATAGTTTATCACCAAAGGGTGGCATATATAAAGAGGCTAAATCCTGCTCAGCGCCCAATGTCAACGCTCAGGTAATAAAAATGTTACCCATACCGGAGGCAATTTCTTACCCTCAGAAGACAATTTGTTACTATAGTGTTACCACGCGGTAGAGTCACATAGTACCTCCGCCGGTAACAATTTTGTCAAAAAATTATTGAGAGTGTACAAGATTTGGGATTGATATTTTTATTAATTATTGTCAAAACTGACCGAACACTAGTGGAAAAATTCTTCAAATTTTGAATTTCATAGACAAAATTTTGCTAACTAATAGAAATTTACGAATTTTTCCGATTGACAAATTTTCCATTGAAGCGTGCCATTTAAACCACCCTTTACATTGTTTTACGGTAGACACAATTGTAGCCATAAAATGGCACGAAATCCCTGGATTGAAAGAAATTTTGACACCCAAGCTTCCCGTGGATTGTAGGACAGCCGATGTACCTAAGCCTTCTGCCAAGCTCCCAGAAACAACATCTGATTTAGGGCCGCTTCCTCTGAAACATTGTTCCGTGTTGACCAATGACTCGGTTGTGTGGAAGGCCATACCCAGTATGGGACATTATGCGGATGAAAGTAACAGCTTGCCAGGCATTGAAGAGATTAAGGGTAAGGACGAATTACGGCTTTTTGACGATTCGGGTAAGATTAATTCATTGCATCAACAATGTTATGATTTTAGTTATGTACAGTTCATCAAATACTTTAGCGTATTTTTAACGAATTATTCGCTAGAGTGTCTTCTTACAAAAAATATACGCCTTTCTGTCCGGGTCACGTCAATGTCCAATTCAGTTTTTTGCTGCTTGCCTTCTAGTGTATTAAACGCTTTTTTTGTAATGCTTCCTATAAATACTTGTCAAAGATTATTTACAAAAGACCAAAAATTCCTAACAACTAACAATAAGTCTTGCACCAATTGGTCACTATTTATGGTGCATTTAAGGACAAGTTATTCGCAATACTGATTTTTCGATATCATTCAGCTGAAGGTTATGAGGTTAATTATTGCAATTCAGATAGATCAGATAAGTTACGTACCTATCTAAATATGTACTTCATAGGTTTTTATTTCAATCCATTTAGAGATTGGAATCGTGAACCGTACGCCGCCGCCGATCAAGCAGATTTGCTATTCCCCCGGGATAGAGACGCAGCCTGAAGAATGGACCGAGTCACCCTCTGGCCCGTTAATGGGCTCAGTTGTATTGAGCCGAAATCCTCCGGCAAACATGACAAATGGTACTCCCGAAATGGAAGGATCTAATCGTAACACTAGTGATCAGTTCGAACCACTGCGTAGTGAAGATTCAGGTGAGATGGCATCCATAAAATATGTTATTTTATTAAATAACTCTTACACTGGTTGAAATAAACTAAGCCCTATCTATCTGATGTAGGGCCCCCAAATATAACTTAAAATTAAAATGCAGTTAAATTGCGTTTTATTATGAGTGGCGATGAATTCGTAGCAAATTTTGCCTTAATCCAGACCGGCTGGGATGAAAAACTCATGATCCGCGCTGATTTTCCTCTCACTTTCCCCCAATTTATGACTTGATGTCACTTGTCACTTAATGCCACTTAATGTCATTAAGCTCAAAAAGTGGCATTAACGAAACCTTGCCTGCAAGAATCCAGTTTCTCGTAGCTGGAGGCCGTTCGCCCATATAAAATCAAGGAGTAGGAAATCGACAGATTTGGAGATTCCAGGCTGGACGGAAGTTGGTCCTGATTTTGGGGAAGTTGTAGTGTAAAACAACGCCTGTTCGGATAATAGAGTGGCAGTTCGCTAGCAGGAATTCTTCCGCGAGTGAGATCTGCACAATTTACAAGAATTACAAATAGTGTCACCCATTTGAAAAGGAAACGCACCCTGAATTCTAGATTATGTGAACTGTAGCAAATCTGGAGCAGAGTTAACTTGAAACAGGGTAAATTGTGCTCTGGGTTTAGTATATGTAGTTTGCTTACAACGGGGACGCAAACCATGTTCAACCCAGATTATTTTTTAATCGCCTTTGTTGGAAAGACCAACTCTTTAGAATCAACACTTAGGATTAGGATTAGGAATTTTAGAAGAAACAAGCATGTACATAAATATGTATTTAGTGCTCCAAATGCATAAAAAATGCATGATTTGCATGAAATATCGAACCGCAGCTCTAGTTTTCTGCTTCCCTCGTCTAACTTGCAAAATCTGTCGCATCTTCAATAATGCCATGCTTTAAATATTCTAACGAATTGGTCACCCAAAACTGACCCGACCCGTAAAATTATCCGAGCTGAACCTGATTTCCGTCCCCATTGTGAGTTTAGAATTCGATGTGCAATTTCATTTAAATGGGTAATACTATTTGTACGAGGGTACATTAAGACAAATTATGTGCATACGTCGACTTGCACCTGCCACCACGGTGAAGACTTTGGAATTACGGACCAATTTGGTATTAATTTCTGGTGAAAGTTCTTTCATCCCGGAGATGAATTCGTCTCCGTCATCAGTTGAAATGATAACGCTCCCATCCAGCTCTATAACCAGGGCTGTGTAAAAATGTGTAAAAAATGGACAAATGTTAAATGCATTAGGAAACAAAAACATGTACAAAATATGTAAATATGTATGTATACCATACCATAAATATCGCGTAGTCTTTCGTTTAAAATGTACATTGTTCCAGTGACCTTCTCCACTGATATGTTTTCAATAAAAATCATTTTTTTTTATTAAAAAAATGGGTAAAATTGAACTTTAGATTTGGCAAAATTAACAAGTCTTCGTAACAGTTTTGGATGCTGAACTTAGGAAAAACCGAGTGATACTGGGCATTCATTTTTTATCCTTTCGGGATCTTGCGAGAAAATGGGTCGTAAAAAGTGACTCATATGTAACCAGGCACGTTTTATTGTTAAAATAACCGTGTCACCCTGATGAGGCACACGCTTTATTGGAAATTTGATGATTATCCCTAAATCGTGGCCGAGTTTGGGTTAAGACTCTTCATAATTTATGTACGTACAAAGGGAAATATTGATTTTAGGAAATCTTAAGGTGTCGATGTTTCACCCAAATGTATATTAGGCTTCCTTGTAAAAATGAGTAAGTGTCAAAGTGAAATTCCTGCCGCGGTTATATATTTAGAGTTGGGCATCCAGACATATGGGAACATTCAGATAGTATGTACATCATCCAAAAGATGGGATTGTAGTTTTTGGTGGCTTTTCGTACTCGGGTTAAAGTTAATGTGAGGAAGATAAGGTAGGGGTAAGTACTTAGATAGGTGGTCAAAAATTAGAGTTTTATTATGACATAATATGTGCACGTTCTCAATCCATATTGCACATTTGCTTGAGACTCATTTGTTTATTTTAACGTCTTCACACTCGATGTAAACAAATGAAGCGTGAGTAACAAGGTTTTAGCCCAATTTTCTCCCGTTCGGGTTTCAAAAGCCATCTTGATTCTTGAAATAATGAGTATTCGAGACATAAATTTTTCACGTATCGTACTCACAATTTGATAATTATCTGGACATTAATATACATTAATAAACATTAAATATGGACAAAAATTTTGACGGTGTTCGTGTTTCTATAAATGTTCATCATATGTACAAGCAAGATATTTCACCCTCGTTGAATTTTAATTATTTCTCAGAAACGTACATATGCAAATATTTTTTTATAAAATCGATGTTAAATAAAAACTCAATTGGAGACGTGGGCAAAAATATCCTGCTAAACATATTTATCAACTGATTACGCTGAAGGATTTTTTGCACCGATTCCTTCAAACAAAGATGACGATCGTACCTGCACATGTACATATGTATTTTAATCATTTCTAATAAACCCTTCGTGTTTTAGATATATAAATATGTAAATACACCATCTATGTAAATATCTTACACATTGCCAGAGGCTAATCCCAAGTCTAGTAGAAGATGCATGCTTACTCTACGCTGATTTTTTTTGTAAAGATCAGTGCAAATATGTATGCATGAAGCATTGTAATGATGAGTCCTGTAGACAGAGGTGAATGCAGTGCCCGCAGAATCTGCCGTGGGGACATCGGGGTACATCCATATTGTAGTGTAGTGTAATGCAGGGAAGGGTTTATAAATATGTATAACATGATATGTCTTAACATCTCATAACTGGGGAGACTCTGTCCCCCCGCTTCCGCGGCGACTGGGCGTATGACGCATCTTTCTCCTACTTTTCAACCTTTCATGCATATTAAGTATTTTAAGGCGGAATAGCATGCTGGCTGATGCGGGGTTTTTGTTTGAATTGTTGTGTCTCAACTTTCCCTTCCTCCATGTATTCAAATGGCGATTTTGAAAATTTTTCACCGCCTTTCGTTTTTAACAATATGAAGATATTAATGCACCTAAAAATCGGTAATTTTTAGGCTTACAAAGTTAGGAGATAAAAATTTTGATTTTTTTCTTCAATGACGAAATATTTAAATTTTATTGATTATTTTTCATCTATTTTATATTTATCTTCTTGTTGAAGAAAAAAATCAAAATTTTTATCTCCTAACTATGTAAGCCTAAAAATTACCGATTTTTAGGTGCATTAATATCTTCACATTGTTAAAAACGAAAGGCGGTGAAAATTTTTCAAAATCGTCATTTGAATACATGGAGGAAAGGAAAGTTGAGACACAACAATTCAAACAAAAAAACCCCGCATACAATGCCACGTTAAGTGCATTCCTCGTCACTTGTTCGTCGTGTTTCAGCGTCCTTGCAATTCTTAGTACCACCCGCACTTTACTGCAAACGCCATGGCTACCGCTCCGCAGTACAGTTTTACAAGTTTCAAAGATTCCGAGAGCCCTTCTTTACATGGGAAAAGTATATTTATTGCTTAGTTATACATAAATAAAATATCGGTACACTCTTAAAAATAACGTTACTCTTTTGAAAATTAAATGCACTCTGAATTCTATATTAAGTAAACTATTTATCTAAATAAATCCAGAGTAAGGTTTACTTGATAAAGAGTAAATTTTACGCAGGATTCAGTATAGTTTACTTCAAACGGAATTTAGAGCGCATTTACTCTTCAATAGGGTAAGATTATTTTTAAGAGTGTATTTATTCCTGTCGATCAATATTTAATTAAATTGTTTATTTACAAAGATGTAGTAGTGACGAGTCAAGTTGCAGCCCCAGTCCGCGGAATTGTCCGACTTCCCGACCATTTCACCGAATCCCCGATGGACATAACTTGTAACGTGTGTCACTCCCGGATTCGCACGGTGACGGTAGAGTCGTGCAATCCGATTTGTTGCATTATGTAAGTTAATCAAGAGAAACCCAGTTTAAGTATGGACGAATCACTCTTAAAAATTTGGTATTAAAAGCGATATCCATTTACATAAATACGACTCTATCAAGGTGAACTTGATAAGCAGTGTAACGTATGTAGTAAGATGGAAGTAGTGTGACATTAAAGTTTTACAGCATCGATAGAAAATTTTTTCGGAGAGGCATAATTTTATTACCAAGCGGTAACATGGTTAAAAATCAATAACTGTCTGACTATACCCGATTTTTAAGAGTGTATGTAGAGTCAATGAATTATGTATGTATTTGAATGAAATTAGTAATTTTAGTAAGGTTACTTGTTTCCGTTTAGTTGGGGAATTTGCGCAATGTGCATGTGTCAAGATGTGGAACACAAGTGTCCAATTTGTAACGCCGTGCTCGGAAAATACAATGCAGCTTCGTGTTGAGGGACACATACGTTCGTTTTTTTTGTGATTATTTTGAATAAAATATATATTTCGAAATATCTAAAATTATTTTCCATTCCGCATTTCTGATTTGTAACTTATACTAATGTAAGTATGTATAAAGGGTGGCTTGTGTCTATCGATAATAAACTTACTTATATGCAATTTGCAAATAATGCGATCCTCAATTGGGAGGGTTTGCAAATATGAAATTTTGAAGTTTTCCTTAATTTCTTGCGAACTTAATTTCAGATTTCGAAACTGTTTTTAAACAGAGAAAATATATACATTAAAATGTATTTTCTTCCCCATTTATTGGGCTATAAAAAATGCCAGAATTAGTCCATGGTTATCCCTGGGTAAAAATATCTCACGCGGTACCGAGCGCAAAATTGACCCCCAGCACTTTTGACAACCCACTCTAAGAGACGGGGTCTAATTTAAATTTAAGCAAGCTACACCTACTGTTTTCTGTAAACAGAATCAGAACGAAAATTCGAGCAGGAAATGTACGTTACGAAATCATGCATGGGAGTTACTATCTATTTAGCACGAAACACTAAATTATTAATTGTAAAAGAAAGTAGAAATTCACAGAAAAAGGCCACAGATAAATATCAGTAAAAGCCCCAATAATGTTACTAATTGCCCTAGTAGCTCAGTGGTCAGAGCACTTGACATGAATTCAAGGGAGCCGTGGTTCTATTCCCGGCTGGGTAACAATTTTTGGCATTGTTCGGGATTTTCGTATTTGATTATTAACTAAATTATTTTCGCAAACATGGTGCATTTGATTCTGAGTTTGATAAACTATATACTTAAAAGATATCTATTGAATATATACATATCTCCTAACATATGGTTTACCATTATCAGCATAGCATACAGAATTTTTACCAAGTTAATTTACTAAGTGTTTCATGCTAGCTACATAGCCTCGCCCATACATACATATATGATTTCGTAACATGTTTTTCTCAAACTAGCTCTTTCTACGAAAGTTATTTTGCAGCTTGCGTAAATCAGGCATCGCCTGCCATATGTATCTCCACAAAGTCACGAAAGTAACCTGGATGTGATATTTAACACTAAAAATTACAATAGTTGTGTGCAGAAAAGTGCGTTTATATGTACGTTCACAAGGCAGCTAACAAATTCCTACAATGGAATTGCCACAAATTTTTTTTTCAAATTTTATACTCATATTCGGGGAAACACTTGGTGAAAACAATCCCTTGGTTGAATGCTTATTCTATCACAAACAAGTTGGAAGGGATGAAGTCGCAGAATCCTATATCACTAAGTATCATTCTCAAGGTCCATCTTGGCTCATCACGTGGACCATATTTAATCGCATGCCGACCAAGAACGACAAAATGCTGTTGCAACAGTACGGGGTTTCTGTGTACACGATTTTCCAAGTAGGGTGGGTTCCAATTTGGCGGAGACAAATCCGATTTGCATCCGAATGCGCGATTGTGCATATTTATCATAATGCAGACAATACAGAGCGCGACCTTGCGCAATCCTTCACTTTATTTTACTTTCACATTCACAAACCAGAGTCCATTATTTTCTTCTACTACAGAAAATACCTCGTCGAACATCTATTAATATATTATTGGAACCAAGGTTCGTACGCAGTTTATATTGTTGTGAATGATAACTTTTACAGATTCAATCGAAAAGGAAGCCTTGGCATGCCCGTTTTGGAAAGATCACAGTACAGCTTCATAACTGTGATTAGAACGAATCCAAAACCCTTCCCAAACTGGCAAGGAACAAAGTTATACATTGAGGTTCTAGGTGTACACCGCACCGGCAGGCCTCAATACCACAATTTTCAGAAAGCTGCTGAGAATGAAATTTCCTGTCTAACAAACAAGTTCAACTTTTCACATATCTATGTTAACTTAAATACTGCAGTGCGGCCATATATTCAAATTAACATGTATCGGGTCAGATATGATTACCAAGACTTAAATTTCATCGGATTATGTCGCACAGTGAAATACTATGTTATCTACTGTCGACGCAATGAGGTTCTAGAAACCACATGGGTTGTATGGTTTACCCCTTTTCATGCCACTGTGTGGATATCTGTATGCCTGGTAATTTTTGTATTAGCAGGATCTCGTAGAACAGGATCATTACGAGATATCCTACAGGAAATATTTTTCCTGGTTTCCATCTTATGTCGTCAGTCGAGCCGGGACCTGGATTCTGTCAACTACTTGATCTTTGCCCTTTTGGCAGGAACAATTCTTCCCTCATTGTATGAATCCATCGTTACTGGGAAAATTATATCACCTAGTCCTCCAATCGAGTATCTTAATTTGGGCGAATTTATCAATTCATCATACAAACTGATTATGAACATTGATAAAGCGAGCGGGATTAATTGGATGGGAATTGACCCAGCTATAGTTTTCGAGTTTAAAAAATATGCCATTATCAATAAAATTAATTCCAGTTTGGACTTAGTGTATACTGTGCCAGATAATTATCTCACACAGAAACTTACCAATGAGGACGAACCAAGCGGTATTGTTCACCTAACTGAATCGTCAGAGGGGTTGACGAATTTGGAATTACGTCAACGAGAGATTTCTTATGTAAGAGAACATTACCCGTGTAGTCAATTCTCGCATAGTGGACATTACCTCCAGTTTATCTTCTTGCACGTACCGTTTGTCAAGGAAGCTCCTAAAATTCACAATTCAATCTTTGAAATAGGTCTGATAAACCAATGGACAAAGTTGGAAAATCTTTTGAGTTTACAAAAAATGAAACCAAAAAGTGAGACTACGCTTTTGGTCATACGATTAAACAATTTAGTAAAGTTGTTATTAATTTGTCTCATACTGTTAGGATTAAGTTGTCTGTCAATGACCATTGAGGTAATTCATGTTAGGTTTTTTTATCTATGTAAATATGCTCTTTCTAGGGAGTAAGTTTTGTCGATTTTGATGATTGCTAGTATAAACTATAAGCAGGGACCCGTGTTTAACGTGATTAGTCGTGATTAACGTATTAAGGATTAGGATTAAGGATTAATAATCCTTAATGCATAATCCCAACGAAATTTATAAAATCAGCCTCCAATGATTTATTTAGTCTTCAATCTGTCGACTTCGGTCACGTTTTTAAGTTCATGAAGAGAAACTTTCCTTGCTTTCTCAGCAATGAGGGAAGCACAACAATGTCCTATTTATCAGTTGTATCTATATATTTTAATAATAGATTTAATTTTAAAAATAGAGTAGGTAACTCTTTTTTGGAAAAATTCTTGTTGCAAACATTTCCAGCAAATCTATGTATGTCGTTTAAAATATCAAACTGGATTGAAGCTCTGGTTCGTTTAAGTATGTGCACAACGTATTGAAGTACTCCTTTGAAAAGTATGTACATTCGAGTGTGTGTGCAAATGCATGTTTTGCACATATGTACATACGGTGGACAGTTGCTCAACATGTGTAAAAACACGTGAAAGATTAAAATATGCCGTGAAAAATAACAATTATTGCTTTGTATCCAACGTTAGTTTACAATTTATTTGAACAAGTACTACTCATTAACAGAGGTAGGCAGGCCAGCGGCGGTAGCACATTAAAGGCTAATTACCGACTATCTGTGCAAAAATCGATACCTATTGTAAAGATAAATAAAAAAGGACATATTATTTAGGAAATTTTAACGGCCAATGCTTCACCTTTCCAAATGCACTGCTCACGACAGAAGATGAGTAAGTATTTTGATGGAATTTCTGCTGCGATAACGTGTAATGAGCACATATGTACATTCATACCCACACAGACATACATATTTAACACAAGGGGAACGTCGATGTATAGCGTCATCAAAAAAATCCCAGTTTTCAGTGCAACCGTTCCCTATCCTACTAATTTTAGGCTTAACGCGAGTAATATAGGCAACACAAAATCTCCCAACTACATTTTGATGACGTAATACATGGTCGTCCCCCCAACGAGACCAGATTTTGTCGAGAAGCGTTCGTTTATTTTAACTTGTCCACACGCCGTAAACAAATGAATGTAACGTGTGTAACATAATTTTCGCGTAATTTCTTAGTATTTGGGTTTTAGAACTTGTCGACCCTAATTTTTTACGTGTTCGAGACAAATATAAGTTTGCACTTATTGTATCTATATATCTATTTTTGCTTTAATTTGGACAAAATCAAGGTACTTGATTTTGTACTTAATTCAAGTAGAATAGCATTTTCATATGCAAATATTTATGTATGTGGATGGGTATGCTATCCTATTAAGGATTTCATTTATTTATTATGGTTGACATACTGTTGAGATGAGACCAATTATGCAATCCTCTTCAGTCTTATCGTTGCCATGGAAAATTGTCCTTGGAGAAGAAGAAAATCAATGCACGCTCAATTTTATGTCACATCTGGTCCAGTCAGAAAAAAACAAGGTCGACAGTAACATTTAAGACTTTGTCGTTCATTGAAGGTTAATATAATAGTAATTTCTTTCTTATAATTCTCCCAATGCTCACAGAGTAGATTGGAACACATTTTTGATTGTTTTATTAAAATTTAGCACATACTTACGCAGGTCATTGGATTTGCATAGTTTGTATTAATTCAGTTTTGGCAAAAGTGTTTTTGTGTTTTTGTGTATATATGTAAATAATTAAAAAGCGATAATCTGTGACGTGTAGCAAAGAAAATTTGAAGAATTAATTTTTCTTTAATTTCAAAAATTAATTTGATAACTATAAGCTGTGAATTTTTCGAAGTCAAGACATAAAACTTACGTAGGCATGTAGGTAATTTTATCATGCTTTATAGCTTTATCAGATGTGACCTAAAATAAAATGGAACTTGTCCCCGAACCATCTTTGACACTCACTTATTTGGAAGAAGAAACCAGTTCTGACGATTTGAACGATTTTGTAGAGAAATTTAAAAAAATGAGGATCAAATTAGGGGTTACTTTCGATGTGGGGTTGGCTCTTGGTAAGACTTTTAAATATTTGTAGGACCCGGATAAAATGTGGACAAGTGGAAAGATGAAGATTTATCCATATTTTATATTGTCCATATCTGTGTCTTGTATTCAACAAAATGTGGACAAAGGAAACGTTTTTCGGCTTGTCCATGCTTATTTCATCCATATACTTTTATCCACAGTTTGAACGTTGGATACGTATACTCTTGTCCACATTTTATACATATGTGAGTACCTTGTTACTGGTTGTCTAAAAAAAATTATGCTCTGATTAATAGAACCGCTTTGTGGGACGTCATTCAGCCAGACGACAATTTATCGGTTCGAGGCAATGGGTGTCCGAAGAAGATGCGCCCGAAGAAAGTGCCGCCCGAAGATTGTGCGGCCGAAGAAAATGCCGGGCGAAGAAGGTGCCGCGTGAGCGATTAAGGGCCGTATAATGTGTCATAGTTCAAAATCTTTATGCACAATAATTATTCAGTTTTTTCGTCTTTTTCCCTTGTGAGGTTTTCTGTTTTTTTCCAAATTCACCAAATTCAACCAGCAAAATTTCTGGAAAATTGAATCGGCTTAACAGACAGCTTCGGGGACGCATGTTTTGCACACACCTGGAGGGGAAATCATTCCACGGGGTCATGCACACTTTTTCGTACGTTTAATTAAGTGTAGTTAATAATTTGTGGACCGTTATAAATTTTACTTACTCACAATGAAGGCCTCTCCGTGTATGATCTGCGATTTTGACTAATCACAAATTTAGTTAATTTGACATTTGCGAAAAACACGGCCCCCCAATGGGCACGTTTGGCGAGATAATTTCACCAAAAGAGGAGAAAATGCGCCATAAAGCTGACCAATTTTACACTAATTAAACATATTCCCCGTTTTTCTCCTCTTCGGATGCAGATATGCATATACTCCGGCAAGAAAAAAATAGTTTTTTTGCAGTATCTACTTTCTTATCCATGATTTTTTGTGATAAGCTCATCTTACCTATTTTTGTTTTGAACTTCAGATTTTCACCTTCCTCGGATATTTTGCTGCATGGTTTACGATTTTTCTGACCACACTCGTCCTCCTTTGGGAAAAATAAAGTCGAATACTTGATCACTATAAAAATCAATCAAAGAGTTCCCGACAAGCCTCTTGGAACTCCAGAATTAATCTGGAATTCATTGTTTGGAGACGAAGCATTCCATCCGTGCAGCACGTGCTGATGGAGGAAACTACTTTTCGCCGTGGGATAATCCGAGGACAGGACGATATCAACATTCAGCTTCCTGAACTGGTTAATCTGGCTGGAAATAAATGGGTGGATGTTCACTTCCAACTAGACGTATGTATGTATTTATGTCACTTACTATGTTAATTAACAGGGTAATTAATTTTATTAACATCGTTATTATCAATGCTCCCAATCCCATTGATGGGAACGGGGACTTAACTTTTGACCAGCATTAATTTGTTGCTAAGCATTCCTCTTATTAATGCGGGTATTCGTGACGAGTTGATGTGTGGCTAGCAAAAAAAGTTGCCGGATCGACCAGATTGCGAACACTACATACATATGCACACTCTTAAAAATAATGTTACCCTTTAAAAAATAATCATACTCTCGATTCTATTTATGTATATTGAGTAAAGTATGTGTGAATACCATGTAAGTTTTCATGACATTCATGCATAACCTTACTATGGATTAACCCAGAGTAAGGTTTACTTGATAAAGTTTAAAGTCTGCTGTGGGTTTAGTATAGTTTACTCAACTTATATATGTATGCAGAATTCAGAGTGCATTTACTTGTCAATAGGGTACCATTATTTTTTAAGTGTGCATATGTGTGTATTTATTTACATGCCGCTAAAATATGTATGCATTGTGGGTGTTGTATTTTTTAGGGTGCCCCGTCGGAATATCTGCATCAAGCAGAAGTTTATCGGACCGTGCTGTACGAGGATAAAAGTGGGATTTTATTTCATACCTTAACTGGGAGTCGACAATTAAAAAAAATTGTATTCAGGGTTAATGATGACAATATCTGAGTGATGAATTAGGATTGATAAACTTGAAGTAAAAAATACTCAGAATAAAAAATACTCAGGAATAATAAATGGTGTTTTACATAATTTAATACCTCACCTTTTCATTGCATATAATTTAGAGTTTTTTTATTAATACGATTTACAAGTAAAATTTCTGGGCGATTTTCAAAATTTCTTAAAGTATTTAAATGTAGATTGCAAGCAAAATAACTTTAATTTGCATAAATTCGTCTTATATAATTTCTAAAACTGTAGTACAGCTATTTAAGAAGATTTATGACAAATTCAAATTTCGCAAATGATTTTCACAACATAATTTTCAAAGCTAAACACAAAGTAGTTTTACTACGCACACTACATACATGTTTTATTTAAATGCTGGAAAATGTTTTTCAAATTTGATGAAGTTTCTCATCCTCCTGTAAAAATATTTTTGTAAATCAATAAATTTCGGTACAAATTATGTATATCGCCACTACTGTTCAGCCGATATTAATAGTCTGAAAAAAACCTAAAAGGTTTCCAGGCAGATAATTTTAAATATTTTCTAAAAGCTAAATAACCTTTCTGAAAAATTTCCAAGGAATTGAGAAGTCTCAATTCCTTTTTAATTGTCCTATTAATATTGGCGGAACAGTAAATATGTAGAATATTTTAAGAAATGTTACCAATGGGTGTGGTCGTGGTGGGGATTCCACTCGTCGTGGGAGGGGGTGCCGTCGTCGGGCCGGCAGATACGGTCGTCGGCGAAGAGGAAGTAGTGGTGCATGCCCACGTGCTTCTTGGGCGCGGGGGTGGGTGCGTTGGTCTGGGTCGCCAGCCTCCACGTCGTCCTGACGTTGTGGGGGGTGCGGACGTAGCAGAGCTTGGTACCGGGCTTGTCCCCGTCGTCGTTGGTGGTTGGGTGGGTGGTCCTTGGCAGGTGCAGGATTCGGACGATCCGTCCGCCCGAGTTACGACAACTTTCGTGCCAACAGCGTTACATCGTCCTGGATAAAGAGAAAATATTTTTTATATTTCCTAAAATTTGTAGTAAATTTGAAAGCGTATTTTATAGGGTTGGTTGGATGTATGTAAATATGTATGTCCGAAGAGATTTTCAAACCTCACAAAAGTCGGAAGTTTTTTTTCTACCATGGTAGAATATATTTTCTATATAGAATATATATAGAATATATAATATAAATTCTTATATTTTAAATTTGCAAATTTAAAATATAAGAATTTACAGAAACACATAAATACATAAATAAATTCCGAAAAATATTTTCTGAACTGGCAAGAAATTTCAGGTGCAAATGACTTGTTAAGTTGTACATTCCTGGTCAATTTGAGAGATTTAGCAAAATCTTTTGCTTGAAAACGATTGAATATTGGATGAAAATTTAACTACTGAATAAGTAAGTATTTAATGGACCTTTTTTACTTCGGAATCAACATGATAAAATGTACTTGTGATCCAGCATTTGACATGAATACCCCAAATTTAAGTATCTTTTAACTTACGATGATTCAAGTACAAGATTTGCACGCTTCTTTCTTCTTCAGATCCGTTACCAAAGCCGAAGCCGAAAGCTTCTGAATTCGAAAAGAGGAAACAGATTCCCAAAAGGAAGAATAGTTTCATTGCACAATTTTTTTTTCTGCTAATTTTCCGTTAAGATTTGGCAATCTTTACAGATGAATGTCCAAGACGGTGGAGAGAAGGATTTTATAAGGAAAGGAACGAGACGATGAATTAATGTGGACCTTACTACGTCTGTTGGATATGACGTGGGAATGGGTCGTGCAGAAATGATATTATAATTTTTTTGCGTGGTCGGTGAAATTGCATAATTTTTTTGCATAACACCTTTATCGTATAATACCATTTTGCATACTTCCCAATTACATACGTAAAACCATAACAAAGTTATGGAATGCACCTTATTGGAAATTTAGCATTAAAATAATACCAAGCGGTAATAAATAATTTAAATAATGTGCCTACACTGTTAGAAATGTGGTTGTCGCAGGCACATGTTAAATATGTAAATACGTACATCATACATATATTTATATGTATGTACTCTTGCAAATTTGGTAATAACTTCCTACCCAATTGATAGTAGCTTTTTCCCATACAAATACATATGCCCTCTGGTCAGTGATGATTTAATACCAGTTTTCAAAATGTGTATGTATGTATGACTCTACCAAAAAGAGCCTTGTCGGTAATAAATACGATGTAGTATTTCATACGCCAGTACTAAAGTTTCACCATTTCGGTAGCAAATCTTTACGGACGGGTATAATTTTAATACCGGGCAGTAGCTATTTTAATACTGATTGGCAAGATCTGTCTGACTGACAGCAGCAGATTTCTAAGAGTGGTTGGTATGTAGGTTGGGTTGTGTTGCTAATTTAATCATGTATGTAAGCCCAATTTGTCACACTAGTAAAGCAAAGTTTTTTTTTGGTATTTTTCCGACATGCTTACTCGCATTTATCGGGCTACATAAATTACTGTCTTAAGTAAGTAGGTAATCTAATTACCGTTTGGTTTATTAATCCTACATACGTGCAAAAATATGTAATCTTTTGATAAAGTACAATAATAATTCTTGGTAGAAAAGAAGATGGCTAGTAAATAAATTAGAATAGATTTCGTACACTGCGAACGTGTTACGGAACACGGGAACGAATATTAAATCAGTAGAAACAGGGTTTTGAAACTGTGCTAGATAATCACACCTTGTGATTTATGTATAGATGTGATTAATGTACATACACAATTTTTACACAATATGACACCTTGGCCAATTACGATTTACGATGGTGGGATGGTGAAACTGTAAATTCATTTAAAAAATATTACTGGAAAAAACTAGCTGAGATATGGATTCAATACAAAATTGAATATTTACATTTTACGGTCTGCTTTAGCCGAATACCGATTAGGGTAAAATCGTCGTATTTTGCACTAAAGTTGGTCAAAACACGTTGTGTAGCGCGTGAAATTAATCAGAAGGCTGGACAAAAGTTGACCTCATCATCACAGAAATCTCACAAGTCGCACATTGCTAAGGAGTCACAAATTACAGCTCAATCTGATTTTTACCAGTTTGATATTATTTTATAAACCCTAACCAAGAAATGCATACTTCACCGTTAATTAATCCTGAAGTTAAGGTGCAATATGTACATGTGCATGTACTACATACCTCGACCATGCAATTGTATCATATTAAAAGAGTATGTAACCTGCCCGTAAACTTGAGACCGTGATGTTATCGAGGTTTTGACAAAGATGAGATCATCGTGTTTTGAGAAACGTGCCAAGAATGTGTTATAAGTGATCGACAAAATTAAAGCGTCACGAATGTATTCACGTATGTATGCATTTACCCATGGGAGAGTTAAAGTATGCTTGTATACGTATTTGAAAAGTTTACGTAATATTTTTTAATAAATTTTTGGTTTCCAAATTTCCCAATGTGACGAAGTTTTCACAAATTATTACACGCTAAAATCATGTCTTTTCCAGAACAACTTGCTATAGCTTCGCTTACATTTATTTATTATGGATGCGCAATCAAATCCATTCCATAAAAAAAAGGGTTTAGATGCTTTTGGGAAAATTGAAATTTTTAAACATGTTTTCTGACATTTTATGTTTATTACAATTTTAATGAATTCTGATACGATTATGTAACATGATTCTGCAGTTAATTTTTAGTAATTCATACATCCCATGATAATAGATTGTTAGGTATTTGTATCTTAAGTTAATAAAATGTGTCATAATTTTAAATTAAAATTAAAACAAGGCAATTTTATCTAATTTTGGTAGAATATTTCCAAGCCTTTTGGTTCCCACAGTTTCAAGCTTGTGGGTCTGAAGTGGTGGTGGGTGTGGGTGTGGTCGTCGTACTTCCGGCCGGAGTGGAGGTGCATTCCCACGTGTTTCTAGGTTTCGGAACGGGTCGTGGTCGTCGTCCCGGCCTGGCGGTCGTGGTTGTGGGTGCGGTCGTCGTGGTGGGTGGTGCTTGACAATTGCATGACTCGGATGAACCGTCCGGATGAGTTATGACAATTTTAGTCCCGACGGAGTGGCATCTCTCTGAGAAATTTATAAATTAAAGTATGTAATTGTATGAGAAACTTATAATGTGCAGATACACTATTAGAAATCTGGTATATTTAGTAACGCAGGTTTCGATTAAACTTGCAACCATTTTGTGTTAAAATCATACCAGTTCGCAAATTTGTTTACCGAGATGATTTTACCGAAATACCGACCTACATATTTATTACTACATCGTGTTACTCATCAATCCTTCTTTGATGGTGTGCAAAAAGGCGCCTTTTTGGGAAAAAATTTATGCCTTTTTGCCGTTTTGCCCGTTTCAATGCCGAATTGCCTTTTTACGTGCCTTTTTGCCCGTTTGATGCCTTTTTGCCCTTTTCTGTATGGTTCCATTGGGTATTGCCTGTACCATTTGACAAATTTTTCTATGGACAAGAAAGAGTGGCAACAATGTAATTAGCTTTTACATTTCGGTTTTTCTAAAACTTTAACAACCTTTAACTTCTACATAACTTCTCCGCAACATTATTTCCCTACTCACTCATTATAATTAAGAGTATTTGTGAATATTTGTACACCTCAAGATATTCATATGCGTAGAATCTACGCATATGAATATCTACGCCGTAGATGATAATCTACATATGTATATGTACATCCATATCTATAGATGATAATCCAAATCGGCTTAATATCTTAATTATGCACATATCGACAAATCCTGTGAACTGTGAAAGATTACAACGAAAAAGTATACGATCGTATGATCACATTGCCCCGATTTAACCAAAAAGGCAAAAAGGCATTTCAGGCAATCGGGCATGGCCAAAATTTACGTGCCTAATAGGCAAAAAGGCATTTTAGGCACGGCATGCCTTTTTGCCCTTGCACACTCTGGGTGTCATACATACTTAAATATGTATTTACATACATACTTAAGTATGTATTTACATACATATGTACTTAAATATGTATTATTTTAATATTGCATTTCTAAGAGTGTCATGAAATTTTTAAATCCATATAATTTTAAACTTACCATGATTTAGGAAGAAATTATTCCCCTCTTCTTCAGAGCTGCTGTGGGCCACTGTTTCCGAGAGAAGGAAAAAGGAGACAGCAAAAATTCCGAAAATCGTGAACCCCTTCATTTCTTATTATTTTATCTTCTTTCAGCTAAAACCGTTCTTTAATTTGCAGAGTTGTGAATGGAATAATGCTGTATGTGTCGAGTGTTGTTTATTTTATAGCAAAAAATGACTTAATCTATTCCCAGACTGAGCTGGATAATTGCAGACAAAGACAAAAACATGTTTTTCTCCGTGGAGGAAAGATTCCAAGTACGAGGGCGAGGACTCGCATGCATTGGGTCATAAATAGGTTAATGACGTCTCGGCAGCTTAGCATAAATATGATGAGTACACTCTGAATAAACCGTTACAACGCATGTAACCAAGGGGTGAAAGAAGTGTGTCACAGTGTCCATGTTCGAACTCGTCCTGTCCCCTGACGTTAGGAGCTTAAGTTCAAAATTTCAAGTCTATGTGTTTTTGTTCGAAACTTATCGGACCAACAGACGGACAGACAGGCGGACGGACATAACGATCTTATAAAGGGCTTTCACCCTTAATAAATACCAACACCGCAAATAAATTTGACTAAAATTTACTCAAGGATGGGCAAAATATGCGATGACAACAACTCTTTGTGTAAAATTTACCATATGCATGTTAAAATTTACCCAAAGTTGAAGACTTTTCGTTCAATTTCGGGTAAGTTTTACCTTTATTGGGTAAATTTTACACAACCAGTTACGTCATTTGGCGTGTATGTTCAATTTTTTTGTAGTCGACGTACATACATCACGTGTGTAATTTCCTGCTGGTGGAAAAACGTCTTCGTAATCATTACCAAAATAGAAAAATATCGGGAAATATAATATAATAATATAATGATATTTAAAGACGACAAGCCGACACACATACATAATTCTTATATAATTGAAATTAACTTCCTTAGGAAACAAGTGCCCTACGATATATACATATTAAAAGGGACAAGTTTACAGAAGTAATCTTGGTATTTAAATAATGCCGGTCCGTCAAAGTTTCTACCGGCATGGTAAAACTTACAATACCGAGTCATTACTACACCGTACTAATTATCAATACCACTGTGGTAGTCATACGTATATACCCCATCCACTCTTAAGTTGGACTGTGATCCACGACTAGAATTCGACTTGCTCAGAAGTTTTTTATAAAACCTTTTGGGTAGTGTAGGTGGGAACCATACCAACCAGTTTTTGCTGCGGAAGATTTATCTTTCTCCATGCTAAGCCACAAATCCGACTTTCCGTCCCAAATCTCAAATTTGCCGTTTTCCACCCGTTTGCAAAATGTCTTGGTTTTTTTTGCCATTAACGTTCGGATCCTACCATGTTTTTCGCTCTGGAGTACCTTCTTTTGCATAAGGCTCAAATCTTTTCGATTTCTTGCAAATAGGGACATTTCGAGGGATTTCTATTTTAAGCGCATTTGTCTCAATGTAAGCCTTGCTTGGAATTTTGAAGGGAATTTAAATCTCATGTACAACTTATGTTGATAATCTACACTCACTAGGTTGACTGAGTGAAAAAATAATTACTAGATGGGGAACTTGGCTCGAAGCTGTTGATTTTTATGCAAAGCAAACAATTGAAGTTATGGAATTTCAGTTTTGTAAAATGCTGGCCCATTAAATGAGCCGTGTTTGCTCAGGGTTTCGTGAACGATTTCAAAATGAACAAAATTGTGCGATGTTATGGATCTAATTTACCTCAAAGAAAGAAGCTTAGCCTGAGTTAAATTAAGCATTACTACGTCACTATGATCTGTGCATTTCTTAGCTCACCGTTTAGTAACTTGCCTGTAATTTAATTCTAATTTATCGAATACAATTAACTACTTTTTCTGCGAAAATACATTACGGCTACGGCTCCCCACAATTTGTGTTTCCAGTTAAATTATTAAACAGGCTACTAAACTGCGTTTTCACTTCTCACATTATTCTCTAGATTATTTTCTTATTTCTCTATTATTTTCTATTATTTTCTAGGTTTTTTTCCGAATCACTTAATTCTTAGTTACACGTAATATTAACCAGAGTAACATTAATTAGTACATTCAATTACGTCAATAAGAAATAAATAAGTAAGTCCACGCTTTTACGTAGTATTACAAGAGATGTCGCCTTATCGAAGAACGTACCATCGCCCAAACTCATCTTGCATGGTGGGCAGGACCTGACGTGTTTTTTCGCCAAACTCGACCCGTTCATTCTTTCTAAAGATTTTAGTATCTCGATGGACTTAGCCAAAGGGCCAGCCATCATTTTGAAGGGTCCTACAATTGTCACCAACATGTGAAGCGCGACCTGAGAGAACAGAAGAAAAATGGGGTGGGGAACTTCAGATGTTGGAGCTATTAGAATGTACAAAGCAAAACTTAGGCACACAGTTACGCCTCCAACAAATACGGGCATAATCGGCTGACTCAGTACGGCATTGTGCATGCTGGATAAGATTTGCAAAGTTCGATATGTCCCCATGTACGCGAATCCATTTTGCCATCCACGGTTTAAATTTCTGCAAAATTGTTCAGATTGTATATTATTGATATTTTAGTGCATATGTACCTATCTAACCTGGCAATTGACTCTAGGATTATTAACTTGATTACGGTGGGGTACACTAGTACGATGCCAACGGCGAAAGCAACGTTGGCAGCGAGTTGACCGGCTATGTACCCCATCAAAATTGATAAACAAGTCTGGAACATGATCCCGATTTGTCCACCATCATCCCATGATTTGCATTCTTGATCCATCAAGCTTGTCACAGCAGGAGGCATACAGGGTCGAATTAAGCCAAACGCGAAGCCGATGATCGGCAAAATGCAGACGCTAATTATGCATTGTGTGATGAAACATAGGTAAAAAATATTACCGCTATTTTGACCTGGAACAACGTATATATGCATAATTTTCTGTATTCATGTTATATTGTAACTTTTAACCAATAGTAACCTGGTAAATATGCCTTATATAACTATTGACATAACAGATAACATCTTTCCCCGCGGAATTTTTCGTACTCACCTTTCGAATTGATAGTTTGTTCAATGTGAATTCCTGAATTCAGTAACCTTATTGTTTCCACTCTAAGCAACGTGAATTGAGTTAAGAAAAGTACACATGCTCCAAACAACGTTATACAGTAGTAGCTGAAGACGAACTTCCAGATTGGTGGGGATGGATTTACTGGGCTGAACAATTGTTCTAGAAGCCAGTTAAGTACAACACCCAAATGAAGTAGGACTACTACCGTTGAAACTATGCTTTGATACTTGTTGGAATTCGTGACTACAAACTTATCCTTATTTATAGCAAGTGGAAACTGCTTGAATATGAATACTATCTTAGAAGCGCAAATTAGAGTAGGAATATTTGTCGTGGGGTATGCAACACTACGTAACCAGGTAATTAATATGTCCATTTTTGGTAGCATTTTCCAATGCTTGGTAAGTTCAAAATGTAAGTAGTATTAAACTTAAAGGCGGCAATTATTCACAGGCTTGTCGACGCCAACGTTTATGTGATTTTTTACTCCCTTGTAATCATCACGGATAATTGGAAACAAGGGAATGGAATTGAAAACAATGGGGGGTTAACGACGTGAGACTTCATTGTAAATATGTAGTTAGCCATTCTTTCGGACGTGTAATGTAGGCTACTGAGGGAATTCGCCATCAAAGTCAACTATGTATTCGCTTATTGCAGCCTTTTAAACAAGTAAAATTAATTTATTTCCCAAAGTTTTCTAAAGTGGAAATGTATTGAGTTCAAAGTAATAAAGGGCAAAAATATACATGCACGCTTTTATATGTACAAGATTAACCAATGGAAGTCTGCGATATTGCACGACCTATGGAAATCTATATCGCAGGTCTTGATCACAAATTGCGTATGTTTGTAAGAGCCCATGATTAGAACGTTCTTGAGCTTATACTATATTTATTTGTAATTCGTTCGAGAACCAAAATTAAATTCAAATACACTCTAAGCAAGTTGGTAGCAATAGCCTGAATTTAATTGCTACCAACCAATAGTAAAGGCTGTTCTTACTGAAATTGTGTTAAAATTGTCACCAACATTGACACAATTCTCATCTTTGGTTGCTACCGTAAAAATAAGTATGTTTGTAAATAAACTATGAGAAGTTTAATAAAATTCTGTAGCAAATCGACCCCGTATTGTAGCATTTCGATTCATTACCGGCCCTCGTAACGATTTTTCACAAAACTATTGTGTTACATTCTCACCATGTTCTGTCTGTCTCACACAAAGTAGTAACAGTCAAAGCGTGGATTTTAGTTTCGTTGGCGGTTACTCTGCTCTTTATAAAGCTGCAGAATGGAAAAATTAATTCGTGTTTCCAACTCCCTGAGGGGGAAAAAATTAATTGTTTTCAGTGGGGATTATTTAGGGTTCTTGGATTCAGGTAAGGCCAACGATTATAACAAAGTACAAAGTTTATTGTGTTTGAATATAAGTTTTAAAATTAAATTTCTAATTTTTAGTTAAAAGGAGGTTTGATGTTGCTGCAGATGTCGAAATCAATTTGTTCGACGATCAAGGTGCTGAAATTGAAGAGGAAGTGTTCCCTATTTTAATTCGACAACAGGACACGCCCAACATTGTGTTTACTCTTATTGGAGAAATACAAACTGAGCTTACTTTTGAGGAAAACGGAAGCATTAACTCTCCGATGATTTATTGTAAGCTATAATTCATATTATCAATAATTTCTATTTTTTTATTAACTAAACGAATTTCCCTTTTTGTATTTGTACGTTCACAAGGTCAAACTTCTCAAGTTAATTCACCTCCTCTTCTTTTGTCAACTAAAAATACAATTGAAAGTGGATTTAAGCAGGTAACTCACAATCCCCAAAACACAAATTTTACAAAAATATTATCAAATATTGAAAACAAATTAATATTGCGTCATTATATTTTTGTAGATATTTGAGGAATTTGTACAAAGTGACGAGGAATTACAACGTTTGGTTACTGACTGCAATGAAAAAACCTTTGTCGACACATCCACGGGGAATATTTTAATAAAATCATTTGTTAATAAATTAATTGAGCTAAAAGGGTAAGGACAGAATTATCTTATAGAATGAATTTTACATCCCGGACTGAATATTATTTCTTGCTTAATAGGAATTCACCGTCAACAGCTGACCAGAAATTACTTGCTCATACTGTAATTTCAATCTTACCTTGCTGGAAGTATGCAGCGTCAGAAAACGGAATTGTAAGTGTCAGAATATATAATTTAAACATTCCACGTTTATAATACCTAATGTCAAGAATTGTCACATTATTAGTCAGTTCTGCTGGTCTGGTAATTTATTTAAAAATTCTGGGCCACAAATTTTTACAATGATGGTTGGAAAAAAATATACACTCTAGAATTGGACAGTTTTGTAGGAGGAGATTAAAAAAATTGGAACTAATTAGCCCTAATTAACAAACATCGTAGCAATTTAGTGAACATCATGAGCACAAATTTGTCCAGAATTTTAAAATCGATTCTCACAGCTGAAGAGTGATGAAAATTGTGCTGAATTTTAGTATTTGGGTGATGAGTCGTCGAGTCCTAGGTTAATTATTAACAATTTTTTTTGTTACAGGATATACTTTATGATGAGGGTAACCGTTCCGGACTTATCCAAGCTCGGCTAAGAACAATACATCGCCATCTAAATGAAACGAAGCAGCCAAAATCAAAACGCGTTTGCAAAAATCAAAACGCTGTATCAAATTCGGATGTAGAAGAATCATTTGAAGTTAACGAAGAAATAATTGCCAAACTTAATTCTACACCCATTAAAGATGAAGAAGAGTTGAAGAGACTGGCGTTGGAGACACTCGCTCACCGTAATTATTTACGGCTCAGAAGTGACTCATCCATTCTAAAAATTTACAGAAAATTCCAGGAATGGAAGTCTATGGTAATTTGATTTAATTACATGAAAAAATAACTAAAATAACTAAAAATATTTGACCTGATTTATAGATCAATTTTGAGTTTTCTCAACTCCACCCTGAGCAAAGCGATAACTTCTTAAAATCTTGGCCGACCTGGGTAGACAAAATATTACAAAGGGCCGGCAGTATCAAAAAGTCTCCTGCGCTTATAAGATTTCTTGCACAGGGCTGTGGTAAAATATTTATTTAAATAATAGAAATAAATACATTATTTTAATTTACCACAATCAATACATTAAAAATTTTATAGGGGAATGGGATTTTTCAATTGGTGCGCTGTTTACATTACTCCATTTGATTCCGCCAACAGCACAAGGACAAGGGAAGGCAAATCATTGTACTTTGGATGGTGCAAAAACAAAATTAATTAATTTCTTCAAGGTATTTTAGAACACCGAAATAAGCTTCTATATTTTTTGTGCATTTAATGCACATACATATTAAATAGGTCAGAATAGTTATCTTTGATTAAAAATATAATTTTGGTTATAGGCCGGGACTCCATTGCAATCTATCTTGGATACTTGGAAAGCCGAATTGAAGCAGCCAAATCTAGTTTGTTTAGGAGTTGATAAGAAAAATTTGTCAAGCTTTTTCATCGCATGTGACGGTCAGCTGCTTCCAATTGCATCCAAAAATTCCACCGAAGCTATTGACATTCTCTTCAAAAGCCATTATGTATTTGGGACGGAGTACGACATCAGTTTAAGGGGGCTATGGAAATTTATTCAAGTTTACATTTATGGATTGGAGACGGATGCCGAAAATCTGCCTCGTAATGTGAAACAGGTTTTTAACCAGCTTAATTAAGAGTACATATTTCAAAATGTTCAATTGCACCTTATGCAGTAAATTGATGTTAGATAGTGCTAGTTTAATTAAGCACGTTAAGTACATACATAATTTTAGTCATGTATGCTTTAAAGAGGTAATATGTCCGTTTAGTAATTGTTTGACTAAAATTAATTCCTGGAGTTATTTTTTAAGGCATACAAAATCTCATGACGTTAAATCTGTCGATACAATTACTCCAAATATACAACCAAACAACGGAGATAATATAGAAATAATTAGTCCAAACAATTTTGATGATTTTGATTTTGCAAGTAATGCTTCAAATGAAATATCCGTAGATTTAGGAATTAAGGTGATGACAGTATCATTAACCAATTTTTGTTTCACTTTACTTGCAACTGGTGTCAGCAACTCCACATTAGATTTTATAGTTAAAGAGTTGAAATATTCAATGAATGATATTTTTAATTTGATTCTTAAAATTGGCGACAGTGCAATTCCATCAAATAATTTCGAGTCATTTCAAATACAAATATTTAGCTTACTTCAAGCATTTGATAAGGTCAAATCAGCTTATCAAAGGCAAAAGCTTTTTAAAGAAAACGATCATTTTGTTATGCCGAAAGAGTTGACTTTAGGAAATAGAGTTGAGCTTAGAAGTCACAATACAAAACGACTGCAAGTTATAGCTGAAGACACCTTTATGTACATCCATTTGTTAAAAACTTTGGAAAAAATTGTGTCAATTCCTGAGTTTTCTAAATATTTTTATTATAAAAATGATTCAACAAGTTATTCATGTTTTCAAAATTCCAAATCTTATTTAACAAACGAGCTGTTTTCCAAATTCCCCAATTCTATTCAACTGCAATTATTTTATGACGACTTCGAGACCGTTAATCCTCTTGGATCGAAGCGAGGAATACATAAAATAGGGGCAATTTATTTTGTACTTCGGAATCTGCCCGACTTTATTAATTCCCAGCTCAGTCAGATTCACTTACTTGCTTTATTCTACTCTGAAGATGCAAAAAAATATGGGATAAATGGTATTTTAAATTTAATCATTCCTGATTTAAAACTTCTTGAAAGCCAAGGAATCGAAATAAATGGTACAGATAGATTTTTTGGAACTATTTCCACTGTTATTTTTGACAATTTGGGAGGAAATTCAATTTATGGGTTTCATGAGTCGTTCAATTCTAATTACTATTGTAGATTATGCTGCACGAGTAAGGATGAAGCCCAAATTAATTATAAGCATTGCGATATGGTATTAAGAAACAAGGTAAATTATGCCGAGCACCTTCAATGCAAAAGTTTTGGCGTTCAGAGACCATGCGCCTTAAATGATTTACAGTTTTTTAATTTTTTAGATTCGCCATCAGTGGACATAATGCATGATTTGCTTGAAGGTGTTGTTCCGTACGAAGTAAAACTCGTAGTTCAAAAACTTATATTTTTAAAATGTTTTGATTTAGAAAAAATTAACCAAAGAATTATTTCGTACGATTATGGTTACTTAGATTCGAAGAATCGCCCAAGTCCTATTAGATTAGACAATAATAGCAACAGAATTGGCCAAAAAGCTGCACAAGCTTGGTGCCTCATAAGACATCTTCCAATCATAATTGGCGACATAATTGTAACACATGATGCTAAGAAATTTTGGGAATTAATTCTCTTGTTATTAGAAATTTTAAATATTGCATTTTGTAGAAACTTTTCTGAAGCAATTCTTTTTAAATTAGATTCTCTTATTATTACACATCATTCAAAATTTAAAGAATTATTTCCTGAAAATCGGTTGATTCCGAAGCACCATTTTATGTGTCACTACTCTTATGTTATTAGACAGACTGGTCCCTTGATTTCCCTTTGGACAATGAGGTTTGAAGGGAAGCACAATTATTTTGTGCAATTGGCGAATCACACAAAAAATTTTAGGAATATTTGTTACACACTTTCCATGCGCCATCAGCAATATGCTGCAGTTATGTCAAAAAATATTGTACTAAACGAATTAAAAGTTGAGAATATTTTGAGTATTAAACTATGCCAATTTTCCAACCCATTTGATGCAATTGAACTCTTGAGAAAAGTTAATGGGTTTGAAAAATGTGATGAAGAAACAGAAGTTTGCACGACAAATCAAATTTGGTTCAATAATTACAATTACAAACACAATTATATTGTATGTTTTGGTCACGACCCTGTGTTTCCAAAATTTGGAGTTATCGTTGAATTTCTAATTACAGATGAAAAAACATGTTATTTGCTGCTTAATAAATTAGAAGTACAATATTTTGATAGAAATTATTTTAGTTATAGAGTAAAGTTGAAACACGATGTTTATGAGTTATGTGATGTAACGAAATTAGAAATCCATGAATGCATGGAATTGATGCACAATTGTAATTCGGATGGAATATTTGTATCTGTAAGGCATCATATTTAAATATTAATATAGCTCGTTTTTTGGTATTATAAACTATTTTTTGTACAATTATATCAAATATGTATGTATGGCACAATGAAAATATATTAAAGTGTTCTATAATAAAATATATTATTTGTTACTAAAATTTGCTACCGTGGTTTTCTGTAATTCTTACCAATTTGTTACAATTTCATATAATATGGTAACGATAATGCTTCCAGATCAGTAGAAGTTTGCTAATTTCCGGTAGTGTTGATATAGCAAATGCGGATAAAAACTGCTACGACACGGTGAAGAAATTGACAAATTATGTACATTACTGCGTTAACAAAGCGGAGTGGATTTGCCACAATTTTATGTCAGATTGCTACCAAGCCAAATCAAGTCTTTCGTTACTATCCTGTAGCAAATTCTTACCATACCGGTGAGGTCATATATAGACACCGCCTGGTAGCGATTTTTTGACGATTTTGTTTTGAGTGTAAATCAATATCTGTTCAGATGCCACAATAAAGTCGAGAGTTCAGACAGGGGATTTACGTACTTCTGGAAAATACGGAAGATTACATGGAATATTTATGAATATGCACGTACATATAGAAATTGGGGGGTTAAACTGATTCAAAGTTAGACCGTTTTTTTTGGAGTACTGTGAATAACTTTAACAAATAATAATTCAATGTATCACTTTATCAAAGTGGTTTAAATATGTAGGTAAGTAATCCCATGCAGTAATAGCCTAAAGTCTGTTGGATTTCAGTAGTCCCTGTGCAGGTGGAGCTTGTGTGAAGTGACGCGGAACATTACCCGAATGAGCCGAATTAATTTATTATTTGGAACCAGTTATTTTTAGTTTGGCGTTTAAATTATTCAATTTCGTATGATTTTCACGCCAAAATAAAAATAACCGGTGTCAAATAATAAAATAATTCGGCTCATTCGGGTAATGTTCCGCGTCACTTCACACAAGCTCCACCCGCACAGGGACTACTGAAATCCAACAGGCTTTAGTACTATAGTTTTGTCATGTCGTTATTACATTTCTTTTGCACAGAATTAATTTTAATACCAAGCGGTTGCAACTTCAACACCGAGATATTCGTTCCTCCCCGACTACACTCTGTATTTCCGAGCGTAATTGAATTTTTATTAGGCATGTGCACCAATGAATAATTGCGTACACTGTTAAAAATCTACTCAACTATTTTGAGAGTTAAGTTTCGGGTAACCCTGTGCGTTGTAAGATGCATACTGCACAGAGTTAATGTGGTAACCATTTACCAGATTACCTAGGTCTTTGCCGGGGCCAGAGTAAATGGTTAATATTTACTCTCGGTAGGACAACGATAACTCCCCACAAGGTTGACTCAACCCATCACCGGACTATTATTTGAGCGGGTCACTCTACTACAGCCACAAAGAAAAGACAGTACTTTTATCACCGCCCTTCTGCTATGTTGCTGAAATATAATCTCCTCTCGATTTTTAAACTAAAAGTTTTTGTAAATCCAGGCATTAACACTGATTTAGTTTTTGATATACAAATATAAGAAATTATGGATTTTATGAAAGTGCAACGTATCCTGCTTCATTGTGGATTGGAAGATTGCGTCGCCAAATTCAAACATAAGTAAAATTCCCGTGAATGTTATTATGAATTAAATATTTCGTTATAGGTCTTCTATGATTTTCATCTCTTGTCTCTTTTTAGATAACCACATCACAGACGAAGTGCTATATATTGGACTGAACTAACTATATATAGCAGACTTGGTTTCCAGTATTGGACATCGGACGAAGCTGTCTAAAGTTATTCAACAATTATCAAAATATTAAAAAATTGTAATAGCATAATGTGATTATTGTGGTGTTCGTGTCATGTAATTATTATTTTGAGTTCGAATAACTGAAATTTTTTATAAAATTATAAATTAATAAAATCAAGTTTAAAAATTATTTCATACTAGGCGCTACGAAATTATTAACTATCACTGGAGTAAATTCTAACTTCAATACGGGTAAGAAGTAACTAGCATACGAGTAAACCAACAACCCGTAGAGTGTAAGCGTTGATATTGCTTAACCCGCTCATGTGTTAGGAGTCAACCCGTGTGGGACAACTTGGGTTACCCTTTGGCACAAAAGTACTGCTGAACCCTGTAACGAGTAAAATCACTTTTAACCACTCCATGGGCTGCTGTTGACTCGGTACAGGATTAATAATTTTTAGTGTGTATTATTATTTCCAGTTCTCCCTGGTATTCAAATACATGACGCATATAGATATGCATCACCTTATGGTCTTCGGGGAAAAGTAATCACAAAATTTGTTTAATTGGTAAATATTTTAGTACTAATCATGCCGAGGTTAGTTATGCACATAGATACAAAACAGAAAGAAAAATTTAGTCAGAAAAACATCCGTTACGAAATTATACATGGGCTTTTAGGCCCAGCATGAAACGCTTACTAAATTAATTTTGCCAACATGATATATTCTATTCTGATAAAGTAAGCATGCATGGGGATGGGAATTAAATATGTTTACTTTATGATATAATACATATGTATGCATATGTATAATAAAGTGGCAACGTCAACAATTAGAGGTACTTTATAAAGATGTGCACAATTTTTATATTACCTTTGCCGTTCATGCGTCGCGCTTGGGGTCAATCGCCTCTATAGGATTTCCATCCTGACCACCAGAGTTTGCTTTTCCCTTACTTATTCTCATTTGAATTTTGAGGTTACCCTTACCCGAATATTTTCGCTCCCTAGTGTATGCCACATAACCTTTTAGGAAAAAAGTGACGCATTTATTTTAGATGAACCATAAAAGTCTGGCCCCAGTATTTTCCTTTGACGCCTGAATTTCACACTTTTAATAAATTCTGTTCAAAGTAACCTAACCCTTTTCACGATGCTTGTCCGATTGTAATTTACATGCTGGATTATAACCAGGCAGAAACATGCTGCTAGAGAGGTGACGAGTAAAATGAAAATGGTTTGAATACTGTCCCCTAGCCTGACCACGCGAAATGGGGTGACTGCCTTGCGAAATTTCCGAGGTTTGACCTCCCTATCATGAAGAACTTGGGCATACAGGTCAAACTCATGAGACATCGGGTTGTAAATTCCTGAGCTAAAAAACAATTTGAGATATTTAAGCATCCGTGATTCCCGCCAAACCTAAAGTCTAAATCCGACCAGCCTTTCAAAAATCGTTTTCTCTCCACGATACCTTTTTTTCGTGGGATGATTTTGCTTCAAGTGTTCATAGTAAATAGGTGTCAACCTCATTCGATGGTCCAATATAAGCTGACCTGTCGCAGTGCAATATTTCCTCCTCAATCACCCTATTTACACCGTCGCTTGGTATAGCTCGTTTACACTCTGCATTTTCTTCGCGAACCAACTAATCTTTGGATTTATCATGGAATACAGTAATCAAAGTAAACATGGTGGATATTCCAAATGAACCTTATCATTGCAAGCAATTTCATCATAATATTGTACAAATTTATAATAGTCCACGGAACTCTGTAATCCCCAATCTACACTGTATTTAGACGAAATTGGGTAGCAGAATCGAGCCAAATTTATCTCATTCTGGGGATCTAGGAAATTAATCTGCATGCGAAGTATTGCGCCTCACCTGTCTTCGATCATACTTTTATTCACTATTGCTTGAGGCTTCTCTTGACAAAAAATGCGTTCATACGTATCGCCCCGTTCCCAGGGAAAGGGTGAGTTTAAATTGATTATGAAACTACTAAGGTAGCACGTGCTTAGTAACATGCCAACTAAGATCCAGGGAACGCTTAGGAATCGGAAGGGTAGAAAATTCCTCAGTTTTCTTGGTAGCTTGCCCACCTGTACGATCAGGAGACCCAAAAAGTACAAACAGAGTTTAAGCAGATAGAATTCTTTGTTCAAAAAGGTAAAATCCTAACGAAACGAGACAACTTGACAAGAGTAGCGTGACAGCGATGATAATCCAGACGATTGGTTGTAGTGATTCCAATCCCGGGATTTTTCGGGATTAAATTCCCGGGAAACGGGATCTCGAAATCCCGGGATTTCGGGATTACCCCATTTGCCCGGCCGAATTAAAAACTTATTTTTACGATCGGCAGTTTTACTAAATATTGTTGCTGTGTTATTTTCCCACACTTGTGTTCTTCACATATTGATTTAGTTTGGTCATTTTTTTATAATGGACGACCAAGACGGTCATGTTGAGCAATCTGATGCTACTGTCAATTCAAAAAAGTCCTTTGTTGAAGTTTTAAAAAGGAAGAACGATAAAACATCCGTTTGGTTATATTTTTTAAAAGAAGTAGGTGGGCAATTAGCTAAATGCAAGCGGAAAGAGTGTGGTGGAAAAGAACTAAAAATTGCTGGGGGTTCAACTTCGGGTCTTATTCGACATCTTCTCAACGTCCACAAAATAAATTTGAAAGAGACTGAATATAACTGTGAATGTAACAGGTTAACATTTCATTTTTTCCCTGTTCTTATTATGTTATAATTCATGATAAAGAAGTTATTTATAATAAATTTCGCAACTTTGATTCCACGTGTGTATTGTATGTAAATGTGCATGCAGATTTAGGTGGATTTTAGGAATCATAGCGAAATATTTTTTCCTGTCAAAACTAACTGATTATAACTCATACTCCAGAGTTGGAAATTAATTACTTGCTTATTAATCTGTGCTGTATTGTAAATTTGCATGCAGATTTAGGTAGATTTTAGGAATTACTGCGAAATATTTTTTCCTCTCCCAAATTAACTAATTACACCTGAGTTCCCCGGAGTTGTTGGAAATTTGCTTATTAATCTTGCATGCGATCGCGTTTATTGTACGAACAATTCCATGGCGTGATAAATACGTGAGAGGAAGGAAATCAGAGCACACGCCGTTTAATAGTGGTCTCTTAATTCAAAGTATTCCCATTTTATTATGTTCCAGATATAATACCAGCAAAGAAAACTAAAAACATTGACCAATTCTTCATAAAGCGACGGGATACTCTTGCTACCATTATCTCAAGAATGGTGGCCCTCGATGGAATTCCGTTCTCAGCATTTTGTACATCATTGGATCTCCGTGCTGCCATAAAAGCACTTAGTTTGCCAGAAGAACTACCAAAGTCCTCCTCAACTATCCGACAATTAGTCCTCGAGTTCGCCACCCATATTCGAAAGACACGAGGAGTCGAAATTACGAAACTCAAAGAAGAAGGTCACAAATTCTCTGCCACGTGTGATGAGTGGACTTCTGGGAGAAATAGAAGATTTCTAAACATAGTAATTCATGGATCTGATTCCAAATTTTGGAATTTAGGCCTATATCGGATACATGGATCAATGACGGCTGAGAAATGTGTGGAACTCTTATCAAATTCACTGTCCGAATTCAATTTGTCATTGAAGGATGACATTGTAAGCCTAGTTACTGACGGGGCGTCTGTTATGGTCAAAGTTGGAAGGATTTCCGCAAGTTACCACCAGCTATGCTTTGCTCACGGAATTCAATTGGCAATCACGGATGTTCTCTATCCACGACCGGAAACCAATTCTGGTGAACCTGATTCAGTTGGTGAAGACACCTCAGACTTTGACAGCGATGACGACGAGAATGAATTTAACGAGGGATTCCAACTTGAAGATGAAGGGGAAAATAAAATTAGCCATGAAACCGTGAAGCCATTAATAACCAAAGTCAGAAAGCTGGTAAAAATGTTTAAAAGGTCACCTTTAAAAAATGAAACTTTACAGAAATACGTACACTCTAAATAAAAATGAGTAAAATTTACTCAAGGTTGGGTAAAAAAGAGGATGACACAACTAAAAGGTAAAATTTACCCAACATTGGGTAAATTTTACACAACTTTGGATAAATTTTGCACAACGTTGGACAAATTTTACCCTCTAGTTGTGTCATCCTCTTTTTTACCCAACCTTGGGTAAATTTTACTCATTTTTATTTAAAGTGTAGAAGCCGACTTCGGAAAGGAGTTGAAGCTCCGTACCAACCAATTTGGTTGGTACGGAGCGAAATACAGGGAGAAGGAAACCCTTCTCGAAAACTTGTCAAGACAATTTGACCCAAAACATGGTACTCGGATAAAAATGTAGTTACGTAATCGTACCCGTAAGTAATATCGGGTTATATTAGGTTTATCTAATGCTGTATGAAACACACCTGACGAGATTGGTTCGCCCATGTCCAAATAACTTCTGACCCAATACTTATCGGGTAGTTTAACGGATTGAATAAAATTGTATCCTTCCTCTAAGTTGTGGTAGTGCAGACAAAATTTATTAGAATTGGAACACTTTTTTCGTAACAGGATGTCAGCCTATTTTCCGGGAGGAATAGTGACACCGCAAATTTCACCGGGAGTAGCTGGTCAAACCTGAGGGGCTGTGTGTACAGGAGGGATTTATGTGAGGCAATTATTTCAGGGTTATTTGGAATTAAGATAAAATAGAAAAAATCGGTATAAATCTTACTCAATCGGTCTTCCATGTTGAGTCTGATGTAATATCAGCTTTGCGTAGTGATCCAGTATCCTAACGATTTTTCATGAGATTTTGTATAATTTTTGGATTTTATGGTGACAAACAGCACGCCGATTTCGCAAATCCAGCCCGGAATTTTTAGGATATTAAGCTGTGAGGGGATAATGGCTGGTTTCTCCACGGAGAAATCGAACTGTTTGGAAAGGTTCGTTTCGTTAGGGTTACTGGAATGTTACGGGTGGTTGGTAAATATGTCGTGGAAATATTTTTGAATACGAGGTGATACGGACAAAGGGGATGGGGAGATAGGACAGATACCAAATTTAATGGGGGGATTGATATTTTGGGTTCGACAAAAATAAAATTTGCAGTGTAACAACACAATATGAGTAAGTTCGAACGGGGGTGACCAAATTTCGCCATTGTTGAAAGTTCTACAATTTTCTCGGAATTTGAATACGGAGATCAAGACTTGTCCCGAATATAAGAGAATATATTATCGTGCATAAGAGGAGAGGACACTTGGAAAATTTAATAAATGGCAGGGCAAACAATGGTCATCGAGTAGACACAACTTCTATCAAACTAGTTATGAAAGAGAAAAGACGCCATTTCCAGTGAATATCAACCTATATGGTGCTCAGGACTTGTCACTTTTTTAAACTATCATCTACAATCTAAACTACAATCTCTTTAATCACCGAAACTGCACTTCATTAATGTCAATAACCAAATATATACATTCAGTATAGGCAGAAAGTCTTTCCACCCTAATAATTTTTGTGCCTAAAGTGTTATATTGCTCAAGAGTCTTTATCGAATGAACTGCAATTTTGCACAATTACTAATCACGATGTAAGGTTTTCGAAACCATAGTTTGGATAATGGCGTGGCACCAGGCCCCGATTTTGGGGGGGCAAGCGGGGCAATTGCCCAGGGCGCCAAAAAGCCAGGGGCGCCCTCAGGCGCCCGATCGTACACTAGATAAGGTTGAATGTAGCCGTCCCCAGTTTAATCTTGAAATTAATCTTAAAATACTAAAATAAAATATAACAAAATCAATCCTATGAATACGAAGGTTCTCACGCACCGAATGTTACAAAATTCGAAAATTGGCGGTTTTTTGACCTGCCTATGTAGACGTAAGTAATTAAAAAACTCATGGGTCCCGGACTTCTATTTCTGACAACCTGTTGCAGATTGCTCTCCTTGAGAAGAACTATAATTTCAGCTTTTGTTGTATCAAATGCAAGTGTGGGTACCAGTAGATTTTTATGATCAAGGCTTATACGGCTGGAGCCGTAAAAAACTATAGCCACTGGGAAATAGAAAGCGAAGTGAGACATGATTCTACATATTACGACTCTGACGCACGATGGTGGTAAATACCCTCCAGAATCCCAGTCTCACTCTGCTTCTTGCTAAATATGGAAATGTTTTGTGTGGAACATTTAATATGGTTCAGCTCAATAGTTTTGGGTTAAATCCTGCAGAAATTGCATCGTTTAAGATTGCTCTAACAACATCGGTAGATGCTAGGTGCAGTTTTAAACTCTAAACATGTACACTCACAACAAAATCCGAGTCTCAATCTGCCTCTCGCAAAATATGGAAACGTTTTTCGTGGCGCATTTCCCTCGATATTCCTCAATTGGGAGTGGTTCCGTGGTTTACCCGCGGGGGTCACCTAAGTGGGTGAGGTTTTATACAACTAAATTTCAAAACAGTCGTAGAGAGCTGAAATTTGGCATTAAAGTTAATAAAACATACTATAATCAGTTGTTCTGTAAGGGGAGCGCTGAGGGGCGACGATATGACCATTTCGAAATGTATTTTAATTGGGGTGGTCCACACCATTTCCACCGGAGTGGTCACGACCGTCAGGAGACGACTGCAGTGTATCGTCGTCGACCCCATCGACCCCGTCGCCTTGTTTTTTTGCTTTTACTGTGTCCACCACCAAAAGAGAAGATGCTGATACAATTTGGTGGTGGTACTTTTCTCTCTCTCTGGTGAGAGATCAGATGTGCATCATCACTGCACGGCGATGATGCACCATGTAAATGAGAGGACATGAGAGGACAAGAGGATCTACGACTGCAGTATCCTGTGAAATTAATAGAATTTGTTGTTTAAATTAAGTGTAGATGCAGGAGCCGAGCAGCGTAAGTTGTAAATGTATTTAATTTGTAGTGTGGATACTTGTGTTGAGTGTTGGTAAATATTGTTTAATCTTGCCTGTGACAGTGAATTTCTAAAAATTATGTTAAGGGCACATTTTTGGAGGAAAGCGGATCATCCGTAACTCTTGCCCTTTGCAAAGTGACATTTGTGTAAAAATGGCGGTCAGCAGTGTGCAATAAATATCATAATTCCTTGTACGATTTTAATAATACAATGATTGTAGTTTCAGGAAATGCAGACCGCAGCAAGAACGATAACGTCCGTCCTGAGTTCTATTGCGAGACATGAGTATTCCCATAAGCGGGAATAAGCGGTGCATCATTGCAATTAATTCTAGAAAAGAGTGTAAGTTATGCTTGATTTGTGTATGAAATATCAGAAACGATTTATTCATAGCAATTTGTTGAAAAATAATAATTCTTAAAATGCAGTTTTAAATATAATACATTTCATTAAACTTCTTTATTGGTGGGAGAGTTCCCACAATTCAAGCAGCATTGCCAATTGCTGAATTGCAATATTATGAATTATTGTAAAATTATTGTATATTGTTTATGCATGGTTTGCAAGTTCGAGCACGGGATAAGTTCACAATTGAACAAGGCTTCAGGAGGACCCATTAAAATTTGTACTCATAAATATCTAAGCTCCATTGCATATTATTTAAATATTATGCATTGTGTTTTTGTTTTAACAGTTGACGCCGAGAAAATTAGCCGATTAGCCTGTTTGGTTCAAGAGTAGCTAGTAGTAAACTGTCTAGTAATAGAGTTGAAACCTGATAAGCCGTTGAATAAACGATGGGCGGGGAGATCTATAATTTTGTAGGCAATTTTTCCCTCGATCGTCACCAGCTCTGACAACTCTTGCCGATCGAAAGAAGACTTGATACATCTTTGTATGTAGCGACCGTTACAACATGACAAGATTACCTGACACATTAAAATGCATACAACTTTCGTCTCTCTTTTAACAACTTAGTTAGGCTGTTAAATGTATCGATAGACATTTAACGATATATCAATATCGATTTATCGAATTTATCGATAGATGTACGTACACAGGCCAAGTGGAAAGGTATTACAAAAATATAAATTCATTTCCATCGTATTAGTCTAGAAATGCCATCATGGCTGACATTATTAAACTTTGCTGTTCCTAGCTTTTCTCAGGAAATGATAACTTCTTCATGTAGCGATATTAAAATCGGTATCGATATTTTCGACATGAATAAATAACTAATGAAGGCTTGCGATGTTGCACGACAAATGGGAATTTACCTTCCGTTGATCACACAATTTAGCTTGTTTGTAAAAGCGTTGGATTGGTAGGGCTTTGTGGCTTGATTTTATGTTTACTGCATTTATGTATCTACATATGTATATGCATGCATATATAAGTTCTTAAAAACGAACAATTTCAATTTAAAAGAGTGATATGCAATTCGACTTGCTTGATATTTTTATGATGCACGAGGAGTCTGTATGGACATTGGTTGCGATTTTTAAAAACCAAGCTGCCCAACGCAATGGGAACAAGGCAATGGTTGCCCATGATTAAAGTTTTATTTCTATCGAAAAATATTTAAGTAAATTAGTTATAAGTACAAGATTGGACTGGATTGTGCTGGACTGTTTACCATGGTAAAAACCATTGTACATTTATATACCTACATACGTATGCACGCTAGTCAGACATTTTAAGCAAACTATTTACTTCTCTCCTTTCCAAATTAGAAATGTGGACATGTATCTTACATGTACCGTCCGATTCACGAAAAAGTAATAACAAAATATGTATGTACGTTAATACTAATTGTACCGAGGATACATATGTATGTAGGTACATGCAGACATTACAAGGAACTAATTATTGTACAAAAATAAAAAAACACAGGGTACACGTTTTCCTCTATTCACATACATTCAGTGATGTGCTTCTAAAATTCGGCGAAATAATTATAGATTTCCTCGGATGATGGGAATAATGATTATTTTGTCTACATAGGTAAAATTGTTTCCTGAGGAATTTGTGTATTTATATTACCCGGAAAGTCGCAAAAGTTTTCTTTGGTTATTTATACTTTTTTGTGTCCTTGGCAATGTTAAATGCTTTAAGTTTCTATGTTTGAACGTTCGGCTCAACTTTACCACCCCGCTCAGAGAACCGGTCAGAACGTTAGTGTTTGCTTCAGTGCAAAAAACGTCATTCTGCACCAGTTACAAATCGTCCAGTGCATACATAAATTTCTCCCTTGTCCAGAAAGTACATATTTAACGCAAATTTTACCCCAAAAATGTCTTTTTCTACGAAACTACTCATGAAAATTGTTCTGGCCACCTTAACCCCACAAGTTTCGGCCACCAATTTATGGTCAATCCCAAACTACTTCGCCTCCTGTAACATTCAATTTTTGAAATGGAAAAATCCAAACCTGCCTCGAAATTGGGATCCACCACCATATTTTTCCCCTATTATAACCAACAATCCAAACTTACCCATTATTCTGGACGAAATCACACTAAACTCTACGCACTCGGACCTTCTCGGCTGGGTAGATTCACCACTTGACCGGCACGCCAGATCAAATCTAATCTCAGTCGCATTAATTGAATCTATCGTTAAGCCTCAAATTCTCTCATTTCCAGTTTATTTCTGGCTACAAAACATCATAATGCAAAACCTACACTGTAAAAAAAAGTTGTACTAAATTTGCCCAACCTTGAGTAAAAAAGAGGATGACACAACAGTCGAGGTAAAATTTGTCCAACATTGAGTAAAATTATGATGATGATGCACCTTGTTCGCACAACGTTGGGCAAATTTTACTCAATTTTGGACAAATTTTACCTCGACTGTTGTGTCATCCTCTTTTTTACTCAATTTTGTTTAGAGTGTAAATCCAAAATATATATTTCAACATAGCCAACGTCCCTTGGATGCGGGGAGCAATTTAAACAAATACCATTGGCACCTGGGTACCTCAAAATTGATCATTTTCAGTCTCACCGGACCCCACAAATTATTTATACCTTGCGTCGCGTGTCAAGATTTAAGAAGCACGGACATCATCCCCCTGACACAAATTGATATGATTTGGCTCTCGGAAAATTCAAATTTATGACAACGCCAAGTTAAAGAAATTTCCGGCATTTCTTTAGCCACGATCAACTGCGGAGTCACGTACAAAGGCTGGAAAAGATACACGGTAGCCGCCGATTGTAAGATTGTTTATCTTGCAAATATCTTGAATTTTTCAATCATCCATTACCGACAGGGTAAAGATTCCATGTCCAAATTAAATAATGGCAAACATTTGAACAAATTGACGCTCCCTGGCATGGCAAAGGCGCCGCATCAGTACGTTGGGTACTCCGTAAAATTCAGACCTGTCAAGTTTTCCGTCGTGACCAAATATCCGTCCGGTTTGGAAGGGATGAACGCGTTTTTACTCCCGTTTGCCCCATCCGTCTGGGCAGCGCTGTTTTTCTCGTGCATCGCCATCTGCTGGACAGCACAATTTTCAAGAAAAAACGTTATTTTGCATCAGCTTACCATCGCTATGATAAGCTTAATTGGAATGCTGTTAAAACAAGTGACGCCCGAAGGTTCGAAAATATTACGAAGTTCCCGAGCTGGTCCTGGGTTAATTTGGCTGTGGCTATTTTGTGGGTGTAACGTCCTCATGGACAATTTGTACACGGGGGAGATATTTTCTTTCTTGAGCGCAATAAAAGTTCCAACAGTACCGGGAACGTTGCCGGATTTGGTCGGGAGTAAAATTCCGATCGTTTCCACAACGTCATATGTTCAGAATGGGAAGCGTTTCTCGATTTTAGGGCGGGATACGATTCCAAGTTATGTCGATTTTTACGTAAGAAGAAATAAATCTGCCGAAATTTTCAGGAAGTTGGGGACAAGATTGAGTTTTGTTGATGCGTATAAATCTACGGAGGATTACGCCAATTTCTTGAAAACGATTTTAGCTCTGAAGAATCTTACACGAGTTAACTCTTCGGTAGAGACTAGAAGAACGTACGTAATTATTGACGAAGGTGGGAAGTTGAACGTTCTAACGTCACTGATACGAAGCAATGAAAGTCGGATGGTTATAAACGCCAGGGAAGACACGCCGTTTGTTTCTATAGTTGTGGATCAGGCGTTGAGAAACTGTTTTTATCCGATATTTACGAGGAGGTTGGGGTATCTGGATAGTTCTGGGATTGCGGAAAAGTGGGAGAAATTGCAAAAAGCAGGATTTATAGCCTATGCCCAAAGCTTAATGGGATATCCGGGATATGAAATATACTTTTTTGCAAACAATAAATTCAAAGGTTGCGATGCTGGTGTGCTCAGTGTTGAAGGACCGATACAGATTAAAACTGTGGAACCAATATTTATCTTGTGTGGGGTTTTGCTGCTGCTCGGATTAACAAGTTTTATTGTTGAGAGAAATATAAAACAGTAAAAATATGGGAAAGTGGAATGGTAATGTGTTTATTACGACACTATTTTTTTCAAATAAATTGTAGGCTTGTGCGAAGAAATCATGAGGCATACTTATTGTGGATTCCTTATTCGCCACCTTAGATGTATGTACGTGTATGCATGTATGTACGTCCATTTAATAACTAGTTCACGAGTCGCACCTTACGAAAGCGAGATAAATACATCCTGGGTATTCCGGGTGGTGACAACCTTGGCATCCGGATGCCAAGGTTTGACGTTCGTCTTCAGACCAATGCAATATTTTTGCAATCTTGGAATGTGATTCATTCATCCCTCGTCAATTTAGGCTGCAAAATGGTTTCATATGTAAGTATGTATGTACAGCGTGTGGTATATGTGCATTTATGTAGGTATGTTTTTGGTTCTGTATGTTTGTTAATAAAATAATGACTTAAAGACTTCCCAAAAATGTAAACACATAAATATGCTATTCTACATAAATACATACATACAAAGGCTGTTCAATCAACAAATTATACTTGTTATTAGCATGGAGTTTCGCATGTACATAATTACAAATATTTCGCTTTTCAGAAATCCCATCAATTTTAATCGTTGCGAGGAATTGTCGTCAATGTCATTTCCTCCACCTAATGTTTGTCAGTTCTAGTCCTCCCTTTCCTGGAAAAGGGGTTCATAAAACAGATCTTTTCCCACAATGGCAAGAAATTTAATAGTTTTCGCGATATCATTTCTAATATACGCAAGTCCCTTTGTTGCTCTCGCCTTAACAAATTTTAACCATAATCCAAACTGCTTGCTAATGTCAGGGCTAGAAAGGGAAGCTCAAGTATCAGATTATACATTTCCTAATCTGAAAATGCAATACGAAAACCACATATCATTCGCCCATCAGAGCGGGCTTGTTGTCAAATATTTAAATTCCAACAGTTCAGTAAGTTTTATAATCTGGAAAACATGTTGCATCGAAATGGTTATATTTTATGAAGGCGGAGATCTGAATTCGTTTCATAATGACGTTGCCACCTGGGGATACCACAGCAATGCCGTGCAATACATCATATTTTCCAGGAACAGTTATCAAGTTTGGCGCGACATCTATTCTTGGTATTGGATGCGTTTTTACGCCCCAATCTATTTAATAAGAGTGGAATTTGAAAGAAATTTAATGTTCACGCAATTACTTAATCCTATAAATTCCCTACGCGAGGTTACATGGAACATATTCCCAATTGAAGACAGCGCGGGACAACCAGCCAGCATATTTCCTACTGGCGATTTGTTAATTAAGTCAAGGCAAGTCCTGAACTATAATCAAAATCTATTTAGATTGCAGATAACGTCAGATTGGGTGTATCCTTTAAAAAATTTTGATTGCGAAAATCATCGCTACTTCTTATCTACTGGACCAGACTGTTTCGTGGCATTTGGACCACTTCAAGCAGTACAGAGGACGCTCAATTTAACATTTTCCTCATATCGGTGAGGAAACTAGCTAGCATTCTGTAAATACTTTTATACCTTCATTCATTACATTTTCTTGTAGTGACCAGTCGGACCCATTTTCAGACTTTGGGATTTACGAACAAATGGAAAATTTGGATTTTAATGTGGGGCAAAAACGCCACCTCGAGAAAACTGTAGACAATTATATACTCTATTGCGAGAAAAATCCTACATTGCTATCGCTAAAGATTTCAAAATTTTTCACAATCATTGATTCTTGGACTTGGATGGCTTGCATTTTAATCTCGTCGTTTTTAGGAATCACAAAGTTAGGTGGATATTCAGATATTGCAGCAACATTTCTTAGAGTATCAGTGATCAGCGGGTGAGATATACAATCAGCACATATGTATATGTGTGCATTATAAGTAGCATTGTTTAATTGCTTCTAGCTTGCTTAATTAGTCATTAAAATAATCAATAATACAGTAGCTTAACTTATTTTTATATAGGAATACGCTTACCTGGTTTGGATTACTCTGTATCGTAGGAGTGATTGCTATCAGCTCATCGTACGACGCTATAATTACCACGGACATAACTACACCTCTAGAGAAATATGTAATTACAAGTATTCACGAACTATTCACCGAATTTGGATACACATTGTACTCATCCGATAATAAAAAAAATTCGACGCGGTGGCGATTATCGATTCGAAAAGATTTTCCTAATTTTGAGAATTATATTTGGAATCAAGGTATCAAAACTATTATTTTTCGATGCCATGTAAAAAATATTGTGATATTTTATCAATTTTTCTAGAAATTCCAACGAAACAAGTAATGCACAATGAATATTCTGCTGCAGCCAAATTTGCAGACCACGTAGCTTTCCAGCCAACTTCTGATGATGTGCAGAGAGTTTTATATTTTCTAAAAACTCAGTATTCTAACGTTACTTGTAATATTGTTAAGGAAATATTCTACAAACGTAACATTATTTGGCGATTTCAATATTTTGGATCGGAAGCATTATACCGCAATTTACAGTGGCTAAGTTCCAACGGACTTTTCGTACTGTATGCAAGTCTTTGGAAATTCGTTGACGAAAAAAGTGCACGGAAATACCCGGCACAGGAGCCGATGGGTATTGGGGCATTGGAGAATCTTTCCATTGCATTTCAACTGTATTTATTGTTCGGCGTTTTAGCAATTGCAAGCTTCTTATTGGAATTGGCGGTTTACAAGCTTCGCCCCCGTTTGATAGTTTCCTTCATGTTAGTAAAACTAAGATCTGAGTTTCTCCAAGCGGGAGTTTGGGTTATAACTTTTGTACGTATGTTAAATTATGTATATTGGGAAGCGTTCGTTAATCTCAGAAATTGTATGTATCGGATAAATTATACTTTTCAGCTTAATATTTGTACATTTTGGAAATGAGAGCCGGTCATTAACCAAGTAATGCAGTTCGTCCATCTCGGGAACTTACATATATACATATGCAACAGAGGTCAACGCCTGCCAAATTGGCGGCGGCGGCGGCGCCAATTTTGGGGATTTTTCGGCGCGGCGCGGCGCGGCGGCGCGGCGCGGCGCCTCAATGGTGAAGGGATAGGGAAATCGATTTATCGGCGGCGGCGTCGCGTAAAATTCTATCAACGTATGGCGGCGCGGCGGCGTGAGATCGGCGGCGTTGACCTCTGATATGCAACCCTTCATGAGCCTTACTATATTGCCTTCAACTAAATATGCTTTTGGACTTTATTAATGTTTCTGCAAGTTTAAAGTTACGTTAGCCCAGTTTATTGAGTTCAATTAACGAATACAAATAAATCAAGCGACGGTGTTAAATCACGTCACGATTCAAGGGAAAGAGGGGGCTTGCAAATTCCCTAAGGAACCGGGGGTTTGAGGCATGGGTTAAGTAGTTTTTTCTGTTGTCCCAAAATATCATTTTCATAAATTTTGAGACTTAACAATGGTGTCAGACAGGGGTGTGGGTACAAGAAAAATCAAATTTTAGCGTTATGTAATTTAAGAACGTACCCTTATCATTAAATGGGTGTGAATACTAATTACGTGACTGGAAATGGACTCCAACACGAACATAATAAAATCCAAGTGGTCACATTTTACGGCAATATCAACCAAGGGGAGTACATTTTCTTCCGAAGCGGTGTCTTCAACAATGGATGCACATTGATCTTGCAATTCATTAAGTTCTTACTCAATCTCTTACTGGCCAAGCTCCAAGGCATTTTTATCGTATTAATACCGGAATCTCCTCGGGACAAATACTGAATTATCTGCAAAATTTGAACGAGAAATACCTTCAACCTTATTCGGATACTAATTTTTATAATAAAAAAACGTTTGCATACGTAATGTACACAATTGCGGGATTATGCCACATGATAAAGAGATATATGTAAACATCACCATCAATCAGCCTAAGATAAACATTTATCATTATGTCACTTTGTTTGCTTTCCACTATTATATAACGTTAAGCTTAATGAAGCTAATAAGAGTCAAGATTATGTACGTATCCCACAAGGAATGTCACTGTGATAAAATTTATTATTAAACTGTTTGGCTTGAGACGGTTAGTGTAACAGATCATCTGTTACAGATGCATGCAGATTTTTTGAAAATAAATATGAAATTTACTTTCAGTTAAGTTTATTGTGCAACGACCGGTATATATAAGTATATACATACACGCCGGACGCATAACATGTGTTGTATTATGTACTTATGTATCTGAGCCTTGCTCAAGTTTTAAAAATTTGCATTGGAATTAAATAATAGTCATTCCTTATCAAATAGTCCTCGGTAATCCATCCAAATCCACATTATCTGAACATTTACAACAATAAGGCTTCGTGCATTTTATGCTTGGTACACTTTACACGAACAATTATTCATACTCTGCTCACCAACCTCACTACATAAATTTCATATGTACCGGGTCAAAAATTGAGTTTAAAGTACATATTTAAGTATTCACAAGTTGCTTATACAAATTATTAAAATGTTCCTAACGAAAAATAAAAACTACTGGATTTTTTTACTGTATGCAGGATGGGGTTTGACCATGGAGAGGGTAACGTGCTCAATACGGACAATTCTTGCTTACCTGATCGCCCCACCGGACCACCTCTCGAATTTACCGCCTTTGACCTGGTTGACGTAGCTCCACCTCCTCCACGTCAATTAGCGCCTATTCACTCCCCACGCATCCCTATTGACGTTCGTTCCATTGAAGAGCTTTTCCCCAAAGACTACGGCCTAAGTTGGATGAACATATTTTGGCTCGCAATCTTCCTCCCGGTTCCCGTCTCTATGATAGTTTTCGGAGGAATGTACTGGGATCGGGCGATGTACTGCCCGCATGCCGAAAATGTGGCGGGATTATTAATATCTGGCGGGGTGATTCATCTCCTCATCTGGGTCTGTTTAGCTGTCGCAATATACCGTTCAACCACTGGACACAAGACCGCTTATCTGACGGGTTTGTGCATTGCGAAACTATTTTGTTGGCTAGTTGCAGCCGCGGTCATAATTTACAGATCGCACGGAGATGTCAGCTATAACTCTGAATCGCCGAATTATTGTAATCCGGCCCTGTACAGGATGACCTTCTGGATGTTAACGGTCCATTGGGGGCTGATTATTTTAACGTTTTTATTTGTCCTAATATTTGTAGTTTGTATATTTGTTTCTTAATAGCACTCGTGACTACTACGGGAGAGCTCATTTAGATACTGGTCTACTTGCTTCTCAGACAATAAAAGGAACAAGTTTACTTCATCAGTAGCCGATTTATACATATCAACATGCACGAAAAATACTTATTTTTGCATATCTTTCATAATATTAAGGTTTTTGTTGAAAAAGCTGCTTCAAACTACATAAACAACTCAACCAAACAATTTTATTGGTACACAATTCTCATGGGGACGCTTAAACTACATATATTCCTTATTCTGTTTATTTTAAGTGCAAGTATGTGTATTTTTTGGACATGAAATTTATCATGTTCAGCATAGTTTATTTACAACACTTTTGCAAAACTAATCTAGTAAGTGTTTCATGCGACGCAGTAACGCCTGTGAATGATTTCCTAGCGCATGTATAAATTCTTTGCTCGAATTTTCTTTCTCCTTCTAGCTGAATTAGTTTACAGCATACATAAAGTAGACAAGTTCTTCCTTGGCTTCCTCCTGTGCAACACGTATCTCTCTCACTCCTGCATATGGATCTCTGCCATCTGGGTCGCGGGTGTGCCAGGGCAAGTAAAGTGTGTCCTAAGGGCTTTTCGCCACGTGAGCCTCGTCCACTCACACGCCCACCTGCGTGCCTAGTGACACCCCCTGCCACACCCGTCCCAGCAACGACAAGCTGAGCCATCAGGCGAAGATGGATTCGCAGGACCCAGTGCACAGGAGGATCTACGCCTTGGAGGGACTCCCCCAGGTAGGTTTTTGTTTTGTTTTTTCCGTGGGGAGTGGTTGTTTGAAGAGTGGGGGGGGGTCGTGCATGACGGGGGGCGGCATAGTTAGGTCTACTGGGGTCCCATAATCTGATTGTGTTGTGATGGGAGAAGGGGCAAGTGAGGGTGTCGTCGGCCCCGGCTACGGCTTCCATGGGGGACGTGGGCAAGATCCCGCGGTCCGTGGACAGCCCCCGCCCAACAACCTTCAACCGTCTACTTCCGCATGCAGACGCCACCCTCATTTGAATATCACCACCACCCCACGGAATCCGCCTATGTATCCCTGCCAATCATTTTCCTACCTGGTGTCCAGCAGTAATGAGCCACATTCCCAATACGTGTAGAGGTTTTCCGAGACCATCTCCGGTTTTCCCTCTACACCCTTAATGCTACATATATATTATCATTAAATTATGTACTTGTCATGTTATTTGTTACTGTATGTAACTAGCCTGTATTGGGATGCCGAGTGCTACTTGTGGATCACGACCTCAACTAGAGACATACTTTATAGAATTGAATGATTTGTGTAGGATAAAATGTATGTATGTGAAGGGATTTTTTTGTATGAAATGAATGTATGAGCATGATCATAAAGGCTAACGCTATATTAATCTTTTAAATACTTATAAAATAAATACTTACCTACCTACCTTCATAAAGTAGACCTTGCCGCTTACACAGCTCACGAAGTCACGAAATTTATTTCCAGGCGATATTTCACATTACATGCATAGATCGGATATTTTGCGTACTCCGGCACCACTTTGTGTTATCGCTTTTTGGATAATAATTGAAACGCTCGGATGTAAAACAGCCTTCGCGACAATTCTTGTTAAAAATTCAACCTAGTTACATTTAAATACCGTTTTTGAAAATTAATTTAAAATGACTGTTGAGGGCAGGGTGAATTCCACAGGAAAACGTGCTCTCTAATGTGGGCCGGGTGAAAAGAGGGTGTAACTCCTACCACTAATGCACAATTAAACTAAGAAACAATGTTTCCACTTCACAGAATAATTGCCAAGAGTAGTCCAATGGATATTACTGATTACTGGATCTTATAGATTTATTTTAACTTTAATTTCAATTAACAAATCAAAGATTCATCCACTCTCTCTTGAAACTGGTGAAAGAATAAATTTTAGAGTGGCCGTTGGCATATATAAAGAAGAGAATGCAATCCGCTCTAGTGGGAGACTCAAAAAGTCAGGGCAACATGAAAACAAATCTCATTGAATCCAACAATGACCGTTTTGGAATTACTGCATAACTTTTGCAAAAATCTAGTACGGCTGATCATTTTTATGGTTTGGATACCTTTTTTTGAATGTAAAATATAAAAATAAGTTCATTTTTACACCGTCACATGGCAAAAAATGTAATGAATTTATTTTACAAAAACCTCCATATACAGCTTTGCTTAGCCCGAGCCAGGGGTAAAGCTCGTAAAACCAAATTTACCATTAGCTTCTAGTAGTCAAAATTAGTATGCATACCAATTTTCAGCCTCCTGGTACAATATTTAAAATTTTCTTAAAACCCCCCACCGCGCGGTCGCCAAGATCAACACTAAAAATAATTTTCATACAAAATATGGCCAAGTAAAAGTGTTGCAATATGAAGCACATACTTTTATTACGAAGCACAAATTTTTGCTGCAAAATAAAGCCGAACTTCAAAAATAGAAAATTGGTGCAGAATAACCGAACACGTGTTATTCAAGTGACCCCCACCGGTCAACCACTGAACCGATTTGGCTCATCTTCGAGCTTGATTTGTCTTTTAGGTCGATATAGATGTGATAAAAATTTCAAGTCGATTGGTTGAGTTTAAAGAGAGTTATCATGCTGACAGACAGACGGACGGACATAACGGGTACATAAGCCATGGCTCGGGCTAAAACGGTTTTAAATTTTACTAGGTTGCATTTTTAACAAAAATATTGTCGCGAAGGCTGTTTTACATCCGAGAGTTTCAATTGTGCTACAAAATTCTTAAAAAATAGGCGTGGTTCCATTTAACTTCCATCAATTGCTGCAAAAAGATCAGACAGATGGATAGACAGGCAAACGGACAAAGTGTCTAACAAGTTCACAGTAACAACTATGTGTCCCGAAAGATAAATAACTTAGGATTAGTGTAACACCTGAATCAGTACCTTCTGCATACATATAAAATAACATCATCAGCGTAAGTCAACATATTTATGACATGAGACTCGAGAAGGCATGTTTTCAGAATTAGAGACTACAAAAGTCCTCCGAGAACACTCACCTGACATGTACCATTTCATACATAGTATTTACTATCATTCTTGAATCTAAAAATTTCTCTGATAATATGTACAAATGTAAAAGGCTTGAATTTTTAAATCATTCAGGGTGGCGGCCTATGAGTTGGCAACAAGTATTCAATGGGGATTTTAAATCAAATTAATCAGAGATTGGCGTTTAATTAAATACTTAATATATAATTTGAAATATTTCAAAATTTATCACGAAATACTTTTTGACCAGTTATCTTTACTTGTTCTTTCTTGGATTTGCAGTTCTAGCCTTTTATGTGGAAATGCCCTAGAAATGCTGGACTTCTTCAAGTGTGGGTGGAAATATATCCTCACGCCCCTACAAATCCAGTGTCAAAATAATACCAAGCAATATTGATACACGAATCCACAATATGAATATGTACATGCATACGTATTTATTCATATGTGGGCTGCGTTGGTGTTGCAGATCTATAAGACATATGTATAAATAATATTTAATATGGAAATCCCATTTTTAATTACATATATGGTTAAATAGTTTGTTTTATTCGATTTTTCTTGGAGGTCCACATTATTCCTATTTATTTAGTTTGATACATGATTCAGGTTTTCCATGTGTAACCATTAGCTTATTACAGTAAGGGTTGTTTGCATATTTATAATGATTTTATTGCTCAAACCCTAAGTAAGTCTATCATAGCCCATATTTAATATATTTATGTACAAGGAAAACCTATCAAGTTTGCTAGTTATTCGTACTGTTATATTTACACAAGTATGCATACATATATATAGAAAATGCTCTTCAGAAAAACTATATTGGTCTGATGTTAAAATAGTTACATCCTGTTTAATAAAATTCGGAAAACCCCCGGTTGTTTTTGGGCATAAATATTGCTAAAGGAAATTAAAAATTTATGTAGGTCAAATTTTACATGAGGTGGAGAACGGATTCCCTTACCAAAGTCATATTTTGAATAATTTTGATGCCCTTTGGATAGTTTGGATTAGAAGATGGGCGAGGGGAGAAGACGTGAAGAGCACAGGGACGTCACTTCTCGAAGTGGAGAATAAACAAAAAAATCTCATTTTTGCTTATGCAGAACTTCGCCAAAAGTCCAGTTTAGATCGAACTTCGATAATTTTGATGATCCTACAATTTGATGATCCTAGACACTATTTTTTCTATAGAGGTCGAACTCAACAACATTTTCAAAGGCTGCGTGGCTCGAGGGTTGTGTGTGAGAGCATATAATAAAATTTATCGGCCGGATTCTAGAACAATATTTAGAAATTAAACTAAAAAGTCTTTTACGTGTACAACTCAGATCTTATAGGACCAATTTTATTTTGTTCAGCACAAAAAAGCAGCATACCCATATTTTTCAATTTTTCATAATGCGCTAATTTTTAATAATCTAAAGAGATATGTTTTCGAATTTTTGAATTCGCCCAAAAATTCGAGAATTTACGGATTTTGAGGTTTAATTCATAAATATGTACTGGTTGGCTCAGTTTTTGTGCTGAACATAATAAAATTGGTCCAAACACGATCTGAGTTGTACACGCAAAGACTTGCGTTGTAACTTGAGTTCTATTTCGTATACATAAAGTATGTGGTACCCCAAGGTATATGGGGTATAACTGCGCAAAACTTTATGTCTACTAGCGATTTAAGATGAGCCTTTCAGGTGGGTGTGGTAGGCGTTATGGGGCACATGGCCGTTAATCTTCATTGACTTTTCATGCTCTTGAGTATGTTTCATTATAGTAGATCATAGGGGCATCAGAATTTGGCGGTGGCAAGCTCGTCCCTTCTCTTCCTTGTAATTTTAACTGCTAAATAATTTAATCAAATAAACTAGCAGTTTCAGAAATAAGAAAAATTATTTACTTCTACAACGCAGAAAAGTAAAGCCCCTGTCAGACTTGATGGAAAAATATCTTCCTGATGATACGGGGTACTTTATTTTCCGAAATTTATTAAAATATACATAATCTCCTTAAAACAAGTGTAGATAAATATATGGTGTTTATCTGTCTCTTTTTAATTTCATTTCATTTTAATTTCACTAACTTTTAAAAGAACTGATAAATACAAAAAGTTTAAGCTTATCTGGCGATGCGGTATTGAAACTTAACGTGGCTATCGAGTAGGGATAATTCCTTTTTCTTTCCCAATTTACTGAAATGGCGTCACAATTAAGTATTTACGCCCTGAACGAATATGCTGCAGTATTTCAGAGGTTCGGAACTATCCCCGTCCGCTGGGACAGACCCCAAAAAAAGTTCATATACCGATGTAACCATAGAGAACTACTCCTCTGGTATTTCAACATGACAGTTGTATTCCTCGGAACCTTCTGTTGTGGCGTAATATGTCTGAGGGAGATCTTGGTGAAAGTGAGCAATATTTCAAGATCCGTATTAGTCATCCAGATGTTTCTTGGGCTAATGGGCGCAGTGGTTGGGTGTGGTTTTGGTGTACTCCTTCTAATCTATGGGGAATTAGGGACGACTGCATGGGATAATATGTGGATTATTGTAAACAAGCTAAACAAAGGTACATAATAGATTAATTTTCATGACAGATTTTAAATGTGAAATACTAAAACCTAATGTCACAATATAAAATTATGTCATCTTGGACACACATGTTGTTTTCAGAATCAAAGGCGCCTTTGCTGAAACCTCGCTTATGGGTAGTTTCCATCCACTGTGCTGTTCTAATTATACGAGTTTGTCCAACCATAACCGTCGTTGTGTCCCTCCTCGCAACTTATTTCGAATTGGATCCTTTCTTCTTCGTGTTTAGAATGTGCTTACCTAGTCAAATCCTTCGATATTATTCATTTGCAATTGATACTTTGCGGTTTATATTATCCACAACCTGCGTCCATGAATTTTGTTGGATGGTAGCCTTGGCGTACGTCGTTGTGAACGGAATAGTCGATTTCGTCATCACAGTTATTGGCCAACTAATACAAGGACAACTTTCCTTTGGGTTGACCTTACGTTTGTATGCAATGGAACATGTTGCACTTCGAGCAACGCAAGGGCTCTGTGATTTTACCATTAGTTTGCTGCTCACAGCATTAATGGGTGCCACAATCATCGCCTTGTACCTGTCCATATCTGCATATACCTTACTACCAATTCCAATTTATTGGATTTTTCCTTTCATCGCGGGTGGATCAGTCTGTCTACTAGAGATCCTCTTAATCCCTTTCACCAACATGTTCGAGGTGTCAACAGCGGTCATTCTAAAGTTAAACAGTGTACCAGTAAATATTCCGCAGTCTGAGGTTGGAAAATCCTTCAATCTAAGGACGCTGATGAGAAAGAGAATTAGGGCTATGCGGCCGTTCACATTTTATGCGGGTGTGTTTGATTACCGATACCACAAATTAACTAGAAGTTCTAAAATTGCGATTATAGAGAACATTTCCAGTTTTACGATATCAGCACTCTTAGCCAAACGAAATTGATATTGCACAAAATTGTTTTAAACAATTGGAAAAATTTAAGATAAATTATATCTGCAGAAAGGTACCGCAAAACATGGCGGGTCAATATTGACAAATACTGTGGGATTCTGCACTCGAATAACAATACCAAAAGTAGGTAATACAAATTTCTCTCCTCGCTTCAGAAAAGTGCACATAAATTAAGTATTGCAGAGAACCGAAATATTTTCCAGACCCGCTTTTCCCCTTTTAACATGTTATCGGCTCGATATCATTCGAGCCTTAGACCTGCCTTACCCTTCTTGCCTTACATAATATTTCCACAGAATTTTTCGAAAATGCCTTTATGCTATGCCATTAGCAGGTATTTAAACTTGCGTATTGGTTGGACAGCCATACATAATTATTCCGATGAATATACATGCGCATAAATCATTTTACGTTTAACACTAGTTGGAAAGGTATTCTTTTATAATTCACCTCATGGTATAATTTATTTTTGCCACTTTTTTATATCATAGCCTGAAGAAGCTGTAATCTACATACGGCAAAACCGGTCAAAGCATCTTGAAAAAAATCAATAGAAATTCTTTTTATCGCATTATAAAATTCATCCCATATACATACATACTTACATACATAAGTCCTAAAAGTTATAAATGTGAAAGATTTGCACGCTTAACAAGCTAAGTGACATATGTGATTGTATGCATCTGCTCATGGTAATCTTACAACTGTAGGGCTACACAAAATTCATTTTAAAATGATTCGTGTGTGACTAAGCCTATACAACCGTATATCATTTATCAAATCCCATATTTCGATCGTGGAACAACTGTGTATATGTAATGCTTAAAATGAAATTATTGATTATTTTGAGAGCCCAATGTTGTTAATAATTTATTGAATAGATATGGAAAACTATATTCCTTATTTTTTTTAAATTTCTTTAGTATGTACACAGTTAGGCATATATGTATATACGAGACATCTGCACATTAATAATACTTTTATAATTAAAATTAAGGCTAGTTTATAATATGATTATACATAAAGAACTAAAAATTAAGTATGTGCATATATGTATGTGTGCATGTACAGTAAGCAAAAATTTAAATCGTACCCTTTTCTTTCACGTCATAAATCCATGGTTTTCTACTTGATGGAAATAGATTAATATTATGTAATACATCAGTTTTATAGGAAATTTAACGCAGATTCCGAAAATCACATGCATTTTTTGTTTTTTCTTACCGATTATGAACCACTAATTAAAAAGTTAGGAAAGAATTAAAATCCATGCAAAAAATTAAATCGTACCCTTGCGGGTTTTTGATCATCTGATTCTTCCACACGGTCAAAAACAATAATTCTTAACCGAAATTCGATTGAAATACCGTTTTTAATATTTTTACGTAAAATTTCTCAAATTTTTTTACTTTGATGCAGCTAGACATCCCGCAAAATGAGCAGAAAATAGCTATATCCTGTGTGTCATTTTTCTGCATAGGTCAGGATTATCCTACTACAAAATTGCATTGGGGACGAAGTTTTAGGAGCCTACTATCCAATTCATTCTTCAAACATGGAAAAAAACTGGATTCTTATGCAATTTTCATAGAATCGGACACAAGGCGGCAGTCAACAGAGCGAGCTTCGAAATATAATCAGCAAGATCTTGACCATCTGAGGACTTTTGGACCCGAAAATTGCACCTGAAGTTCAAGAACAATTCAAAGCATCGGTTTCCACTCAAACAATAAGAAGCCGGACCCGGGGAAGGGGCTTTAAGGGTCGAAGTGCGAGCAAGAAGCCATTCATTCATTAGTCAAATATTTCACAGCGTACTAAATGGACCCTGGACCTCAGCGTTAGGATTCTGAATGACTGAAAACGTGTCAATCAGCATGACACAAGCATGTCCAACATATTTAGGCCAAATGCAGTCATGAAGATATGGAGGAAACCTGGAGAAGCCCGTAGATCCAAATGCACGAAAAAGACCGTGTAAAATAATAAGGGGATTTTGATGGTTTGGGCCCAAAAACTTTGGAATGGTGTTGGAAATTTATGTTTATTGAGTCAATCATCAAGAAGGAAGTGCAGCAGACAATTCTGGAGGGAAACCAAGTCCGCTGAGCGAGAAAATTGAGACTTATGACGAAAATAATTTTGCACTTTTACGCGGATCCCGAAAATACGCGAAGTTTATTCATCGGTACCTAGAGTGAAAGGGATTGAATGCTCTTCCCTGGCTTGCCTAGTCTACTGGCCTCAACCCCATCGAATATTTATGGGCACAATTAGTTAGGAGGATTTCGAACCGAAAACCGAAGTCCAAATATGACTTGCATGTTATTTTATCCAAAGTGTGGGTAAACATCAGACCAGAGGTGACGAAGAATTATTAGAATTCATGCTGCGGGGTGTCAAAACTATAATTGAACTAATCCAAAGCGTTTCAAAGTGTTAACTAATTATTAGACACAATTTTCATTAAAAACCCGCAAGGGTACGATTTAATTTTTTGCATGGATTTTAATTCTTTCCCAACGTTTTAATTAGTGGTTCATAATCGGTAAGAAAAAACAAAAAATGCATGTCATTTTCGGAATCTACGTTAAATTTCCTATAAGACTGATGTATTACATAATATTAATCTATTTCCATCAAGTTGAAAACCATGGATTTATGACCTGACAGAAAAGGGTACGATTTAAATTTTTGCTTACTGTACGTATCTGGACCCCAGTAGCAATAATCCTGTAAGGAATAGTCCAGTAGCAAAACATTAACGGCATGGTAATATCTAATATTGTTGAATGGTTGTATCTAACTTAACCACAACATATGCTGATGACCCTCAAACGTGACTATATACTACGGTTTTTACCAGTCCATACAACATTTCTTGCTATGACGCTTGAGTCACGTACTCTACACAAGTTGGTAATATCTTGACTATTTTGTTACCGGTGTCTGGTAAATATGTATGCTAAGCTACCATATGCTAGTAAATGCATACATGAGTTTGTTTCACAATTTCAAAATTCAGAAATAAATAATTTCATTTCTTAATCGAAAGCCGGGACATCATGTTTACCAAATTTAATAACTTTTATCAAACCGTGCCTGTTGCGTTTATGCATGCATAAAATATTCTGAATTAAGTAAGGTATGTACATCTACCTTACATAATTTATTTCAAGAGGAGAACGGATTACGTGTGCACCACCACTTATTATGATTCCCTTGGCCACGGTGCAGTAACTGTTTCGCAAAAGATGTTAAAGGCCCAGGAGCTGTCTAAAGGTTTGCCCAACGATTCGAATAGTAATTGTTTGCAATGCCAACATCCTCTATTTTTTACGCGCTTAACGCGTATGCCGCGGTATTTCAGAGGTTCGGAAACCTCCCGGTTCGCTGGGACAGACAAAAGAAACAGTTCATATATCGAATTAGCCACAGAGAATTACTCTTCTGGTATTTCAACATGACAGTTGTATTTTTCGGAACTTGCTGTTGTGGAATTATATGTCTGCGGGAGATTTTGGTGAAAGTCACCAATGTTCCCATGTATGCTTTAATCATCCAGATATTCTTTGGACTCATGGGTGCCATAATGGGTTGCGGTTTCGGGTTGATTATTTTAATCTTTGGTCAAGCAGGAGCCACGGCGTATGATAATATTTGTATTATTGAAAGCACATTAAATAAAGGTAAGCGAAGCGTACATTGTATATTTAGTATAAAAGCTATAATTCCATGTCTAATATATTCACGAAGTACGTGTAATATGCTAAATACAAACAAGAGTATGAATTTTAACGTTACAGGTAATTAGTTATAAATTCTAGTGATCGCGAGTTCATACCCCACTGACGAAGCTTAAATAGTAGCAATTTAGTACTCAAAAAAAATTATTTTTAACGACAAACATTACTAAAAATCGCTTAGTTAATTTAAAATTTAAAGAATTGATGCAGCGTATATTTAGTTATCCCGGGGAACCTTAAATGATTATGAATTACTTTTTGAACTTTTCACGTACTTGGCTGTCTTGTGCATGCGAACTTTTCCTATTCTATCTGTCATAATAGGTTTCACCGGAACTTATTTCGAACTGGATCCTTTCTTCTTCGTGTTTGTAGCCTTGTTACGGAGTGGACTGCTTAGAAATTATTCGTTTAAAATAGCGTTTGTTCGGTTTATTTTATCGACAACCTGCGTCTTTGAATTTTTCTGGATGGGATCTTTTGCGTACGTCGCGGTAACCGTATTAGGCGACTTTATTATTACAATCATAGGGCAACTTAAACAAGGAAAACTCTTCTTCGGACTAACCTTATATGTATTCGCCATGGGAAATGTGGTACTTCGATCTGTTCAGGGACTATGTGATCACGCAATTAGTTCGTTTCTTGCAGCGTTAATGGGAAGCACTATTATAAGTTTGTACCTATCCATTTCTGCTTACACGTTAATACCAGTTGCATTCTATTGGATGTTTCCTTGCATCGCGGTTTACTCTCTCTGCTTTCTACAAATCAATTTATTCCCTTTTATATACATGACTGAGGAGACGAGTGCGATCATTCACAAGTTAAAAATTACGCCGGGGGATATTCCGCAGTTTGAAGTTGGTAAGCCCTTCAATCCAAGGAAACTGATAAAATCTAGAATTAGGGCTATGCGGCCGTTCACATTTTACGCGGGTGCCTTTGATTACAGATTCCACAAGTTAGGGAAGTATACTAAAAGTGGTATTATTGAGAATATTTCTGATTTTACGATATCGGCGCTTTTGGCCTAACGGAATTAAAGTATACTTGCATATAACCGTTTTAAAATGCAAATTTTGTAAGTATATAACGTTAAAATATGCCGAAAAGAAACTGATTTAAACCCGGTGAACGTTGGCCACGTGTAAGGATAATAGAAATTCTGCAAAGCCCAGAACATATTTTGCATTAACATCTTTTGCGTGAATTGGTAATCCAGTTTCAGGGGTGGAATTGCATAAGATTGGCATTGTATCCTATACGAAATTATATTCTAAGTATAATTCCTATGAAATACAACTGTAAGTGTATGATTTGGTATTTTAAAATATATAATAACAATATACATAATAATTATTACGTCCGGAAAAATAAGGGTGGATTGATAAAAGGTATCTAACTAGGGATGCCTTTTCTATGATAGTTGAAAAATGAATTCTAATTCAACTTTTTGCATGCACCATGATATGTTTTGATGGCAAAGTGCAAAATTTTTTCTGCAAAACCAATTTGCTAATTTTTTAATAGCCTTCAAAGTTGGCGAAAATGGGGGCGTAATGGGGGGAGTGGGAGCGTATGGAGATGCCCCCTCCTATACACATATGCATCAAGTATACAAAACAATTTGTAGTTACCTCTATGAAAATTAATTGGTTGATTTAATATCATTCAATTGTCCGAATGAAAGTGGTTTCCGACGTAAAAATGATGAAAACACAGATTAATTGAGCAATGAGAACATTTTATGAAAGTCTCTCTGTCGCACATTTCCTCCTCGCAGTTGTCAAAACTTATTGAAAATAATGTTTCTGTCACATTCTTAAACTCCACTCGGTCTCTAGTATAATTGCAGGCAAACCAGGAGTATTTAAGCATTGCTACAAAAGCAACCGATTGAAACTGGTTGTTAATTAGCGATTGCATTTTAATAACATTTTGTCTTTTATGTAAATCTATCTGTATTGAATCAAGGGCGACTTTCTCAAAAATCCTTCGGCGAAATATTTTGTATTGTCTGAAAATGTATTTGTCCAAGGGTTGAATTAGGGATGTAGCCTTGGCAGGGATTTGAAATCTCGTGCATTCTTCCGGTGAGTCGTATGTAAATTCATCAACTTGTCCAGCCCATGAGTCGTAAATGAGCTTCATTGTTATCAACGTATGGGGCCACCCAGTCATCAATCCATTTTTTCATGATTCTTTTGTCTAGCTTTCCGGATTTCGATACGACCAAGTATATATTCGGTGGGACTTCAAGATAACTGTTGGACCCCAACATCCTTGTGGTTCTTGGAGGCAAATAAGCAATTTTCCTACAAATTTACCACTCATCGATAGTAGTGGCATCACCGTGTAGGAATGGGTGTTTGCATTATGTGAAACTAACAATCCGAGTGTATTTTTTTCTCCTTTGGTTGATAAAGTTCGCTTTGGTGAATATTCGTAAGTGAATCCTGACTGGTCAAAATTGAGGACAAAGTCAGGTTGAATACCAATTATTTTCTCATTGGTTGACATTGGTTTTGTTGGCATACTCGGCTTTGGTTAAATATTTGGTTATTTTACGGGACACAATTCTATGTTTAATCTTAAAATTATGAACCCAAGTTGAACTAGCCTTGATTATGGCAAAGATAATTCTTTAGATTTAATAATTCCCCAGCGTTTTAAATCTACTTCACCAATGTGTATTACAGATTCTCTTGCAAAATTAAATCTTTCGAGTACACAATCTTCCACATTTTTAACTTCTCCAGGTTGTTGTCATGCCGGTTGTTGCCATGCTGGTACGTCCTCATCCGAGCTATTGTTGCATAAGTTGAGATTTTCGGGAAAACCCGATACAATTGATACAATTTATTTGGCTTAACACTGTCGTAGAACTATACAATCTTTATCATCTCCTCGAGATTATAATTATTGCGTTCGATATTTTCAATCTCCCATTCCTGCGATGTCGATTCTTCGGAACTTGTGTCGGTTTGAGCAGCACCGTAAATGTAATTTCATCGTCACTGGCAATGTCCAATGCAACGAGCGTTTCACATCCACTGGTTGAAAAATTAAGTAAATTTTCGATTAAAATCAATCCTTCACTTGCTAAGTCGTTAAAATTTAAACCACTGTCAATTATAGGTACCCTAGCGGTGTTGTATCTTTGTTTTACTAATTCTAGTAATAATTCGCACACTTTAATAATTCTCGCCATATTTAAGTAATAATTGATAATATGCTTACTTAATTGAACAATTTTTAGAGAATTTTTAAGAAAAGTGAAAGAGGAGATGGCTAAAATAACAATAAGATTTAAGTATTTGGTGCGCAAACTGGGCAAACTGACCTTACCCCTTCGCACAATGCTATTAACATGCATCAATTTTTTTCATTCACTAAACTAAATTTTCTTACAATTAATTAAATTTAAAGTAAATATAAGTTACTAAATTTATCAAGCATAAGTTACTGATGGATTTCCTTGGGTCACATAGATCATAATGACCGTCATAGGTGGAGGGCACGACCGCCCCCATCTTCACACGTTCCGATTCCACCTATTCCTCCCCCACTTTCGCCAACTTTGGAGGCTGTAAAAAAATTTGCAAATTGGTTTTGCAGAAAAATTTTTGCACTTTGCCATGAAAACATCATGGTGCATGCAAAAAGTTAAATTAGAACTCATTTTTCAACTATCATAGAAAGGGTCTCCCTAGTAAGTGTTAGTTGTCTTCGTAAAGATAACAATTAAATAAATTGGCAATTCAAAAATTGAATATATGTATGTAATATGTGCATAATTAGTGTTGTAATTTACGGAGTTTTACAATAAAACTTTTATTCATCTCAAGAATCACTAAAATTAATTATCCTCATAAATGCTTTACAAATATTATGCGTGCAGTATTCAGCATGCCGAAATCTCCGTGTGACTCTGACCAGTCACAATATGTTTAAAATGTGCCTTCCAAGTTCAGATACCAATCAAGATAAGTAAACCTTGTGACAATTATTTGGAACATACGCAAAGTTTGACTGACTCATCCTCACTGCGTATTTAATTTGTTTCAACAACAGGTGCATACTTTTGAGGGTTTCATTATATATTTTGTCCACTCAAATCTTGGGCAATGAATCATCGTCGTGTCCAAGGACCGTGCATAAGGTATGACATCAATTTAAGTGGAATACATACATAAGTATGTATGACTTCGTACTTGACGGCGGGACACACGGTCCAGGAGCACGTCTTATAGTCGAATTAAAACGACACGTGATTTTTGATTCATGTACGCAGCACATATTATTTAGTGTGAACAACTAACTCGAGTAAGATTCGGCCCAGGATTTGCATCTCAAATTGGATCTGAATCATAAAAAATACGGATTTTAAAACCACCCACCCCTCCTTCACCATCCTAGTCAAGTTAAGCTAAACATGAGTAAGATACATAGGAGACCCAAAACTATCCACCCTCATTTTCATGACGGAATATATGTACGTTGCCTATCCGGATTTCGACAATTCGTCAACAATTTCGAATTCCACTACGGATTTGTGTAAATCCGATTCTGGCCAAATCCGGATACATGTTGGGCACTACGTAGTACCAACCAACCCCGTTAAACTTATAACATTCTTATCGCACGACCCCACACACGACACGAGGTTATCATGTACCTGAAACTGTGCGGTACACTGAATGGACTCGATTCAATCCGAGATTAGATAGAAACCCTTATACAATTTATTTTGCACACGGCGTCATTTTGCGGAATTGGAGGTGTATAAATTACACCGGTCTCGACTATTTGGTTCACAGTTAAATCGAGTCAACGAGTAAGTGATTAATTGAATTTTTTAAGAAAATGTTGCCAAAAACGAAGTTTCTGCTTGTCCTTGTGGCCGCCGTGATGCAGATTTGTACCGGCGCCTCGATTAAGCAGCGCATTTACGCGAACGAGGAAACCTTAGATGGCGAAGGGAGGTACGTCCTGCGATGGGATGTGGTCCAAGACACGATCGAGTTTCAAGTCGAGGCGGGAACTTTGGGTTTCGTCGGGTTTGGAATTTCCCCCTCGGGAACGATGACCGGAGCGGATATTTTTATTGCGGGGGTGAGACCAGATGGATCGACGTATGGGCAGGTAAATAAATTTTGCATGGAAAAGAACTGCGGTTCCCTGGGAATTCAGATTTTAGAAGAATAGATTTTTAATACTCAAAACTAATTACAAACATTATAGAATGTTTTTTTTAATTAATCCATAATTTAATTTTTTGTCAGGATTTCTATGCAACTGGTGAAACCACGCCGATCTTGGATACTCAGCAAGATTGGAGATTACTGGAAGCGTATGAATTAACTGCGGAAAATAAGACGATTTTAAAATTTTCGCGCCTCTTGAACACTTGTGATGAGCAGGATTTTGCAATCGGGGTAAGTCGAATCATTTTTAATTTTTTTTGTGACAAAGTCCAAAATCTTATATTATGTTCGAGCTACATATATAAATAGGGTTTATTAATATTAATATATCATGCATTGGTATGTATCAAGAATATACTTCAAAAAATGAAAAATTTTGACTTTTAAAAGTAATGAGTGAGGATTAGTTAAAATTAATCGTTAAAAATTTGCATTAATTTTCTTAGAATTATACCAGCCGAGTCATCTGGGCGCTCGGGGCCACAGATTCGATCGGCTATCACGGTGCGACGAACAGGGGGACCAAGAGTATGAATTTAATCCACGCCACGACCCCAGAATTGGATGTGTCCACCTTGCAAAATTACACAATTGCAGTAAACATAACGATGCCCACGATTGACACGGCGTACTGGTGCACGTTCCATAAGGGACCCACTTTGACGACCAAACACCATATCGTGGCGGTAAGGAGACATATTTCTTAAATAAGATAAGACGCTTTGTTTGTCACCAATAAGCCGAAGTTTCGTTTAAAAATTGCAAAATTTTATGATTTTGACCTATTAGTTCGACACCCTGCTACCCAGCCTAGAATCGTTCCAGCACACGCACCATTTTGTAGTTTACACGTGTAAAGCCCCAGGAAATCAGACGGACGAGGAGGCCTTTGATCGCTTCACGTATCAAAACGGGAACATCGGAGATCACTGTTTCACAACACAAGAACTCCCAATAGCACAGTGTCAATCGGTCATCTACACGTGGGCGAAGGGCGGGAAGGTGAGATATTTGTATTAGCGTCAAATTGGTCAATTAGCGGCATTCCTAGCCAGATTTAAGATAAGATGACGTCCAAATCAGCACATTTTTAGATACTTCGCTGGTCTAGGAATTTATTGTATAATTCTGGACGTCCAACTTGTACACGAGGTCGCAATATAAAAGAAGAACTATGCACTATGCACAGAAAAATTTGAACTTATCAAAACTGGCATAAAATGATCACTGCTATTCTATTAATTAACTCAGCTGGCTACAAATTCGTGGTCCAGAACTTTGAAATATTTTCCCCGAGCCGCGCAGTGATTAAAAGTGTGTTGATTTTGAAGGTTTTTATGAGACGATGAGTCATCGAAGTCCTTCCTTACGGATAATTTTGCACATTTGTTACTTGCAAATAATAACATTCTATTCTTAATGTTTTTTAGATGATGATCTTCCCAGAAGATGTCGGCTTCCCGATCGGAGAAACTCCCACCGCACAATATTACATGGTCGAAATTCACTACGATAATCCACAGCTGTTGGAGGGCGTCTTTTTCGAAACGGGGTTGGCCATGTATCACACGCCCAACCTGAGGCCTATCGATGCCGGAATTCTAGCTCTTGGGCAGTACGTGGACATTTCGCTTACCGTCCCGCCAAATCAGGACGCTTTCAAGGTTGTCGGCCATTGTAGTCCTCAGTGCACTCAGGAAGCGTTAGAACCCGAAGGGATAACTGTTTTCGCATCAATGCTACACTCACACAAATCTGGTAAGTAAAACGAATTGAGTGGGAAAGTTTGAAGGAACGATGGCATTTGAACTGCTTAGGTATGCACAATTTCCCTAACGAGGGATTAAAAATGAGTTATTTACCACGAGATTAAACGTTTTTTTATGCTGTGGATTAGGTATTAAAGATTAAATGTTGTGCCACATGCCAAACCTGACACGTGACACTTTTTCGTCACTCTGACGACGTCATCGTCACAGGTGACGTCCAAGTGCAAAATGACATGAATTTTCGAAATCCTCGTTGAAAAATAGTTAAAAATGTTGTGCCACATGCCAAAACTGACACGTGACACTTTTTCGTCACTTTTCGTCCCTGTGACGACGTCATCGTCACAGGTGACGATGTCAGAGTGTCCGTCTTCGTCCTGTCTCGTCCTGTCCCTTGACGTTAGGAGTTATCGTTCAAAATTTCAAGTTCTTATGTCGTTCCGTTCAAGAGTTATCGGACCAACGGACAGACAGACAAACAGACAGACGGACATAACGATCTTATAAAGGGCTTTCACTCCTTAATAATCCGGATTACCTTTTGTGATTAAAGACTATTTTAATTTATTCGATCTTCTAAACGCGTTCTGGACGCGAACAACTTAAACATGTATTTCTGTACACTGTGTTTTGTAAAACGTGTAATTTTTAGTAGTTTTTAACTTCCAAAATTGCGGGTTTTCTGACGTTTTAAAACTAATCCTGTCAACACTCTGATTTTTCCAGGCAGAAAAATGCGAACCCGTCATTTCCGAGGGAACGTTGAACTTCCCTGGATAGATTTCGATAACCAGTACGATTTCGACTTCCAACAGAATAAAATTCTTCTCGAGACTCGCCAAATCCTTCCCGGAGACCAGATGTCTTTCGAGTGTACGTACTCGTCTGTTTGGCGACGTGGAGATCCCGTAATCGGGGGACACTCAACGTACGAGGAAATGTGCCAAAACTTGCTCTGGTACTACCCCAGGGGCGGGTTGGGTTGCATGTCACGCTACGACGTGGACACCCATCTGGCCGATTTTGGTGTTGAAACGTATCACACGGTGCAGGAAGCCTCGTCACTCAGGTACATCATCGACACGCCGGTATCCATCGCTGGGGATTATTTTGACCTCGTCGCGACCAAGTTTAACTGGACGGAAGAATTTTTAAGGGCGTATCAGGAGGAAAGATTGAACGGGGACCAAATGTCGCACTGCGGGACACTAAGGCCTACCAGATATCCAGAAAGTTTTGTAGAGTATGTGCCAGTAGATGAGTGTGCTCTGAAAGAATGACGTGCCTTGCCAAGTAACGGACGATGTCATAATATGAATATAAAAAATCGTTTAATTCAATGACAAATAAACATGTCTATACACATAGTAAAATAAAATTGTGCAATAAAAATCAAGATTTTGAGTTAAAAATATATTCTGGCTATTTAACCAATTTTTCAATATCAAAAGTTATTTATTATAATGAATAACAACATTCGCGTTTCTAATGCATCAGTATAACTATATTTTGCGCGTGCTACAAAAGTGCTTCATTGATAAATCTTAAGAAATGGGTGAAGGTTCAAATTAATACGACAAATCCTAAAGTATATACACATGAATTAAATTGACACATTTTTACAAAAAATGACATTTGTGCACTTCTTTAAATCAATGTTTAGTTCTTGTAAAAATCTAACCTTATTAAGCTCCTTTTCGAATTATCGATGAGATTAACGGCATCTAAGTTTTTGGTGCTGTGGTCTAACCCATTAATCTGAATGACATTATTGCACTCGATGTCCAGCAAACCATGTCTTGCTCCACTTATGAAGGCATTGCGTAAATTAGCATTTTTAATTATGCACGATTCGCTGGACTTTGACAAATAAATGCATATCGGGCCGAATCGTTGGGCGAAAGCTTCCCAGTCAACACTCTGACGGAGTATGCTGCGTTCATGATTTTCCATCACTTTAGCAAGGATATTACAACATTTGAACGATTCTAAAATATTATTGTCCCCCCATATAGAAATCCCGAAGCCGGAATTGCCTACAGCTTCACCCATGTGCAAAGTTTCAATGTTAATCAATTGGTTTCCATCTCCATCAATATCCATCTGGTCACAAATTACATTACTGACAATACAATTATTACTTTGTATGCGTAAAGATTCTAATGCAAGATTTTTAATTTTACATGAATGTCCGCCAATTTCTAACCTCAAATGCTGAAGGCTTAAAGCATTAACCCCGTTAAACGTGACATGATCAACTTTAAAATAGTAAAACTTGCTTGCTTTGTCCTTAATGTTAATATTTACGATATAGCCTGGAACCAGGAAGTCTTGGATAGCAGAGAATTGCTTATGCGACTCTACAGTAATTTCGGATCTAAGAGCGCCCATTAACAATCTATCTTCACAGCCTTGAATTCTATCTTGAACGCGTCTTTTAGTAAGCTGAATAATGAGTTCTGCCCACCTTGGAAACCACCAGTCTGCCCCAATAACAAGATGATTTTGTGAATCATGCACCAGCCTGTGGAACATCGATCTCGTATCCTTCTGCTTAATTACCTGGAGAATTTCCCAAGATACTAAACCAAACGAGTACAAATCTGCAGGAATGCTGTAATCCGTAAAATTAGTTTCAGGAGCACGATAAGTCACACTGCCTACAAAAGGGGTTAGTGTTTCAGTGACAGTATATTCACTATGGACCCTTCGACATAAACCGAAATCTCCCACTTTAACCGGAAATTCGAACTCTTCCCCATTTGAAGAGAAGGAGAACATAATGTTTTCTGGACGGAAGTCACGATGTATGATTTTATTAAGGTGAAGGTACTTTAGACCATCATACATGTCCTTAACTATGTTCCGACGGACTGAACGCAAGTTTGGATTGTCAACCTCATTATTAATGTTTAACCAGTGACGCAACGTCTTGCCGCACAGCTCCATTTGGATGGATAATGTCGGGATTTGCTTTTTCTCCTCAGCTTGAAACAATCTGTAGCGAAGTGTTGCTCGAATGTCATCTCTATCTTGAATGCATGGAATGTCCAGCAAAGCTTGGATGTCTTCTACAGTGAACGGTTTGTGGGTTGATTTCAAGATTTCGACTAAATTGTCATGTTTCTTTCCAGCTATTAGTTTATATTCTCGGGAGAGTCGATGCTTCTCAGCTTCCTGCTCTTCCGGGGTTCTACCCGAGGTCTCAACGAATATTATTTTGACGGCGGAGACCTTTCCCCGTTCATTCACCTAAAATGTGTTTAGTAATTAAGTATTTATTAGGTGCTCGCAGAAAATAAACATTCACAATTTATATCCACAATTTTCAACAAACAAGTAAAAATACAATTTTCACGGTATCCAAAACCTTAAAATTAAAGAAAAACTTACCCCCTGGAAGACGTAGCCGAATGACCCAAATCCAAGAAAGGATTCCAACCTGCAATTGGTTGATTCTAATGGAACGTATGGGCCCAATTCCATTTTGAGATAAGAATTGAATCAGCTCACTAAACTTGTGCGAAGCTAGTTGAAAAATGACGAGAATCCGTACTGTAAACTGCACATTAACGTAGCATTGTAATCATAAACACGGTTTGTATTTAACTGGGGAGGCTGTGACGTTGACGGTGCCAGATTTTAATGCCCTTTTTTATATTTCGCATAACCGGAGGACTTTATTAAAACCTTCACATGGTGTAATTTCAATTTAATTTTGACAGACTCTGCATCATAAAATTAATCATACAATCTGAGAAATATCCCGCAATCCGTGATTGATGTTGACATGGACATATGTGGTCTCCTGCTAAGTAGGTAATTGATTTCAACCAGTTATGTAACTAACTTACGGCACTTTTATAATATATCAGACTGGGTGTTACTTAAGCTCAAATCGCGTCAATTTATAATTTGAATCTATTCGGTTAACTTCACAAATTCACAATGCAACAAGTATCCAAATGAAATCAAACTCTGCGATTGCATGATGCACAACCTCTCCTCAATTGATAAACGGATATGATAAACATATGATAAGCCATATGATAAACGGATTGATATAAGCTCTTCATTTTGTGATAGGTAGAGAACTCAACGAAGTTGCCCCAGTCGGTTTCACAAGTTGTATAAACTTTAATTTGGACATGTGGAAAAAATAGTGGACGAGATTATTATGTCCAATATGCGAACAATGCTACGTTTAGCAAAAGTATATGACATGGCTTCCGCAACACTCTACCATGTGACTAGCACCAAGAGATGGTGGTGGTCCTCTCCTTTACATATGCACCATTTACCTGATTTGATTGATCAAACATGCTGATAAAAATTACTTACATTTGTTTAAATTTTAAAAATTATATTTTAGATAAAAAAAGCGTGTTGTTACATACGTGCTTGTCCCCTCAAGTTATGTACCAGTATTGACTAAAAGCCATATGGGGGTTTTATCGGAGAATGCATACCCCGGTGGTACGACCAGGACTGGAACTCTGATCCGCATATTTGCAAAGAATATAAATATGTAAATATGTATGTAAACATAAATGATGGTGATGGTGGTCCCATATAAAATGATCATGTAATAGCCATACCACGGCTACATATTTTTTTATAAAGCCCGAAGTATTTATTTTATATTTTTGAAAAAAAAGCCAAAATATTTTTAAAAATACATTTTTATTCGAACGTCAAAAGACTCGAGTTTCAGCTGAAATTCATCACTTCGTACACATATTAGGCCGAGACAATTAGATTTTAACTACAAACATCATCATGCATGATGCAAAAGCGCAAAATTAGAAACAAGTTCATTTTAAGACTTGTTTTCCGCATTGGCTCAAAACACATCTGTATTTTCAAAATACTTTGATTATTATGTATTTAAATACAAAATACAAAAATACGAATTTTGTATTTTCAAAATACATGTATTTTGACCATCCCTAGTTGTGGAGAGTGGAGCTCTATGCTCTATGTCCGTATAAAAAGTGTAGAAGAATTCGACTCCATGGGGTCAATGTGTCCGCCACACCCACTGGAAGGAGTGCCAGCTGCGAAAATTACCGCACTAAAATCATCGCCAAAATTCGAGTTTTGCTCAGATTCTGAAAATATTTTCATTTTTGTGACCTCAGATAGTTGCTCTATCAGATCCAATAGCAAACTAAGCTTTTTCAAATTCCGAATTTTTTCGATGCGAGTCCGAGAATTTTGAAAAATATCAAAAATTTCAAAAAAGCTGAGTTTGATATTGGATCTGATATAGCAACTATCTGAGGTCACAAAAATGAAAATATTTTCAAAATCTGAGCAAAACTCAATTTTTGGCGATGATTAAAGTGCGACAATTTTCGCAGCATTCACGCCATTGAGTGGGTTTATCGGACACAATTGGCCCCATGGGGTCGAATCCTTCTACACTTTTCTATGGTCATAGACCCCCACAACCACTGCGAGTCGTAGGCTGCGACCTTCTAATTGTCGCTTCAGGTTGAAACCTTCAACCGATGTTATTGTATTGTTATTGCATTTCCTGTCGTTCTTTAATTTATGTACATATATCACATTTGTGTACTGTCATGAAAATAAGAAATTACGAAAAAGTAAAAAAAAATATTAAAAATGCAAACAAACGCATCAATAAATCAAAAAAAAAATATTACAAAACCCAAAATATGATTATATTTTCTTAAAAAATGGCGAAATATTGACAAATATATTTATATGTACAAGAAGTCCAAAATATTAAAAAAAAAATGAAAACATTTTTTAATTTTTGATAACCACAAGTGTTGATAAACAACCCTACAAAGTTTGGGAGTCGACGTGTTAGAAATGAAAAAGTAATAAACAAATAAATAACCGGCGTATGGTAATAGCTTGTCCAATCACTGGTTGGGATTAGTTTTATTAAATGAGCAAAATAAATACATATGTGTATGTATAAACACGCAATTACACTCTAAAAACGCCCGTCGGTAATTTAGTGCGGACGTATCAAAAATGCCACCCTTGCACTTGCGGCAAGTGGGATTGTACTTTGGTTAAGTACGGATGGCTCGGGGTGGCATTTTTGATACGTCCGCACTAAATTACCGACGGGCGTTTTTAGAGTGTATGAAGTGTCCACATATTGTAAGTGTCAGGACGTTTAGGCATGTAAAAACTGAATTCACGAATCAAATCTAATGAAATTTTTATGCAATATTAATGATGAACATACCGAAGTTTTTCAATGCTTCAGTAGTTCAAATATATCATCCCTACCTTTGGAGCGAAGACTTTGTCGCACACCTCTCATGAGCGCTTTGCCACTCGTTTCCCCAAAGTCTATTACAAATTTTTCCATAATTCTTCCGATTTTGTTTATGTCAATTTTTTCCAAGAGTATTGTTTATTAATTTATGGCAAAAATCTTTCAACGTGTCAACGTGTGAGGTTCGTTTGAAGCGTTGTCTTTCTTCTCGACAAAATCAACTGTTTCCCCTCGAAGGTACCCTTTCACTATTTTGGCATTCCAGCACGTATCTATCTCCGGCCAAAATGAAGCATGTTCTTTCCGGGGATCAGTCCTTTGAACAAGCAATCATTCAAATAAAGCCAACATTTCATATTCTTGGTGGAAGCGAATGAATTTGAGAAGCTCTCATTTTTGTCCATTGCCAGCCATTTTATGTATTTCATTGGAAATTTTATTTGGCTTTATATTTAGTAGTAGTAGTAGTTTATTCATTCATAGATTGATATGGCGGCGGCCTTTACAATCATGTATTATATAAAATAAATTACATAGGTTTAATATTTAAATCTCGAACAAACGTAATTTTTACATAATTCTTCTACATGAGTAGAACTTTACGTCATGGACGCCCCCAGGTCAACGGGTAAGTAGTTTGCATTATCCACGACGAGAAAATTCTGGAAGTCGATTTCAACATTTTCACAAAAAGTTTTGGAAAATCTGTTTTAGCTCCAGCTTTTTCATCTTCACTGAATTTTGGCGCGGTTTAAAAGTTGTACGTTTTGAAGCCCATCTTATTGGCTTCAATCGTGCGAAGATGGGTTTTTGAAATTGTTAGTTGTCTGGGCGCAACCCTCACGGATATGTTAAGGTTGCCTCCAAAAGATTTTTTCACGTTCCGTGTCAGTATGTTGGTCTCCTGACGGACAGGTTGACAAGGCAAAATTTTATATTTTGCATTTTCACAATCCTTATATCTGCATAATATATGATTAATTTTGTCCGGGGCATCCCTTGAAGAACGAAGTAGTCACGAGCCTTTTCCCGATCTGAGAAAATCACTTTTTCACACCAGTGGCAAACTAATTTTTCCACTTGTCCTAAACTTCGTGCTGTCATTTTTTAACGGAAAGAGATAATCAAATTCTGTTTTCGGTTTCAGAAAGCATATCAAATTTGCCAATTTTTATGCTTTTTAGATATTCAAAATTTACTTTTGGGTGGTTGAAAAAATAGGGTGAACCTTGACACTTTCATTGTGTGGACACTTTATATTTCCATACTTAATCCTCAAAAAAGAGTTGCGTTTGCCATGTTTAATTTAAATGGAAATCATTAAGGCGTGTTTCAGAATAGAGGTCGATGCTGCCGGAAGCTGGCAGCATTTTACATACGTAGGTATGCATGCGCTATGCATATAAATTGTATTTCCTATTAGGGGCCATCTATATATTACGCTTTGTCTCAAATGTAAGAGATAGAAATTGGATATTCTCTCATTCTGTGAGATGCTACTCGTGGGTCGTGATATTTTGTTATGTTATAGGTAATTTAATGCCACATGGCTCCACAAAGTTTCATTCAAAATACGCTACAACTACCCGAGATTTTATCATTCTCCCAAAATTAGTCAAATTGGGCTGTCTCAAAAGTAAGAGATAGGGCGTTTTTGGGAAATTTAATCAGTTAATTACTCAGCCCCTTGGCCAGGTCTCGACTTGAAATGTCAGTATTGGTCAAGATGCCAACCGGCAAACCTCTTTCCGACTACCAGTTGGGGCAGGTCGACCTTTTACGTGAGCAAGGGACGTCTCAATCGAGAATTTCTCAATTTCTCGGGTGTTCGCAAAGTGCAATTTCGAATTATCTTAATTCAAAGACCCACCAAGGCCTTGAAACAACTTCCTATGGTCACCCTAAGATTTTGACACCTCGGGATGAGCGACCAATTTGCAAACTTGCCGCAACAGGGCAGTAATCTATCAGAGAAATTCAATGGGAACTGCCGTTTACTGTCTCAAAGGACACCGTACACAGGTCCCTGACCAATAATACCGACTTGGAGTGGAGGAAAAATCTTACCCAGCCTCCCTTGACCCAATGCCACAAGGACGCAAGGCTGGAATTCGCCAGGAAGTACATGTCATGGGACAAAGAGTGGCAAAAGGTCATTTTTACGGACGAAAAAAAGTTAAATCTGGATGGACCGGATGGTTACTCGTATTATTGGCACCATCTCAAGAAGGAACCAGAAATCTTTTCTAAGCGACAAGCAGGTATGTCAGAAACCATTTTTGACCAGTTAGTTTTACAATAAACTACTTAATCATTAAATATAAAAATATTTTATTGGCTCATTAATAGGGGGTGGGTCTGTCATGCTTTGGGGAGGATTTGGGTACAATGGAAAGACTGAACTTGCGTCGATTCCACCAAGAACAGATTCCTAGGCTACCAAGGAGTCCTCAAGGCAAATCTCATTCGAGAACGTCCAAAAATTGGAGGGAGGGGTGGATTTTGCAGCAAGACAACGCTTCAATTCACGCTTCTCGCTCCACACTGGACTTTTTAGCGAGGAGAAACGTGCGGACTTTGTCCTGGCCAGCAAGAAGTCCGTATCTCAATCATGGAGAATCTCTGGGCCGAACTTTCGCGTCGAGTATACTCACACGGACGCCAGTATCGGACCAAACAAGAACTGGAACGCCAAATTCACGAAGAATGGGCGAACATCCCATTGGAAACTCTTCAGAATTTGAATGATTCAATGAATTGACGGATATTTGAGTTAATCTTAGTCCAGGGGGTTTCACTAAATATTAGACACTGTGTCTAGGGCTGGATTCAGTTAGAAATTAATATTAAATTAATTTAAAAATGTCCTATCTCTTACTTTTGAGACAGCCCAATTTGACTAATTTTGGGAGAATGATAAAATCTCGGGTAGTTGTAGCGTATTTTGAATGAAACTTTGTGGAGCCATGTGGCATTAAATTGCCTATAATACAACAAAATATCACGACCCACGAGTAGTATATCACAGAATGAGAGAATATCCAATTTCTATCTCTTACATTTGAGACAGTATACGTCGTCAAAAATTTCGATTCTAGAACCCACCCACCCAACGTATTTATTAATTAAGGGATAGGAAATTTTGACATAGGAAAGAAAGGAAGACCTACATAAACCAGCCACTAAAATGATGACGTGATTAATGGACCATCCCTTACTTCAACATAGTTATTTAAAAAATTGGACATTTTTATTACGTGAATTTAAGACTGTTTATAAATTGTTTAGAATGCATTTCTCCTACGAAGTCTTGGTCTCCCGGCCCATCGCCGTCCCTCCTGCTGATCCGAGGTGTCCCAATTTTTGCCCCGCCCAACCCCCTCCGTACTATGATCTTAGGATTAGTCTTTTCCAGTCTTGAGGTGTTTGGGACATTTTGTTTTGGAGGGCAGATCTGGGATACATGATTAATTAAAGTTATTTAAACATTTTCGAATGTCGATAAGGGTCCAATAAACAATTAATTAAATTCACATTCAATTAGCTACCGTGATTTGTTCCTGTCCTGTAGTAGTTTTGTGCTTGGGCCAAGTTGTGCATTCTTGGTTGTCGTCGACATCGTTATGTTCGCTGGATTCGGAAGAGGGTGGATGATAATCCGGGTCGGATTTGATTTTCGGGGCGTCGATTTCCATTACTGGGTCGTAGGATTCAATTTTTAAGTCATCGGGTTCGATCTTTGACTCGTCGGATTCAAATTTTGGCTCCGCTGGTTCCAGTTTAAGGGGATCCTCCTCGAATTGGGGACAAATTTCCTCACCGAGCAGGGCATCGGCGAAATCTAGGTTGGGGTAGAGCTCAATTGGACGGTCGGGCTCATCCTAAAAAAAAGTAATCATACGTTACCACGTTATTACGTTACCATAAAACAAATTTTTTGCCACCCCTTCCCTATCCTAACCTAACCATGAACAAGATAGACGACCCAAAACCAGCCATCCACCTCTTTGACGACGTTATATATGGACGTTCCCCCAAGCACAGGGACACCGTTAGGGTCAGGACATAAAGGATGTGATCGATTTTAGGAGAGTTTTGACCCAATCACCTGCCCTGACCAAGGTGTTACATAGTAATCAATTAAGATGGGATGGATAGGATGCCGACCCGTATTCCTTGTCAAGTTGACAACATGCTTTTTGCACAGTCCCAGAGAGAGGTGCGTATGGGTGGTGTTTTTCATGCCATGAAAAACTCTCATGACAACGAGTTTCATTCCATTCCAGGAATACAATTTGTTACTAATGGTAAGTTTAAGAACATATTTTATCCGATATGTTATTGGGCACGTATAAAACCCAATTAAATAATTGGTAATTTTATAATTACCTACAGTATGGAACATAATCATAGGGTGAGAATGGGTCCCACTTTATCTGTATGACTCATGTTCGCTTTCCGAATTTAAGTTTTTGACCATTTATTCATCGTGTATGTTTCCCCATATTTACAAAATTTCAGATCAGTGGGACCGATTTTAATTGGTACAGACAAAATTTAATTTCAAAAAATGAAAATTTAACGCAAAAAAATTAAGCGAAACGAGTCGTTTCGCTCGTGACAAAATCACATATAATTCATGCTGACTCAGTTTGAGTTCTCTAATTTAGCAAGATATGCTATCAGTAACTCATTCACTTTAAATCTACATCTTTAAAAAAGGTTTAACAGGTTTGTTTTATTATTTTCTGTCATGATTATATCTATTATTAACTTGAAATTAATAGGTAAAAATTAGCAGGTTAACTTATTCGTTGATTAGCATAATGTGCAACATTTTTCCTGAATTCGCTATGAACGGGGACACAGCAGACAAGTCAGGCCATAATTATTAAAAAAATTCGATAAATTTAATTTCTTGTCACTTTAACATTTTTATTTGAAAAATTGAACATTTTTATTATCTGAATTTAAGATTTTTTGACACGTCAATAAAATAAATTATTTAGCGTGCATTTCTCCTAAGAAATCTTGGTCTCCCGCCTCCGCCCCCTCGTCTTCCCTCGGCTTGACCGGTGGTCTCCCAATTTTCGCCCCGCCCAACCCCCTCCGCTGGGGGTCGCCCTTCCCCCTTCCCTTGTAATACCCCTTCCTCTCGGGGTCATGGGAATACATGTGAATGTCCAAATACTCCTTCAACCGGAACCTCTTCCCACACTGGGTGCACAAATGTTCCGCGTCCTCCGGTCGGATATGAATCTGCCTGTGGCGGGTCAGCTTAACTTGTGAAATCAATCCGCGCCCACAAATATTACAAATGAACCTGTTCAAAAAATATTCATTTATCAAAATTAATTCAATATAAAAAGTGGAGCAAATTATTCATTCATTATTCATTCCAAATTTGAAAGTAAATATTTATATACATATTGCTAATTTCATCCGAAATTCTCTTAATTCGATGGATTTTTCAATATACCGGACGTGTTAAGCATCTCGTGTGAAATGAATATGCATGAAATTGTTTATTCATTCTCCATGAGTTTGACGTGAATAAATATTTTTTTGATATTTATTCACTCAAAAACTTTGGGAAAATTATTCACTTTCCTGAATTTATGGATTCATGAATAAACATATTTTTCATTCTCAATTGAATAAATGAATGTCAACAGGTACAAATGAAGCTTACCGCTTCGCTCCGGGCTCTCTACTCTTATGGACCTCTATCATATGGTTCCGGAGCGAACTGTCTTTCATACTCGCGCCACAGACTTCGCACACCCCAATGGTCGAATTATGAATCGTGGCGATATGTTTATCCCTTGCGGTCGACATCACGAATCGTTTCGGACATTGGGGGCACTCGAAGGGGAGCGCCCACCGGGGCGGGTGGCGCGCCTGAATGTGGAGGTCAAACGCGGCCGTGGTGGGGAAGTAGTGCACCACGTGGGGACCAATTTTGCACGGAATTGCGGCCTCGCGACAAGCTGCCGCACAATCGGGCGCGGTCACGTGCGCGGTGAAGGGCACGATTTCGAGGAACAGGACGCCACATCCGGTACAAGTTAGCGCTTCGCGAGGCAAATGTTTCCTGCGCTGGTGGCCTTCGAGGTTGATCGTGTTGGTGAAGAATTTCTGGCAAGTGGGGCATTTGTAGCCGGGGGTGGTGTTTTGGGGGCAGTAGAGCTCATGGGCAGTCCACGTGGACAGGGTGGGGAGGATTTGGGTGCAGTGGGGACAGGGGAAGGTGGTGATGGAGTAGTGGGCCGCAAGCCAGGTGAGGGTGGGGATTTGTGTGGGGGGGTCAGTTTTTTTAAAGTGGGTGCGGGCGTAGGTTTTCCGCCACTTGACAAAGTCGGGCCAGGTCCACGTGGGCGTGACGGGGATGGGGTAAGGGGTATCTTCTCTGATGGGGGTGGGGTTTTGGGACCCGGTGTTTTTCGGGCGGCAGGCCGGCTGGTGGGCGTACCAGGCGGCCAAAGTGGCGAAATTGCAGGGGCAATGGGGACAGGGGAAGGTGGTTATGGAGAAATGGGTCGCAAGCCAGGAGAGGGGAGGGGTTTTAACTGGGGGGTTGAGTCTGGAGTAGGTGGGGGGATTCGCTTTCGCGTGGGCGGTACGCCACGTGACAAAGTCGAGCCAGGTCCAGGCCGGGGTAACCGGGATGGGGAGGAGGGAGAAGGCTGCGTCGTTTTCTGCAGGGGTGGCAGGTTTCTTGAGGGGGAGTGGTTTCCTGGGGCGAGGGGGGACGGGTTTTTTAGCGGAAGTGGAAGCAGAGTCCTAAGGATAAAGTGGTAAGTATTAAAATTGAAGTACAAGTCAAAAATTTAATACATAGATTAATTAATTAATTAATTACCGCGATCTTGGCTTTGGCCGCTATTGTAGTTAGGGGGACGTATTTTGGAGCGCGGTTCTGTAGATAAAGCGACAATTAATCGAAATAATTAAAATATTGTGAACTATCAGTTTAATAAATAATTAAATAAACAAATTGATTTTCAATTAATTACTGTAATCTTGATCAGCTTTTTCAATCTTGTAGTGTGGGGGACGTCTTGTTTTGGACAGGGGTTCTGAGGATAGAAGAGCCGTGATTAGGTAAAGTTATTTAAATAATTTCCGAAATATTGAGGGTATTCATTACGAGTTCGCATGTTCGCATCGCAACATAATTTTTTCGAAATTGCGAATTTTGCGAAGCAACGAAGTGAAGGCACTTCGCATGACAGTTCGTAAAAATGCGATGTATGAAATTTCAAAAATTTTAAAAGGCAAAACTTTGGTAACTAATGGAGATTTATGGACTTCCCATTGCAAAATTGTCCATATTTGTAAAAAAAAAAAAATATTTTGCGAACTAAATACTAGCCTTGGAGATGCGCAAGTTCGCAAATTGATTTTCAAGTCAAATTTTTTTGCGAACTTGCGAACTTTATTTTTTTGCGAACGTTGCTAACGATGCGAACTCGAAATGAATACCCTCATTATTTCGATAAGTGCGAATTACATAAATAAATTGATTTCCAATCAATTTAATTACCGTGATCTCGGTCTTTTCCGGTCTTGTGGTACTTTTGTTCTTTGACGAGATTGTGAATTCTTGGTTGTCGTTGACATCGTTGTGTTGGCCGGATTCGGGTTCGGGGGGGTAATAATCCGGGTCGGCTTCGATTTGAAGGGGGTTGATTTTTGGGTCGTCGGGTTCAATGTTTGACTCGTCAGATTCTATTTTTATGTCGTCGGGTTCAATTTTGAGGTCGTCGGGTTCGATGTTTGGCTTGAAGGGTTCGATTTTAAGGGGGTCGTCCTCAAATTGGGGGCAAATTTCCTCGCCGAGCAGGGCATCTGCGAAATCTAGGGTGGGGTACAGCCCAATTGGAAGGTGGGGGTCACCCTCTAGGGTCTAAAAAAAGTAGAAACTATTATTACGAATTTACTCAAACTATGCAAAAAGAGCAAGTACAGCATTTCAACACAACTTGCGAAATTTCTCAAAACTTTTCCTGGAAAACTGATACCATTTTTTTGGAAATTTGTCCAGTACATGGTTTTATTTCGAAAAGTCATCCACCTCAATGAGGTGGCCTCAAAAAATGCTTGAAATTTCAAATAATCCGAATTAAAATGAGAAAACGGAATTTTTAAAAATCATATTTTTTTACGACTTTTTGGGCTGGGAAGGTTTGTTTGGCTAAATGAGACGTTACGCTCATGGTGATAAGGAGACGTTCGTAAACTTCGTGCGCATTTTTTTTAGAGGCCCCTTTTAACCTGTGTCTTATCGGAACGATATTATACGTATAAGACCCTGACCACCCATGCACCCACTTTTTTACGCTACAAAGTTAACGAACATGGCCTAAATTGAGAATATATGTATAGCGTACCGGTTTAATTGGAATATTGTGCGTGTTTTTTCTCCTTTTACGGCTTCCGAATTGTCCACTAATTTGATATGGAGCTTTTCTTTTTCCAGCTATTGGTCTATTTGTCCCTTTTGTCCTCACCATTGTTCGATTTGTCCCCGCTATTGTTCCACTTGTCCCTGTTGCCTTTGGTGGGGGACCTCTTCTTTTATTGCGTTTTGGCTTACGTCGTTGATAAAATTTGCCATCTATAATTAAATCAAGATACACTGTTAAAAATGAAATGATGGGACAATTTTAAAAAAAAGTAAATTCACTCTTAATTGTATATTCAGTAAATTATAGTATAATTATTATACTAAATCCTGCGCAAACATTACTCTGTATCAAGTTAACGTTATTTTTAAAAGCGCTAAAACCGACCTTGTGCCCTTTTAACGTTAAGTATGACCTGGGAACGGACCGCTTTGGCGATTCTTCGGATTATGGCGGCTTCCTCCCCGTTGATTTGAAAATAGGCAAACTTTTCATTGGTGTCCGTGAGGATGTGATTTTTTAAAACTGTTCGTATTGGGCGCGGAGTTTCTCCATTTCCGCGAACAGATCGCCTGCCCGAGTGACCATGGGGGCGCAGGCGCCACAGAGAACAATCCACTCGGCCGGATGACCGTAAATCCGCAAAAACTGGGCACACCGGACGGAGGGAAATGTAAGGATTTCCCGGAGCAGGAAGATCACCCGGGCGCCGGATTGGACCAGGTCAGATTCCGGAAAAGGGGGCAGGTTCGGGGCAGGTTCCAATCCCCTCACGTGACCAATAGGCCCCACGTTATGATGTTACATATAAACAATTAACATGGAAAGGATAGGATGTCGACCTGTATCCCCCGGAAAATTTACCACATCCTTTTTGCACAGTCCCAGACAGAGATGCGTATTGGTGATGATGCTTTTTTAATGCCATGAAAAACTTTCATGAAAACGAGATTCATTCCATGAAAACAATTTGTTATTAAGTTTAGGGCCATATATTTTATCCAATATGTTATTCGGCACGTATAAAAACCAACTAAACAATTGGTAATTTTATGAACTACTGCGTAGTTCAAATGTTTCGCCACAATGGAAAATTTTAAATGTACGGTATCGAGTCTTGACTGACTTACAATTAGTTCCTCAATCTTATAAAAAATTCCAATGAATGAGGTATCTAATTTTTTAAGAACGCAGTGGCGGCGGAAGCAGGGGGATAGGGGGACATTGTCTCCCCAGAAATGTCCCCACATATCCCCCCAACTTCCGCCAACCACTGTAAGAATGCAAATCTAAATTATTTGTCACGGAAGTTTTTAATGGGTGTACAAAAACGCCGTAAGTTGTTTTACAATAAATAGTTTCCTGGGGTTTTGGGTACTTTTAAGGATCGTCGAGCAGAGGCCCCACTACAAGCTGCTCATCTCATGGATAATTAATAAACTCACGGAGACACTAAAAAGTTGTACACATTTCTGGAAAATTTTAATTTTAAAATTGTGAACTGTTCCCAATTCGTAATGTGTTTATTTCTTTGATAAAAATAAAATATTCGCAAATTCAATGTATTCTTCATCGGATTACGTCAAGTTTTTGAAATTTTTAATTGTACCGCCCACTGAATGAGTGGTTCGGCATTACATAACTTGGATTATTGATGATTACATACATATTTAGATCAAATTTTAAGTTAAACCTTGTATTTTAAAATGGTATCCCACCTCTAGTAATTTTATAGCGTTGCTAAGGATTTTTTTATTATTGCCAAGGAAGTTTGTTTATATTGCTAAAGATTTTTATGGCGTTGCTCAGGAATTCTTTTACGTTGCTAAGGAATTATTTACATTTCTAGGGATTTTTTACATTCAAGTGTACCTGAATGGGTCCCTGCATGTTGTTCTTACTCCGTTCTACTTATCTATCATATGCGTGACTAAAGATCACGTAGTCAATGGCGAAAGTGGATATTGTTGCTGTGAGTTTTGTTATTTATAAGATTTGCATACATAAATGACGTAGCTGCTATACCTGAGTTGGTTGTGAAGGAAATACACACAGTGCAATTAACCTTTTGAAACCGGATTTTCAGTTTATATTTATATCTCTACATCTTATACTTACGTAAGCTGCACGTAGTCAATAGTCTACTTTTGTATAAAATGTAAACTCTGCAATCTTCTTGGACTCAGTTTCATTCTCAATTTCACACAGTTTTAATAATCGTTGGATTTTTCAAGAATCACAAATTCATCATGCCTCTCATAAAATTATTGTTTCTCTCCTCGATTGTTTCGGCGTCCTCTACTCACATTCGTCCTCACCCATATCGCCAAGTAAGTATTAAATTGATTAAGGAATACATGAAAAATTCTCAATATCTTTTCCCCTTAAAATCTACAGGTGTCCAAATCCTCCCTTCCCTCCATTCCAACATGGACCACGCAAATACCCACTTTTCCTTATCTTCTTGACCAAATTTATCAAAAATACGAATCCGTCCTAGACCTAACAAGTAGGAAATCCCTCTCAAAAGATCTCCGTCGTACAGTTGCCTCCCATCTCCTCGGTCCCGTGGGAATGACACAATTAACCATTCACCTCCACGAGCGCCTCATCTCTCCCGGAATAATGCGGACAGATATTTATTCCTTCCTAAAAAATGAACAAGATCTCACCTCTTTCAAATCCCAAATCCAAGACATAATCTCATCCCTCAAACAATTCCAAGCTTTTCCACCAGATAGTGAGGATAATAATTCAGAAAATGCGTCCTCCCCCGAGCTCCAAACCCTCCTCGACCTTTATACCAGGAAGGGGTCAATTTTCCAAAAATACCCGTTGGAATCCATCTCAATCTTTAATCCACTTAGTCATTTTATCGTAGCCGCGTCTAATTTAGAACAGGATCGATTCGCTCATAAAAAATTACTCTGTGGTGTTCGCGCAGCGTGGGATAAGTATGAAAAACTCGGGGTGAAGGATAGACTAAGAAGAGTACAAGTATTCGGATGGGACCGTCATTTCATTAGTGGACATCACGACCTTGAACTTCCCAACCATGCCCACCAGGCCGGATTCAACTGCACGGTGGACTCATGTCCGCAAAACATCCAGTACAGAAACACATCTGGCGACGTATTCTTAGTAGAAAGTCCAAAGTACGAGGAGCAAGGGTACGGGAAGAGGAGAAGGGGTGACACACTCGTCGAAATATTCCACGCCATTGAAAATTGCAGTTTCAAGGAAAGTGAACACTTTACAAATTATCTAGATCAAACAAAACCCTCCCGTCAAGGCTTCCTCTGCATTTTGGATGGCACAGAAAAATACCTGACTCATGAAAAAGATGGCGATTACAAATATTCACAAAGTTTAAAAACCTACCTGCAAAGCCTGAGACAAGGGGTGGAGAAGGATTTTAGAAAAATGGTAAATTCTTTAGATCCTATAAAATCTCATTTGGCCGATTGTCACCTATCTCCTGCTGGAAGTATGGAGGTTACCGTGGTCAGGGCAGAGCTTACGTTGGATAAGGGGGCATACGATAAGCAAAGTGGTATTTATGATGATGAATCACACGTCCTTCCGGATCCGTACGTGAAGATTTTCGTGGATGAGGTTGAGGTTGGGAGAACGAGTGTGAAGAATAATACCCTCACCCCGTTGTGGATGGAGACATTTAGTGTTGATAAGGTTTACTCTTGGAGTGATGTCAGGGTCGAGGTTTTTGATCAAGATTTAGGAGAAGGTGATAAAGATGACGGTTTGGGTGGGGTTGATTTAGAACTAGTTAATGTCGTGGCTGGATTAAGGGATGACTTTTTCAGCAATAAGGCAGACATAGGGTTTGGTACGGTTACTGTGGGGATTTTGTATAGGCCGGTAAGGATTTAATTGTGTCAAATGTGTTCAAGGTTAGTTTTTGTTGTATTGTATTATTTATTTATTTTGAAAGGAATAAAGGGCTTATATTATTTAAATACATATGTGACAGACATTGCCGTCCTCACAGATATACATACATACATATGTACGCTACGCATATACATATATGCATATAATTTACAAATTCATTCATTTACTCATCTCCATACAGCAATAAATTATTAAGATGCATGCAATGCCCTTTTTATTGGTGACAGTTTTTACCCTACTTTTTCTACATATGTACATACATACATACGAAGGTGCTTTAGTATTGATTTTCAAAAGGTATGTTACGCACTGTTTCTGGCTAAAATTTTAATGAAATAACAACCTTCAAATACATTTAGGAATTTTTTAAATCTGGCTTTCCTTTGGGGGATGGTCCGTATGTGGCAAGAACCACGTTTGAAAGCCTTAAGCCTAGCTTCAATTTGAGTACTCATTTGATAATTTTCATCGACACAGTCAGGCTGACTGTGTCGATGGGCTCACTGCTGACTGAGTCAGCAGTGAGCCCGGTTTCCGTTCGAATTTCGTGAATTTCTTCGGATTCTAGGCTTGAGAGGCTTCACGATGGGTGTGGTCCTTGGAGGTTTTCAAAAAATTCTTCTTCCACTGTTCTTAGTCGATTCGTGAACGTTTTTATAGTGCGTTAGGCTAACTTAAAGTACACTTTTTTTAACACATGGCAAAATTCACTATTTTTCTGCGATGTTTTTTTGCGAAAAACTATCGCCGCCCGCTTCTCTTCAATTTCCCATATATTTATCCAGATGTTAAAAAATTACAAGGTTAATAGTGAATCATAATGTAAATCGAATGGCGAATCTAATGCACTTATCAGATTTCAATTCTGCAGCGTAGTTTTTTAGCAATCAGCTGTTGACACTTGAGTGTTTCCGACTAGGTATGAGTAATCCGATAACATTAAAATACACGGTACAGGGGGCATCCTTAATTTATTCTATGAAATTTTTCCAATTCTGTATATTACAGATTAGAGAAGAGTTGCATGATTTACTTGCTCAGTGTGCATTCATATGCAAAGATGCGAGAAGAGAAAGTAGAAAACTCGAGACCATTCACTCCTCTGCCATATTCCCCGTTTTCATGCGGGCGGCCTTCGATACAAAACAGCAGAGGAACGTTCATATATAACGTCATTATTTTAGTGGGTGGACGGTTTACGTCTTCATATCTTTCTCAAGTTAAAATTCCCTGTCCCTTAATGTATGTATGCGTTGGGTGGGTGGGCGCTAAATTTTTTATGACATAATATATGGATAGCCCCCAGCTGGCAAAACAAAACAAGTGCATATGTACTTCTACATATGCCGGTTAAAACTACATTTAATTTCATTCACTTTGCCTCCATCAATTTAAATTCAGTTAATTCAAATATCTAGTTCATTTTCACCATCTTCTCTTCATTCACCAGAATAAGTAGACACGTGCCTAATTGATAGTAAGTTAAACGAATAATGAATTAAAATGTACTACAATGTACTCTCGTTCCACGCAAGTTTGAACTTTTACGGAGCAATTGAGAATTCTGAGGAACTACATACGGCACTGCCAGTCTAAAAGTTTCCCGTCAGCATTATATGAGGCAATTTGAGACAGTATGTGCCGTAGTTTCTCAATAGAATTCTCAATTTCTCTAAAGTTCAGACTTTCCTGGAGGGAAAGTACATTTTAAATTCAAGCAAGAAAATATGTAACGGCTTTTTTTGCAGGTACATAAAATGTCGAAAAACGACGGGTTTTCGAAAAATGGGACGCGACACATTTTGCAAGATCTACTTTCCTCCACGGTCCGACTGCAAAGGACAGATTTTATTCCCGTATCGCAAACCCGACACGAGCACAACGCTATTCCGGTGAAAATTGAGGGGGATAATTCATCCCCAGAATTAAGGTCGACCTGTTCGATCTGCTCCGAATCTACAAATCTGAGTCCTCTCGCCCTCCAAGAAATGGAAATTCTGGCCAAATTCGTTCTAAGTCAGGAGCAAATTTCTCTCATTTTAAAAACTGAAGATCATCCTCCAATATTTTGTTGCAAAATATGTTCCTCCGTGATCCTCTCGTTGGCCAAGTTGACCACGAAGATTGAAAATATTACCATTTCTCTCCGGGCCGTGATTTCCAGCAGGAACGGACTGTTTAATAAATTGCGGAATCAATCCAAAATCAGTGGTAAATATGTAGCAATCTAATTGATTGGGTCAAACTAAACTGTAATTAAATTAATCCTTTATACTCACTTAATTTAGAAGTGTGTCATCAAATAGCTGCTAAAAGTGAATGTCACAAGGTTTCTAACGATGATGATCAGCAATTAACTAAATGTTGAATATTTTCTGACCAAAGGTATGTATTGAAAAAATTCGAAATTTCAAAAAAGTTGAGTTTGCTATTGGATATGACAGAGCAACTATCTGGGATGACAAAAATGTAAATTTCTTGAAAATCTGACCAAAACTCGATTTTTGGCGATGAATTTAGTGCGGCAACTCTGGGGGTTTGGGCGCCTTTGAGGGGGTGTGGCGGGCGTAAATGGGCTCATGGAGTCTAACCCTCCTTCACTTTTTCTACACTCATATAGTACTACAACATATCCAAAGGAAATCAAAATCGGGCACTGACAAGTTGCGACCTTCTACTCCTTAGGAGGGGAGCTTCACCACCTGCCCTTCTCAGATCTCGATGCCCTTTGGATATGTTGTAGGGTCCCATGAGTGTACTAAAACCCTGAAGTGGTTTGACTCCCTGGCCACATTTGTGCCCGCCGCACCCACTCAAAGGGATGAAAACCACAAAAGTTACCAACTTCAAAAATCCACCAAAAATCCAATTTTGCTCGTATTTCGATAAAATTTGCATTTTTGTGATCCCCGATACTTGTCTGATAATATCCAATAACAATCCCAATTTTTTTGAAATTTTCGAAATTTTCGAGCTGATGAATTATTCGAAAAAATTCAAAATTTCAAAAAGGTTGAGATATCTACTGGATATGATCACACAAGTATCTGGGATTACAAAAATGTTAATTTTATAAAAATCGGAGCAAAATTGGATTTTTGGTGACATTTAAAGCACATGAAAACCGGTTTTTTTTCGTGTTTTTGGCGTCTTTGAGTGGGTGTGGCGGGCGCAAATGTGGCCATGGAGTCAAACCACATCAGGGTGGTAGTACACTCATAGGACCCTACCACATATCCAAAGGGCATCAAGATCCCAGAAGGGCAGGTGGTGAAGCTCCCCTCCTTAGTGGTAAGTAATAGATATATACTCGATTAACCGTATTACCCCGAGCTGCACACTAGGCAATGATACAGTACCGATGGAAGGTGCTAAAAAGTTACCGAAATGCAACGCTAAACAGTAACGATATGGTACCAAATTTTGGTCATCGGCACCAAATCAATGCTATATCGGCGCCTATTTATTAGCACTGCTTTACTTTTCACCAAATGAGTACCGAAACTAAGGCATTTAATCGGTACGTGTAAATAAATATCGATACGGCAACTAATCAGTACCTTTGACACCACTTCGGTGCCGATTCGTTACACATTGACGTTGCATTTCGTTGCTTTTTTGGTACTGAAATTTTGGTAACTTTGGCAGCTCGGGACACTATAGTTAAATTCTGGCTTTATATTATCTTACATGCATATGGGAGACGTCTCCCAGCGTATCCTCTCAAAATTTGACCAAATTAGTGTCACTTGATCAAAAATTCATGTAATTAATATGAACTTAACAAAAGACACGATCTCCAAATGTGCACATTTGGCAGAGGTCCGAACGCCCTTAGTAAATTTGGAAAATGTACAATTTATCAAGTTTACGGTACGTTTTCTCCTCATCGGATGCAAATATCTCGGCAAAATTTGACCATCAAGTCTTTCACAAATTGTATTCAAATTAAATTTGTACTTGAGGGAGTTTCTTAAAATTTAAATAGCACACACTGAGAGTCCTCAATTGTTCATGTAAAATTTTCTCACGAATTACGTTTGTAGAAACCGGCGGCGGCTGTCCTGCTGACACAGATGACGACCAACAATTAACCGGATTCATTGAGGTGGAAGAAGAATTCTGCGTAAAAGTCGAGCCTGTCGTCGACGATATCACGCCATACGAACCCGAAATGTCGACAAAGAGTGACGACTCCGACGACGACTCCGACGAGTTAGATACAACTACAGATAAAGAGCGTTGTAGACCATGTAAAATTAATTTTAATCGTAAAAGAAAATTACTACGTGAGCACTTTAAACTTGTGCATGATAAGATAGTCGTAGACATCGACAGGAAACTATTCTGCCTCAAGTGCAATAAAGGTAACAACTCCATCAACAACTTCAACAGGCATCCTAAAACTTGCCGAGGTAAAAGGGACCCGGCCAATACGTATAAGAAGATTGTGATTGTTAGTCATGTGCACAAACTCAGCGAAGCTTTTAAAGTGCAAATTGTGAACCTTTTACAACAAGGCATCCAAATTCAGGAATAATTTAATAGCTACTTTATATGCAAATACATAAATATGCTTTGTATTTATGTATGGATGTATCTTTTTTTTACATTATCAATCAAATCATCCAAAGTCATTGAAGGAGTCATTGCCATACTGTCAATTTATCCGAGCGAAAAAAATATGCTCAAATCCGGAGGATGCCGAGAGACAAATTAATTTAATTACTGACAAGTTTACTAATAGAGGATATCCTAAAAATGTTTTAAAATTGTGTAATGAAATGGTACTTCTTATGAATAGATATGATTTACTCATACCCAAAACTGATTTGGTGATAATACACCTGAAACAAATCCAACCCCAAATTCTCGATACATACAAATAGAATATGAGTTGTAATCCAATACAGGAAAATGAAGTATATATAGTTATACCTTTCTATTAGAATATGTATGGGTTCAAAAAACTTCTACTACAATACATACGTGAACAAGCTGACAAGAGTACCAATGTTAGATACAAAAAGATAGTCAATAATCTAAATTTAGTGTTGTCTTTAAAACGGCGAACTCTCTTGAAATGTACTGTAAAAGCCACCCAACAAAATAATGTCATTTTTAAAGTGTAAGTCTCAAAATTAAAACGGCTGAATCTCAAAAATACGAACTTTATTCTAAAAAATCACCACGTAGGTAATTATTTATAAAAATTTATTTATACAATTTATTAATAGCTGGATATATATTTTGTCAATCTTACTGGCACATTACATTCTTATGTCTTATTTTTTATCCAATTGTAACTTTACTTAATTTAAACATAATGTATTTTTACAGCCTGATGAAGCTGAATTATATTACGAAACGCGTCGCTGGTGAATAAAACCAATTTTTTGAAATCAGTTAGATTTGTTCCCTTCTCACATTTGAAGATTTGCACGATTTATTCGCTCAACATTTAAGTATAATTCATGGAAGAGGAGAAAGTAGAAAACTCGAGACAATTCACTCCTTTGTCAGATTCCCCGTTTTCATGCAGTCGGCCTTTGACGCAAAACAGCAGGGGAACGTTCATATATTACGTCATAATTTTTGTGGGTGGGTGGATTAGGTCTTTTCCAAGTTAAAATTCCCTATCCCTTAATGTATGTATACGTTGGGTGGGGAGGGGCTAAATTTTTTATGACATAATATATTGAGGCCACAACTGGCAAAACAAAACAAGTCTACATATTGCATATATACTTCTACATATGCCGGTTAAAACTGGGTTTAATTTAATTCAGTTTGCCTCCATAAATTTAAATTTAATCCATCCAAATAGTTCATTTTTGTCATCTTCCCTTCATTCTCATTCCCCAGAATAAGTAAGAACGTGTGTAAATGGAGGTATTTAAGTAAAACGAGTAATGAGTTAAAATGTACTTGCTCCACGAAAGTTTGAACTTTTAGGGAAATTGAGAATTCTGAGATACATAAACTACAGCACTGCCAGTCTCAAAAGTTCCCAGTAAGCATTATTTTAGGGAATTTGAGACAGAGAGTGTCGTAGTTTCTCAGAATTCCGAATTTCTCTAAAAGGTCAAACTTACTTGGATGGAGTGTACGTTTTAAATTCAAAGGAGATAATATATTTTAACGGTTTTTTTGCAGGTACGTACATAAAATGTCAAAAGATGACGGGTGTTCGAAAAATGGGACGCGTCACATTTTGAAAGATTTAGCTTCCTCCACGGTCCGACTGCACAGGACAAATTTTATTCCCCCAACGCAATACGATCAAGAGTTCCCAGTGAAAATTGAGGGGCATATTTCATCCCCAGAATTAAGGTCGTGCTCCATCTGTTCCGAGTCGATCAGTCAATAAATCTGCGTCCTCTCGCCCTCCAAGAAATGGAAATTCTTGCCAAATTCGTCCTAAGTCAGGAGCAAATTTCTCTCATTTTAAAAACTGAAGATCATCCTCCAATATTTTGTTGCAAAATTTGCTCCTCCGCGATCCTCTCGTTGGCCAAGTTGACCACGCAGATTGAAAATACTATATACCATTTCTCTCCGGGCCGTGATTCCCAGCAGGAATGGACTATTTAATAAATTGCGGAATGATTCCAAAATCAGTGGTAAATAGCAATCTAATTGATCATACTCGTTTCAAATTAAACTGTAATTAAATTAAGCTTTTATATTCGCAGAAGGGTCTCAGCAAATAGCTGCTAAAAGCGCTTGTCCTGCTGACAAGATTTCTAATCATGACGTTGATCAACAATTAAATAAATTCCGGGCAAAATTCTCGATAAAACTCCAACCAACAGATGTCGATGACGGACGATTCACCAAGCTACGAATTGAATCCAAAATTAGTGGTAAATCATAAACATTCTACTCGATTAATCATGTTAATGTAAACTATTTATAGTTAAATTATGCCGTTATATTATCTTCCATACTGTGGAGGTCCCCCAACGTATGCTCTAAGAATTTGACCAATCAATCAATTACAAATTTAATATGAAATTTGTAAAATGCACTAAATGCCGATGCGAATGTTTGGCTGAGATCTTTAAACGCTTGGTAAATTTGCAAAGTGTAAAATTTTTCAACTTTACCGTACATTTTCTCCTCTTCGGGTGCAAATATCTCGGCAAAAACTTCACAACCAAATTAAATTTGTGATCAAATTTGGTCAAAATCCGAGAGCAAATGTTGGGAGACGTCCCTTGTTAATGTACATAGAATTTTCTCATGAAATAGCACCCGACCTTGGCTGTCCTGCTGACCCAATTTCTCACAATGGTGACGACGACCAAAAATTAACCGGATTCGTTGAGGTGGGAGAAGAATTCTCCGTAAAGGTCGAGCCTATCAACGATAACCCAGACGATAAGATGGACGACATCACGCCTGATCCTCTCACTTCAAAAAGTGACGATGACTCCGACGTGTCAGATAACCCAGAAAATGAAATTGCAGAAAAACAAAAGTGTTGTCGGCCGTGTAAACTTAATTTTAAGACCGACAGAATAAAACAGCTTGCCCACTTTACCACGGTGCATGATAAGATAGTCGTAGACATCGATAAGAAGGTGTTATGCCTCAAGTGTCATAAATTTTACGCGAACACCAGGATTTTCAATAGGCACCCTAATCCTTGCCGACGCAGGAAAAAAGTCATTAGGATAAGCAATACAGATGATAAGATTATGATTATCAGTCGTGTGCACTCACTCAGCGAAAATTGTAAAGTGCAAATTGTAAACCTTATACAGCAAAGTATGCAATTTGTATAATTTAAGTATAATTTAATAAATACTTAATATGCAAATTTAGGCTTTGTATTTACGCATGATGGAGAAGAGTTGCATGATTTACATACTTGGTCAATTATACCTGGTGGTGCCATATATTTTGTAGACTGCATAAATTAGTATAGCAGGCTATGTTTTCTGAATTTTTAAAAAATAATGATATCACAAGAAAGCCCTTTAAATTCTCTTCAAAATAGACCAACTAGTTTTCAAAACTTCCTACTTTCGGGGCGACACTAGCCCAAAGTCTTTGTGTCCGTGTCTCACTCACGGTACGCACGAGATCCAGGAGATATTGGTCTCATTTCTAGACGATGGATTTTTTTTCGGATTTCTAACTTTTACACGGTTTAGCAGGTGCATCTGGCTCCAGTTTGGAAGGTATGACATAGTCCGGAAGGTCGAGGTTCAATGACAGTGATTTTTTTTCTTGATATGAAATTGAGTCACGAATTTTAGATTTCAATCACCTATTTCCTATTTTGGCCTCATCAACAGGACAGGACAGGACACTCCTTGAATGTCTAGTGGCTATTTTTGAATTAGGAGTGGTACAGGGGTTCCACAATTCGCTCTAGAAATTCAAAAAATAAGTTTAGACACGCAATTTGACCGCCAGAGTAAGAAAAATCACTTTTTCAACGAAATCCAACTTTTGTCTAATAAAAAAATCACAGAACCAGGATGGTGGGTCAAATTAACGTTTTTGAAATTTTTATGAATAGTCTGGACTTAATAGGTCTGAATACGGTCCTTTTGCTGTTTTATTTGACCTCAATCACAAAAGTTTGCTCAGCTGTTCAAAGTAACCGTTTCCATTTTTTAAGTGCGTACCGCATGATCAGCGCCCGCATCATCTGAGTCTAGTTTTAGCTAGCGTGCACTTAACAAGTGTTCCTCCCCACATCTTAGCGACATAAGTCCAAGGTTCAAATTAAGGGCCATGGTCATAGTTCTACTTAATCCGTTCATTTGTGAAGGAATTTTTCTTTGGATCCGGCATGGATTCGAACAAATTCAATTTTCCAAGGTATCATGAATTTTGGTGAACATTTTAACCGTCCACAATGAAGATCTTTTGTTTACCAAAATGTTGATCAAAAATTGCAACATGCTGTTTTTGCCGAGCTATCACTTTGCCACATTGGGTCATAAAAAACTTTGAAACATGGTTTCTGATGGAGAATTGCATGAGGATTTCAATAAAAAATAGTACAACTGTGAAATCCACCAAAAATCCAATTTTGTTCGGATTTTGATAACATTTACACTTTTGTGATCCCAAGCACTTGTGTGATCATATCCAATAGCAATCTCAACTTTTATGAAATTTTCAAAATTTTTGGGCTCACGAATTATTCGAAAACTTCACTGGATATGATCACACAAGTATCTGGGATCACAAAAATGTTAATTTTATGAAAATCCGAGCAAAATTGGATTTTTGGTGACAGTTGAAGTACATGAAAACAGGGCTTTTTCCGTGTTTTTTACACCTTTGAGTGGGTGTGGCGGGCGCAAATGGGGCCATGGCATCAAACCATTTCAGGGTTTTAGTAGACTCATAGGGTACTCCAATATGTCCAAAGGGCATCAAGATCTGAAGATGACATGTAGAGGGTCCCTCCTCCTAAATATACATATGTATGTCTGTAGCTGTATTTACAGGGCCGGCCAAGATATATTTTATACAATTGTCCTTATACTTTTAAACTTTTGAAGCTACCTTTATAAATTTTGGAAATAATTCTTAAATCGTAAAAAATTACTGTTCACTCTAACTCTAGCAAACTCAATTTCATGTACATACATACATATGTATGTACTTAATCATACATAGTTCTATGTTGAAGGAATAGGGAATAAGATTTATCGGCGGCGGCGCGTAAATTTTCTATCGGCGTATGGCGGCGGGAGATCGGCGGCGTTGACCTCTGTTTTGCAACAGCCTGTGTTGCAGAGGAATTTATTTTTTCTTGTCAAATTTACCACAAAGTTGGTCCGTTCATATTTTATTTAGCTGAGTAAGAATTTTTCGATTCAACAATAAGATCCACCACTAATTTTAAAATTTGGAGTTAAGTATTTTAAGATGCTACTATAGCCGGTGTGTGATAGTGGAAACAAGTTTTTTTGGGGGGCAATTACCCTGGGGGGCGTTATGGACTTATAACATGGTATACATAGGGAAATTTATTTCTCTGGAACGGGTGGATGGAATTCCAAAATCTTTTTTTTGTTGTAATCTGTACCTAAATACCTCCACCCTTTTTTGGTATTTTTCCGAAATTCGAATTATGAAATTCGAAAAAAAAATTCGAAATTTTGAAAATTCTGAAAATTTTGTGATTCAATTTTAAAAATTTTGTTCATGTTTAAAGGTAAACACTTGTGATAAGAACCGTGAAATGGTTCACAGATGATGACAGATGTTCAAATTTAATGTGGATTTGCATATATGGCAAATATATTGCAAATTTATACTTTTAATTCTAGTCAAAATTTTATTTCGTTGTTTTATGTTTTAGTGCTTATAATGGGGGCTAGTTTTATTTAAATAGCAGGGATGGGCAATCCCAACACTTTCGATGGATTACGGATTACAGATTAATTAATTTAAAAATTATTATGGGATTACTGGATTGGGATTACTTCGTTCCTTAAGTAATGTGGATTACTTGTTGGATTACTGGGATAAATTAATGATGTGGATTACGGATTACAGTAATCAGATTACGGATTATTATCTGGATTACAAAAATCAATATTTGTGTATGAGGGGGTGAAGAGAAGCGAAATCCCTTTATGGAAAAGTGTTGTCCGCCCGGTCAGTATGCACGATAACTTTAGAACGGTTTCGAATTTCAACATGCGGTTTTCGCCAACGGGACTCTAATGTTTGAGGTACGGATTACTTCGAAAATAGGAATTGTAGGTCATAATGTCACGGCACCACGGTGATGACGCCACGTGTAAAACGTGTCGATTTTTTTTTGTTTTGGCCGTTTTAGATGTAGTTGCGGGAGAGGATTACAAAAATCTCCATAGTTTTGACGTGACATGACCTAGTGACCGTGTCGACGACGCCATAGTCGAAAATGTCGAATTTTGGTCTGTATACTTTTACACTTAGTTTTGGGCGGGGATTTCAAAAATAAAATCTAGGCATAGCTTTGGCATGCCATGATCGCGTGACCGTCTCACCCCACCTCTTTGGTATATTTTATTTGCAACGATTTATTCTGAATAGCGTCAAACTTATGATGATGATTAGTTCAAACAACAAGAGCTTTGAATGATTCATCCGACTGTCGGTTTCTTAGGGCAGATAAAAATGTATTGCAGTAAGTATGTAAACCCATCTTAATTGTTCCAAAATTCTCTAAACTTTGCACCTCTGCTGAAGAATCCAGAAGGCAATCAAGTTCAGGAAGTGACTCAGACTCTGGAGAAGTTGCAAGATGGAGCTGTCATGCCGTTTACAGGAGCAAAGTAATCCAACAAAGTAATCCGTAATCTGATTATATTTTCCAATTTCGTACATAAATTTGGGATTACGGATTACACATAATTTCCAGATCTAGTTAGGGTTACGGACTACGGATTACTTTAAAATGTGAATTTTTCGTGGATTACTGGACAACGGATTACATTTAATGTAATATGATTACTTATTCTGATTAAAGTAATCCTGCAATTGCCCATCCCTGTTAAATAGCACAATAATAGTCCAATCTTAATACATTAAGCGCATTTTTCTGAATTTATCTGATAAATATTTCAGGGATTTTCTTTTCTTAGGATTAATAGGAGAAATGTGTTTTGTTCACAGGAATGTGGTAGCTGCTTGTTTGTGATATGGATGTAGTGTGTGACTGTGAGTTACAAATCACTGCGTGAATTGCTTTCTTACATGATTTACTTCATTTATGAAAACTTTGACTAATTTATGACATTAAAACAATATTTTGAAAATAAGTAGAAATATATTTTTGTAAACTTACAGTTTTTCTTCGTTAATGTTTGGTGAATAATGAATAAATATTTGCAACTTTTGGATACGTATGAAATAACAGATTTGTGCAAATCGTTATCTGCTTATACTGAATAGCAAGCTGCTAATAATTTATTAAATTATTTTCACAATAACTAATTTTAAAATTCAGCAAAATACGCTTAATGTGTTAAAATAGGACTATTATTGTACTATTTAAATAAAACTAGCCCCCATTATAAGCACTAAAACATAAAACAACGAAATAAAATTTTGACTAGAATTAAAAGTATAAATTTGCAATATATTTGCCATATATGCAAATCCACATTAAATTTGAACATCTGTCATCATCTGTGAACCATTTCACGGTTCTTATCACAAGTGTTTACCTTTAAACATGAACAAAATTTTTAAAATTGAATCACAAAATTTTCAGAATTTTCAAAATTTCGAATTTTTTTTTCGAATTTCATAATTCGAATTTCGGAAAAATACCAAAAAAGGGTGGAGGTATTTAGGTACAGATTACAACAAAAAAAAGATTTTGGAATTCCATCCACCCGTTCCAGAGAAATAAATTTCCCTATGTATACCATGTTATAAGTCCATAACGCCCCCCAGGGTAATTGCCCCCCAAAAAAACTTGTTTCCACTATCACACACCGGCTATAGTAGCATCTTAAAATACTTAACTCCAAATTTTAAAATTAGTGGTGGATCTTATTGTTGAATCGAAAAATTCTTACTCAGCTAAATAAAATATGAACGGACCAACTTTGTGGTAAATTTGACAAGAAAAAATAAATTCCTCTGCAACACAGGCTGTTGCAAAACAGAGGTCAACGCCGCCGATCTCCCGCCGCCATACGCCGATAGAAAATTTACGCGCCGCCGCCGATAAATCTTATTCCCTATTCCTTCAACATTGAGACGCCGAGCCGCGCCGCCGCCGCCGAATTGGTCGGCGTTGACCACTGTTGCAAAGTGTTATCAATAAAATTAAAATTTCCAACTGCGAATAAAATTATCAGAACAGATTTGATGGCAAAATGCCGGATGTGTATGCAAATTATGGCAATTTTAGAAGTATGTATGTGTCCACCGAGACAATACTTGGAGGGTTTCGTTTTTCCCGTTGAAAGCGATTTTTTACCACGGCAGGTGGGAAAAAGTGGTAAAATCCGGGAAAAACGGTTTTTACCGTCCAAAATGGGAAAATATGGCTGCCCATGTATTTAGTTATGGGGATGGCTAACTTCTTTAAAAATCAATATTTTCGGAATTGGACTTCATATTCGTCATCTCCACGAATTTCTGAAAATTTTGATATGTAATACGGACACTTTTGAACAATTTTGATTGTTTTTTAATTTTCCCATATGAATACATGTTAATTTTAGAGATTGTTCGAAATGAACCGTATTACCAACTTATTTTCTCAGAATTTGATGCAGAATACGAATATGAAGTCAAATTTTGAAAATCTTTAGTTTTGAAGAAGTTGTTTCTGATTGCCCCAAACCAGAGTTTTTCCCATTTCTTCCATTTTTCCCATTTCCCACCTATTTTGGGCGGGTGATAAAAATGCCTTTTTCCTACTTTTTCCCGCTGCCCTGGTCAATTTGGTTTTTACCAATCGAAACCCTGAATACTTGCACACATATGCAAATAACCAACTTCCTATAGTGTTCATACATATGTATATCCAAACACATGTACATATGTATGTATATAATATGTACATGTGTATCTTATACATAAAAATGCTTGCGCTTCTGTCGTTTTTTTTGTTCACATGAAGGACCGTACATCAAGCATGTCGCCGATTGTGATGGAAGTAGTAGCAGTGCGTCACATCCAAATGGCAATGGTTCCATTAGACGTTTGTGTATGGATGACGAGAGTTAAAAAGCGTCATCCTTTATACCTGGCCCCTAACATGCGATCCCTTTTCATTCATTCTATTACACGAGTCGAAGGAGTTAAGCACGCGATCCAATGAATCATACAGTTTCTCTAAGTCTGGATGTAGGGGTCGTCCATAAATCATAAAGAATTTGGTACACTGTTGATTGTCAAGTGAGTCATTGTGGGTATTCACGTCGCTAAAAAACGTCGCTTCGCAACACATCTTCGCAACTTTGCGGTGTTTGCGAAATCGGTGTCGTGAACGACTTATTTTACATAAAAATTCGTAAACTGATTATTTGTAAAAAAAAATTCATTTGAAGGAAAAGTATAAGGTTGTCTGGCAACATTTCCAAAATGAGGAGAAATCAAAATTTCACTTGACGACGAGCTTGCGAAAAATAGTTTACGACGATAATAGATGCCCTTTTGCTTCGCATGTTTCGTAAAAAAATAAAGCAATCTGATTGGTTGTCACATCGCAACTCTTCCCAAACATCGCAAACTTGCGAAGATATGTTGCGAAGCGACGTTTACGGCTTTTACGAAATTGACGTGAATACCCACATTGTTATTTAATTCGCATAAATCTTATTTTTGCCTTTGAACAAACTCTGTCTATTGTCGCAATAAATATGCAAATGGGGCGACACGTCGGAATATGTAAGTCTGGATGGTTTACATACATGTATTCCATTACTTTCCGGCATGACTTTCCGTTCATGACTTCTGCACGGCCCGTTCATTAGTCTACGTGTGCAATACCTCCCACTGATTGGAAAAGTATGAACAAACAAACACACACAGGAGCACCTGGAACTTTATGGAGATATGTATGTATCTAATAATACATAAGCAGGAAGGTAAAAGTCTAACAAAATATTTGCACGTTAAATACACATACACACATTGACAACTGTTAGTTTAAAAGTTTTTTTGGCAAAACACTGATTAGTTTTGTGTAATTGACAAGATTTTCTGCTACAAAAAATACATTTTCAGAAGGTACGTATTTACAAGAAATATTAACTCGGAGACTAAATTATGAAAATTTAACAAACTTTGAAGTGAAAGTAAAACAAATCAAGTAGATATTCAAGATAGAAGCGTTATAAAGTACCCTGATAAAACAAGGCCTTACGTAATTTTGTAAAAGCGGGTAAAATCAATTAAGAATTTTACAAAGCTCACTTTACATATCTGTAATGTTTCCAAAAATTTCCATTTCAGAGACAAACTTCACCATGTGGACGAAGGGGAGAAAATCGTCCCTGCCTAAAAGGACTGTTAACCTGGCTGGTTACGATGCCAAATTGGGTACCGGCTCCTCCCCCACTTCCGGCGGGGACACGGGGCTGCCTCCCGCCTCAATTTATTACTGCGGGAGAACTTTCCCCGACAAGAAATCCTGCCGCTGTTGGAACTGTCCATTTCCATTCGTCTGCGGTCCGAAGTCCGGCTGCCCGTGTGCCGAATGTGTCGAACTTCTCGGTTTCAGAGTGAATTCGGCGGGAGATCTGGGTAAACCGGGCGGTTCCCTGGGAGACGGTGGTGACACCGCGATGACACCGCAGAACCTGTTTTACTGCGGGAAATGGAAGATGGCGTGTCGCTGTGGGACGTGCGATGGGCAGTGCGGGCCGCTGAGCGGGTGTCCGTGCCACGCATGCGTGGAGCTGGTCGGGTTCAGGGTGAATCGAGACGGAGTCCTGTGCCGAAAAGAGGGTGAAATGTGGTATTGTGGGAAGAAGAGGAAGGGAAAGTGTGGGTGTGGGGAGGATTGCGGGGAGAAATGTGGAGGGAGCGGACCTCGTGGGAATGGGTGTCCGTGCGAGGCGTGTTCAAATATCGGCCAGCCAATCGAGGAGAAATTGGTTGACTTGACAACGACGGAATCAGAATCCCGCCAGATGGCAGGTTTAGTTAAAAAATTTCTAATTGCGACATATTGACGTCTGAGTTGGGACCCGATTTCGCGTTAGTCCAACAACAATCAGGACCAGACGGGGAGGTCGGTGGAAGTATTACGCAATGAAATTAGCAAATTGAAAAATTTATGAGACTACGGAACCACTAATCAGGGAAGTATCTTATTTTGCCAAAACTAGTATAGCTCATTGAGCTAAGCTCAATCACAAATTTAACTACACTCTAAATAAAAAGTAAGCAAATTGCTACTGGGCGGTGTCTATATGTATATGACCTCACCGGTTTGGTAGCGATTTTCTACAGAATTGTAGTAAATTTGCTACCATCTTGTAGCATTTCCTTACCCCGCCGTAACGGTTAGTCAAAATATGGTAGCAAATTTACTACAGTTCTGTAGAAAATCGCTACCAAACCGGTGAGATCATATATTTATAGACACCGCCCAGTAGCAATTTGCTTACTTTTTATTTAGAGTGTAGTATGCTTAGGGTTGTGGGAAGTATATATTTGCATCTGATGAGAAAATAACCACGCACTGTTCATTTAAAGTATTAAGGTTTATGTAAGTTAAAAGCTTGCAGTTAAAGATTTTAAAGATGAACATTGTAAAAACTTGTTCAAAGACCTGTAAATTCGAAAATACCATCGTTATGGATAAAATGATGTGTGTTCTAATTGCACATTTTAATAAATATTACCCCCAAAATCAAGGCGTTATTCAGTTTGACGTAATTATTTAGCGAGACCTCCGTCGGATGATTGGTCAATAGGTTGTAGACCTTATTCAGCTGAAATTTTAGAAAAAAGTAAACATTTTTTTTTCATTTTGTAATTTACGTTTGTCAAAAATATACTGGTGTAAAAATATAAAACCTATCAGTACAGCTTTGCTAAGCCCGAACCAGGGTTAATGGGTCACCCCATAGGGTCCTTCCAGATGAAAATTTTTCAAATTCCAATGTATACTCTTCCATGAAGAGCCATAAGAAAACTAAATGCCAAATTTTAGTTCGACATGACGACTTTGAAAAATCAGTAGGGGTCACCCCATAGGGTCCCTCAAGATGCAAAATTTCCCAATTTGAGTTCATATCCTTCCTTTAGGACCCATTTACTACCTCTGTACCAAATTTCAGCTTTCCACTATAATTTTGAAATATTGGTGCACGGTACCCCACCCACTCCGATGACCCCCACCGGTCAACCACTTGACCGATGTCGCCCATCTTCGAACTCGAGTTGTGTATTTGCATAGTCTAGATGTGTGGAAAATTTCAAGTCGATCGGATAAGTTTAAAGAGAGTTATCGTCGGATAGACAGACAGACAGACAGACAAAACGGGTACATAAGCCCTGGTTCGGGCTAAAAAAAATACTACAGAAAACCATGGGGTATGTTTGTATGCTGGAAAATCTCACAATTTTTTGTTCCAAAAATCATCTACATGAATACATACGTTCGGTCATTTTTTTGAGTTTTTCTCAAAATCATGCAATACAAAGGCTTAAATCTATTTATGTGCTAAATTTTGGCTAATCACAACTTCTCGAGAAGGCCATTCGGTGGAGACAGTGGTGACAATCCACAGCCAATTATTAACCGAGCATAATTCTGAACGAGCTACATATAGTCCGTCGATGTAAATGCATAACTTGACATGCATTGCAAAATTTCTGCCAGTTTCAAAAATTTTACACGAAATTCAGACAATTTCAACCAACAAGTAGGTATTGTTAGTTCCATTTTTACTAATCGCAGTTTTGAAATGAGACGTGTAATGCAATGCGTACCTCTGCAAAATATGCCTCCATTCCCAGCAATCCAGGTTTTTCCTTCAGTTCCTCCATTCTCAGGGCAGATGCAATCGCCTTTTCCTAAACAAAAAGTTATGCTACACACTTAAAAAAATGTTCCCCTTTTGAGAAATAATACACCCCGAGTTCTAAATTATGCAAGTAAACTGTACTAAATCCAGAGGAAACTTTACACTTGATAAAGTTCACCTTACTCTAGATTTAGCATACCTTTACCTACTTCACGTAGGAGGGGAGCTTCACCACCTGCCCTTCTCAGATCTCGATGTCCTTTGGATATGTGGTAGGGTCCTATGAGTGTACTAAAACACTGAAGTGGTTTGACTCGATGGCCACATTTGCGCCAGCCACACCCACTCAAAGGCGCCAAAAACACGGAACAAGCCCTGTTTTCATGAGCTTTAAATATCACCAAAAATCCAATTTTGCTCGGATTTTGATAAAATTTGCATTTTTGTGATCCCAGATACTTGTGTGATCATATCCAGTAGATATCTCAACTTTTTTGAAATTTTGAATTTTTTCGAATAATTCATCAGCTCGAAAATTTCGAAAATTTCAAAAAAGTTGAGATTGCTATTGGATATTATCACACAAGTATCTCGGATCACAAAAATGCAAATTTTATCCAAATCCGAGCAAAATTGGATTTTTGGTGATATTTAAAGCTCATGAAAACAGGGCTTGTTCCGTGTTTTTGGCGCCTTTAAGTGGGTGTGGCGGGTGCAAATGTGGCCATGGAGTCAAACCACTTCAGGGTCTTAGTACACTCATAGGACCCTACCACATATGCAAAGGACAACAAGATCCCAGAAGGGCAGGTGGTGAAGCTCTCCTCCTTAGAATTCAGTGTGCAATTACGTTTCAAGATGTCAGCAACATTTTTAAGGGTGTATTTAAAAACCATTCGCTAATTTTTTAATAACCTCCTTCGTGATCGCTACAGGCCATCCAAACCTTCGCATAAAGCCGGGTAATTACAAAGATTGGCCACGACGAGGCGAACACCATCATGACCCATTCGCCCGTACTGTCGCCGACCGGATCACGCACCACGTCCACGAATATGAAGAAGGAAACCGCCGTAATATACATGATCAGCAGGATTAAGAGCTCACCAAATTTTAATTCCTGGAATGAAATAATTACTATTTCAATTTAGAATTTTTAATGATTTGGGTTTATTTTACAATAATTTCGACACTTTTTGTCATTTTCGCCACTATGGAAAATCCTTGATAATATTTCCTAATTTATGATCTGCACTTTCTTGTAAATTTGTAGAAAACGACTTAACATTAGATACATATGCAATTCCATGCCAAAACCGTTCTACGAAATGTGTTTCGTCAGACTAGTAAACTACATGAATAAAACGGTTGTAAAAAGCAAAATTTCAAATTTTACACGATACAAATTTATTATGCATAAATTTATGGCCACAATAATATGACAAATTTCATTTAAATAGTCAACATTCCTTTCTTTTCAAAATATTTTCTCAAATCCTGCACAAATTTATTGTTCGCGTTTGGAAATATTTTAAAAATACGGGCATATTTAACGTCAATCTCGTACCCTCGGTCAACAAAGCAGTAAGTTTTTCTCCAGTTGAGATCCCTTATCTCAACCTTTCTCACATTCGGACAAACTTGTGTCTCACTGCTGAACAAAGACTCCAAAGCGTTTGTCCAGTAACCTTCCCACACGACATGGAAGGTTAAACAGAACTCTCTCAGGCGAGGAAACGCCATGGCCAAATTCGGGGTTTCTGGTGGAAAATCAATGTAAAAATTCCAGCCATATCTTACCGACGGGACGGTCAAATCAAATCGTTTCAAGTTTAAAAGAGCGGGCAACTTTAAGTCGTCGTAAAATTCCCAGGCTAGGAATCGTACGGTGAGAAGTTCCAAGGTTTGTGCATGTTTTGAGATTAGATTGTACAGGTGAGGGGGAATATCAGGGCTGGCATCGTCCCCAAAGATGACATCTTTAATGGATAGCTTTCTTAGAGGATTCTTCAATTGTGCGACGTCCTGTAATTCGTCGTGCATTATTGCACCAGATATTGTGAGGTTGACCATCGTTCTGAAAATTCGGTAAGGATTTGTATCGTTATTTTCTGAGTGCAGCACAGGGTACGGAAATTTAAACAAGTTTTGCAAAATATTTATAATACTCATGGCGGTAATATCACCAGTTCTGAAACGGAGTTTATGTATACATACAATTAGAGGGTGAAGAAAGCACAATTTCTGAACTTCCCGCTCTTATAACTTCACTTGCTGTATATGTATATATATTGACCACCCACCCACCTAGGAATTACGTCGACAATTTCTACAAGAAATTTGGTCAAGGTCTTGTGCAAAATAAGATCCTCCAACTTGTCAAACACGGTCATCAGTTGTGTAACAAAGTTCAACACTTTGCGCCAATTATTTTCCACGACAAACTTATGAGTCCTCATTCTTGATAAGTCTAATCTTTTCACAGGGTCGAATTTATTTACGAAGTCGGGCAAAGGTATGAGATCGACGTCAAATGTGTAGTCATATCTGGGACAAATATTTAGCCGGGTTAAAGTGCGGGAGGAGTTTTGAATAAGGTTTTGAATCAAGTCGGCTTCCATGTGGGAATTAATGTTCCAGTGGAGAGTCAAATTTTTGAAAGATAGATGTGTAATACCCGGGATTTTGGCGTAGAATCGGACAAATTCATCGTTCCAAATGTCCCGCGTGATAGGACTGTAGGCAAGATGTGTCCGGGTTAGGATGGTGATTTGAACATTGTCGGGAATTCCGAGGGAGGAAATTTCCGTTAATAAGGTTACATTTCTGGAAATTTCGTTAATATCGTTGCACTTTAGTCGGAGGGTGGAACGCTTAAAGAGAATTGGAATGGCTCCAGCGTTCCAAAGTTTGGAGACGAGGCGGCACCGCTTCACGGTGCAGAGTGGGAGCCAGGAACAAATGGCGGTGATGGTCTGTAACAAAAATATTTTGCACACTGTTAGGAAGCTCGAGTTAAATTATTATTTATTTATTAGTATTTTATTTATTTATTTATTTATTAGTATTTATTTACGTATGCATACATATGTACTACTCTACCGGTATGGTCATGCCACAGTCACATTCTAAGATTGCAAAAATATCCCATTGGTTTTTGGTCAAGGTTGCTTGACAATTTTAGTAATAATTACAAGGTTGCGACAATGGCTTCAACGACTAAAAAACTTTAATTTTCGAAAAGCCTGGAGTCTGTAGACTCCAGTGTGCGCCGCACAACCTGTCGCCCAGAAACATACCGCACAAAAATTGTCAATACTCACATTTCGCTCTCTCGAATTAATGTTTTAACCATAGATACAAGAATCAGTGCAGTTATGTATAAATGTGATATCGGCTATTTCGGCGTTCCGGAAGAAATTTTTGCTTTAATTACCGTTAGCGACAGCCCAAATAATTAGCACTTCGAAAATGAAGGTTTTTGAGGCTCTCGAAGCAATTGTCGTAACCTTGTATTATGATAAAGTGTCAAGCAATCTTGGTTGTTGGTCTGTAGATTAACCCCAAACCTTAGCATCGGCACACCAAAGTTGTCACCACCTGACGTATGTCAGCCAACGATGTATTTATCTAGCTCTTGTAATGTGCTGTTCTTGAATTCGTTAATAAATGAACTTATATATGTAGCATGCAAATGTATGAAGCTAAATACTATCCCATTACATACATATTGCGTATAGCGCACACATGTCACAGTATAATGAGTAATACAGTTTTGTATTGTGGTGGTTATGAAAAATGTATCAAGCACAAATAAACTTGTACAAACGGAGTAGGAAATTATCACCAAATCAATACCAGGACAGGTAATATCGGAGCTGTTTGCAGGGAATGTTTTACATATTTCACTTACATTTGAGAAATTCTGACATTGCATGACACCGGAGTTGTACAAGTATTTAAATTGAATGAAAATGATTTTGTAATGGGAAATATTCCTCAGTTTTCACTAGTTACAGAAAATTTGCCCCTTAAGGTTACAAGTTTAAAAGAATTTTGTCCTCATGTTCGATCAGTATAGAAATTTAAGTTGAAAAATTAATAAGAATTTCAACTCCAAATCTTCGTATCTATGTATGCAAAGCAGGGAGATTTATTGGCCTATTTGCCCATCTCAAAGTTTTCCAATTTTGCGAGAAATTTAAACCACCCTGTGCATTAGATGAATGGGCCTCCTCAAGCGAAACAATACATAAATAAATAAAATTACTAAATATGGATGAAAACCAACATTTAAAAATTATGTAATTTAATTGGCTTTTGCATTAATTAATTCAGTTTTTAGATCATGTACGTATTGTTTAACTTACGTATACATTCAGGGTAGGTGTGATTTGTTCGGTGGGCGAGTTGTCTTCGAAATCCAGATGTGACATTATTCTAACTGTCGGGATACTATTTATTACGGCACAATAAATTAGATTGTTTTTGCAGTTTTTTTTCAGATTATGTACATGTGCCTATAAAAACGTGAAATGATCACCAAATTTGAAATTAGAGAATCGACTAATTAAGTATTTAATTAATAAAACGTATGATGCACATACGTATGTACAATTTTTTTTGCATGTCTGTAGTTTGGCTTACCAGTGCAAATTTTTTATAGCTGGAATTGATACATTCTAAGTGAGCATGTGTCTACGCTAAACTTCTAAATTTAACACAAATTTTGCAAAATTATTATACAAAGTAGAAATGCCCAAACTCGTATGGAACTCCGTAAAATATGAAGAAAAAATATGGCACAAGTTAAATGAAATGCAGATACACGTACCAGCAGAGTTCGAACACCCAGTTTCTCCATGTTGGGCCCATCCATATATTATGTCATCAAAAAATGTCATATTTTAGCATTCACCCACCCAACGTAAACATTAAGGAGTACGGAATTGTAAAATAAGATACGTAAGTCAACCAAAACCACGCACCCACCCTTTTGACGACGTAATACATAGGCGTTCCCGATACATTGAGTAAGAATCTGCACGTTTGTTTGCATCTGCAGGACTAAATATACTCTAAAAATAGGAGGGAAAGACAGATGACGGGCGAATGAGTGGTGTGGGGCTTGATTATGTAAACAAAAGTGAGAAGTGGGCAGAATAATTCTTGGCAAAATGTGTGTATGTACACTCTAAATAAGAGTTGTGTTAAATTTACCTCAACTTTTTTGAAATTTTCGAAATTTTTGGGCTCATGAATTATTCGAAAATTTTCAAAATTTCAAAAAAGTTGAGATTGCTACTGGATATGATCACCCAAGTATCTGGGATCACAAAAATGTTAATTTTATCAAAATCCGAGCAAAATTTGATTTTTGGTGACAGTTGAAGTACATGAAAACAGGCTTTTTTTCATGTTTTTTACACCTTTGAGTGGATGTGGCGGGCGCAAATGGGGCCATGGTATCAAACCACTTCAGGGTTTTAGTAGACTTATAGGGTACTCCAATATGTCCAAAAGGCATCAAGATCTGAAGATGACATGTAGAGGGTCTCTCCTCCTAAGAGTGAGGATTACACAACAATTGGATAAATTTTTCCGGATTTTTGTGTTATCCTTTTTTTTTGCTCAGTCTGGGGTTAATTTTCCACACTTTTTAGTAGGGTGCAAATATGTACATATGTTTCTGCCACAATATTAAAGTCAGCCCCGCATAGGCAAATGTGCACCATGCAAAAATAATAAACACTGTCAAATACGTAAAGTCGTTTTCCCCGAAAATTTCCGAATTTTTGATACGTGACTGTAAAGTGTATGTACATGTTTATGTCAATTACCAAAAACGCAACTCCCACAAAAATCTTTATTTTTTAATATGAAACAACTTTTATTCCAAGTAAAAATTTCTGTTACATGTGTAGATATTTGGGTGTACATGAGTCTTGACACATTTCGTCATTATTGTCCAGGGTTCCGGGTGTGAATTACCGGGTGGTAATTACCACCGGTAATTAACGGTAATTACCGTTAATTACCACCAGACCTCACTGTGAATAACTGTGAATAACTGTGAAAATCAAATTGGGGTAATTTAATACACGTTAAAGGAGCGAAGATTAAAAAACTACTGTGAATTGTTTACTTTCTCTTGTTCTCACACAATTAAATTTTGTTTATATTGTTAATTAACATTATCGCACATTACCACCGTCGTTATTTTCACTCTTAGAATGTTCGGGCTGCGTATTTGACAGTACGTCGTCTATTAAAAAGAATTACTTTAGACATAAAAGAACGAATTATACGACACGGGCACAAAATATTGGCACTGGCACGTATTGAAATAATTTACTCATTACTTTAATAATATACTCTTTAATTTACTCACCAACTGCATCTTGAAGGTTTTGACCCACCAAAACCAGGAAATGCTTTTTTTTGAAGCCTTCTTTCGAGTGTTAACCATCTTAGAAAATATTAAATCTCCAACTATTTTCAAGAAATATTTAACCACAATTAATTAATGCCTTCAAGGAGAGCTGAATCGAGCGCAGTTCTTAGTTTGAGAGATCCCACATTAACCCATTTGACTCACGAGAAAATAAGACTTTTTCCGTTGAAAATGCCGTAAATTGGGATTTTCACAGTTTTTCCCATTTTTCCCAGTTTTTCACAGTTATTCCCACTGTGATGGGAATTATCCAAAAAAGGGTGAATTTCCGAAACCCTGTTTTTGTCATTCTGTATTTCAGATTTACAAAAGGAATTTATCAGATTCAGAAAAAATATTTGTAATTTCCTATTTTCTAATTAACAGTTTCTTACTATATTTACGTAAATACTATACAGAGATGTTCCATTGGATATGTTCCATTCCACGTTGCATCGATTTTTTCTAATCAAATATAAAAATTTACAAGCAAAATTTCGGGCGCAACCATCAATGTAGCATAGCTATTTTAGAATTATATGAAACCACACCCCTTTTAAAAATTGAGGAAGGAAACTGGAAAAAATGAGAAAGCTAATGTACACTCTGTAACATAAGAATTAGACCATAAGTTGTATTTGACATTTGACTTGTCCTATGAATACGAACATTTTGATGCATCAAAAGTTTCAAAATTCGAAAATTGGCGGTTTTTTGACCTACACATAAATCGTTAAAAAACTCATGGTTCCCGCACTTTTACTTCTGACAACCTGATGCCAGATTTTTCTGCTTGAGAAGAGCTATATTTTCAGCTTTTGTTGTCCGAAGTAAAAGTGTGGGAACCAGGAGATTTTTCAGGTCAAAGTTTCTGTGGGAGGGGCTTATTTTGCAAGAGCCGTAACATACATACATGCATAGTATGGCTGCATGGAGAAAGTGAGACAAAGGGAAATGGGTTTCATACGACCCTGACTCGAAGTGGTGGTGGAAACCCACCGCGAACCACTTTTCTCACTCTGTCTCAACTTCTCCTGCGAAACCGTTTTGTGGAACGCTTGGTCTGGTTTATCTCTACAAACATATTTAAGTAGAAAACAGTTTACGATTAAATACTTCATTGCAAGAACCCTCAGCAGAATTTGACACATCGTAAATCAAATTAAACGGTTATGAAATAAAATTTCAAATTTTAATTTTTCAAATAATGATACACATTTTTGTAAATTTTATACAAAAGTGCGAAATGACGCGTTGCTTCAACGTGTTACTTATGGAATTACAAATAAGTTCCCTTCTTTTCCAAATATTCTCTCAAATCGGTAACAAATTTATTATTCGCGTTTGGAAATATTTTTAAAATTCGGGCATATTTGACGTCAAGCTCGTACCCGTTATTAACAATGACGCAAGGTCTTTTCCAGCAGGCATCCCTTATCTCAAAGTGTCTCACACTCGGACAAACGGGAACCCCGTTAGTGAACAAAGACTCGAAACAGGATGCCCAATCACTCTCCCATCCGACATCAAAGATTAAGCAGAACTTTCTTAGGAGGGGGAAAACCGTGCATAAATTCGGGGTTTCCGGTGGAAAAGAAATGTAAAAATTCGGGTTATACTTTAACGGCGGGATGGTCAGATAAAATCGTCTGAGGTTTAAAAGAGCGGGCAGCTTTAAGCCGTCGTTATAATTTGCCCAGGTTGGGAATCTTAAGGTGAGATGTTCCAAGGTTTGGGCATGTTTTGATAGGAGGTTGTACAGTTGCGGGATAATGTCAGGGTTGGCATCCTTATGGACGACGACCTCTTTAAAGGATAGATTTCTGATGGGATTACTCAATTGCGTAAGGTCTTGTAATTCGTCGTGGAATATTCCACCAGAAATTGTGAGGTTGACCATTGTTCTAAAAATTGGATAAGGATTTTTACCATGATTTTCTGAGATGCAGTAAATACAATGGAAAAAATTCCCGTACTGAACTTGTAAGAGCATGGATAGTTACACTTGATGTCGTCATCACTGATAAAAAATATGGGCTCAATTTTGGAGATAAAATTGTAAACGTAAATAATTTTAAAACCCTGACAACCCCAACTACCCGTGGGTATTGCTCAACGCTAAAAAACCCAGGGTAGCATGCCATGCTCCATAAATTTAAAGTTGACGAAGCAAAATTTGTAACGTTCCAACTCTTACAACTTCACTAACTGTACATAGACCACTCACCTAGGAATTACGTCGACTATTTCAACCAGCAACTTTATCAAGGACTCGTGTACAGTATGGTCCTCCAACTTGTCAAACACGGTCATCAGTTGGGTGACAAATGTTAACACTTTGGCCAAATTATTTTCCACTATAAACCCATCAATATAAATTCCAGATAAATCCAAGCTTTTAACAGCGTCGAATTTGTATAATGTCAGATCAAACTCGGGCAAAGGTAGGTCATCTACAGTATAAGTGTAGTCGTAGCTGGGACAAATGTTCAGCTGGGTTAAAGTGCGGGAAGAATTTTGAATAAGTTTCTGGATCAAGTCGGCTTCCATGTGGGAATTAATGTTCCAGCAGAGCGTCAAATTTTTGAAGGATCAGGACGTTATTCCCGGGATTTTGGCGTAAAATCCGGCAAATTCATTTTTCCAAATGTCCCGCGTGATATGACTGTAGGCAAGATGTGTCCGGTTTAAAATTGTGATTTGAACATTGTCGGGAATTGTGAGGGAGGATATTTCCGTGAATAAGGTTACATTTCTGGAAATTTCGTTAATATCGTTGCACTTTAGTCGGAGGGTGGACCGCTTTAAAAGAATTGGAATGGCTCCAGCGTTCCAAAGTTTGGAGACGAGGCGGCACCGCTTTACGGCGCAGAGCGGGAGCCAGAAACAAATCGCGGTGATGGTCTATAACAAAAATTGTTGAATACACCCTTATAAAACTGGTATTTAATAAATTCTATCCTGAGCATAGATCGGAGTACTCCGGGCTTGGAGTACGTACTCCAGCCTCCGGAGGCCGGAGTACGCGACTTTTTCCGGAAGCCGGAGTACGCGGAGGCCGGAGTACGCGTGGCTGGCCGGAGGCCGGAGTACGCAAAATATCCGATCTATGATCCTGAGTACTCTCTTAGAAATCCAGTATTAACGTTACACCAAGCAGTAATGATATCTATTGGATAAACCAAAATTATACTACCAGTGGTGGTGAAGCCAAATGAAGTGAAGTAACATGAGCTTAAAAAAAATGGCAGCAGAGTATGAATTGAAACCTGTTCATTTTCATTCATTTGATTGATTATGAATTTCCCCTCATTTGAATGAAAATGTCTGAAGGATTCCGTCATTTCAGATCCATAAGCTAAATACATGGAACGAAGTAAGAAATCCAGCAAGAAAATGAAAATGAATTGACGGAAAATGACTCAATCTGAATGAAAATCTTAAGGCAGAAATCGGGATGGTTGACTTTTAAATGAAAAAATTAAACATGTATGATGGAAACCTTGATTTAAAAATCAAAATAAATTACTTGAATAACAAATTCAATGTTCATGGTTTGACTTACGTATACATTCAGGGGAGGTGTGATTTGTTGCAGTGGTGTGTAATTTCCTAAATCAATACTTGCCATTTGAACCGATCGGGTATTATTTCGCAAAAAACGTGCATGGTTTTTGCACAGTTTCTTTTTCTGATCGGTAACTACGTAGAAAAATAGCCTGCAAAAATGTGAAATGGTCACCAAAAATTGACATTTGTCAACTATGTTATTAACAAACCGTACTATGTAGATGAATTTACTTGAATGTAGCTTGCTTAACTGGTGAAAGTTAATTTTGCAATGCCATAGTTTCGCTTTCTGAGTGAATATATGTATACAATTCAAAGTTCATGTCTACTTTGCATGATTATGTATGCAAAGTAGAAAACCTTCGAACGTCTGGAACTCTGCAGCAGCAATAAATATGTCCGAGGAAAAAACTCTAGCACAAGTTGAATTATATACGCGATCTGGGAACGTCCACATATTACGTCATCAAAAAACACCGATTTTTAGACCACCCACCGTCCCTTCCTTGTCCTAATCATGCTAAGATTAACAATAAGCCACTCAACCACCCACCTAATTTTTGATGACATACTACGTGGACGTGCCTAATGCATTGAGTAAGAATCTGCATGGAGATTCACTTTTATGCTCTAAAAATAGGACGCAGAGAGAGATGACGGATGCAGAACGAGTAGTGTGGGGATGGATAAAGTGGGAAAAGGACGGAATCATTCGTGGTAAAATACATACATATGTATTTATGTGTCACAAAATTTCGCAAAATTCAGGATTCCAAAAATATGGCTTTGCAAATGCCCACAGTGTCGCAAATCTACTATAATCACCCACATATTTGGTACGGTTTCTATTGATTTCTGTAATTTCTCTTGCTGGCGATGGTGTGGATGAGTTTGTGAAATAATTTTGCGAAATATGTAAAAACATGACCAATTGTTGGATAAATTTGCGGACTAAAATCTCATGGCTTTGCCAGCGAAATTGGATTTCATGCAAAAGAGAGATATAATCATGCACACAATTTTAGCCGAAATATGACAAAAGACATGATAAATAATCATACATATACATATATACATATTTATATCATTTTTTGATATGTAATATTTAATGCAATCGAATATGTATTTACGCCAAGTTGAAAAGGACGTTGGTGCAGGAGGCAGGATAATTTTAGTGATGGGGAGGACAATTGTAGCTAATCATGACGGATTATTCGAATTTACATGTTAAAATTCATAACTATATGTGGCAGTGCGCCTGAAAAGGGACCAACTCGATAAAATAGCGATTTTTGTTTTATTGCTGTTTCACATTAAGGGGCATGTGACACATCATCCCTGAAAATTTCAAGTCGCTAGCTAATTCCTATGCTGAGTAATTACGAATTACATTTTGGGCGGAAAATCATAACAGCACAAATCGGCTATAAATTCCTAAATTAACTATTTAATTAATGTAAATTAAAATCATTGTTTCTGGAGCTAGAAATTAAACATAAATCTACGTTTTAAGAAATAATTCAAAAACCACACCCCCTAAGATCCACCAACTTGAAACGATTTGGAGTATTTTTATATTTCGCGGATTGCGCGCGCTGCATTAGTATGCGCGCGCGAAACTCGCTAAAACTATTTTTAAGGACCTTAGAAAATATTGATCTAACGATTCATGAAATTTGGAGGAAATTGTTGCATTTTTATTTTAGGCTGTTTTTAGCTAAAGTGATTTCGGCTTGTAGCCTAAAATCAGTTTTTCTGCTCTCCTGTAAAATTAAGAATTCTACGAGTTGGTCCCTTTTCAGAGGTGGTAGCAAACGTAGAGCAACTACTGATTAAAAATGGCACACAATTATTTACTTTGCATTTTCAATTATTGCATTTAATTAAGCTCTCGTATAAATCTGCAAGATGAAGTTTCGGCTTTTTCCACCTACGATGGCTAAGGTGGTCGGTTGTGAGGAGCTGGATGGCTTAAAAAATGCGGAATCAGCTAAGAAAAATAACAAGTTCGGTAAATTATAGTACAACATGCGCAAATACCGTGCTCAGCCCAGATTACTATTGTTTTTTACTACTCAAACTATTCGCGCATTGATCCCTTTCAAATTATAACCGAGCACCTCATTTTCGCAAAGTTTCGTTTACCATAATAAATATTCTCAATTTTGCTCAAGGGCGGAACTTCCGCACTCATTTAGTCCGAAATATTAAGGGCCACTAAATATTTCTTGTAAAGAGGGAGTCTATCAAACTGAGTTGGTCAAAAAAAATCTGGATTGAACACGATCTGCGTCCACATTGTTAGATATTTAAATCCCATCACAAAAAAACGTAGCAAATTATTCTCTGCTTACTGGGGATGGGTGGATCAGGGGGTGTCCAATCTGGTTCAATGGTCCTGATTGTTTCTCGGACTGATTTGTAAATTTTTTCACCTTTTCTGATCAGCAACTTGCGATCTTGAATTTTGTTCTCGTAATCGGCTGCTTCCACACTTTGACAACCAATGAACCGTTGGCCTTCAAAAGTTTTTATTTCGTTCCTCCAATGGTCAATTGCCTCTAAACAGTCGTGAAGAATGGCTACAGAAAATACAAATATTACTAGATACATAAATAGACTGGGCGAAATGTTACACATTAAAAATTGTATGGAAACATTATGATTGTCGTTAAAACGATGGGATTAGGGAAAACTTGTGTTTTCACAAGGACTATAATTTGATGTCATTATGATTGAGAAGTAATCTTATGAAATCTAAATTCATCTAATAAAATTTCATTCTTTTTGTTGATTTTTGTTTTCATCTAATTTGAGGTCTCAGTCAACTCCATAGCAACAGATGAAAAGAAATGCTTTTCGAATTCGATAAATTCAGAAAAGGTGGGCAGCTTCCGATTTCCGGAAGTCGGAAGCGCATCAGGACGGAGGAAGCGGCAATTTGTTAGCGGAATCAGAGGCGTTGGAAGAAGGAAGCTACAATTTTGGTCATCAAAAGAGAAAGCCCTAGCAAAATTTGGATTCTGAAGCAAAAACCCTCGGATGTAATGTTGTAGGTACTGTCGGAAGCAGCTTCAGAACGTCGGAACGTGGAAGAAATTGAACCTAGGATCTCACTCCTTCATTCCCTCATTCCTCACACGTCACTCATTCCCCTCACTCAGCCACTTCCCTCACTCTTTCTTCAGCGAATACAGATCAGTAATATATGATAACAAAAAACTTGCTTAGAAAATTAAAACATGGTGGAAGATTGGTTATGGATACAGATTTATTTGGCTGTAAAAGACAAGCAAGTTTGGAATTTATGGGCTAAAATATGGATGGGGGCGTATATCAAGAAGTGCTGAACTGAACTCTGCTGAAATCTTATAAAAAAATTTGAATGGGAGCTGCAAGTTTCATATCTATCACATTCAATCAAGTTTCATATCCCATGCACGTACAACGAGTTGTCAATGATTTTTTAGAGAAAAATAAGAATCACAAGCACGAATGGGGGCCTTCGTGCCCAGATCTCAACCACATTGAACATCTCTGAGGCCTCGTGAAGAGAGAAATCTTAATAACCTCCGTTTTCAATTAGCAGGGACATAAAAGGGGGATTTTGGACGCAAGGCACAAAATGGGCTAAAAATTGCTTAAAAAAGTTGTCAATTCGGAGCCCAACCACAGTTGCTATTAAGGTACGCCTAACCAAGTATTATACTATTGAGAACTAATTTTCTCACTTATACTTCATTTTATTTTTAATAATTTCTACGTTTGGTCGGTTATTTTTGGAGATTGAATTTCATTTTTTTTTGTTTTACCGCCAAATTTTTCTTAAGAATTTTTTGTCACCTAAATGTTCATAGGAGCTTAAACTACATTAAATTATCTAAAAAATATGCAAAGGTTAAACGCTTACGATTATTAGGGGCTTAGAAATACTCTACACCATGGGGCAGTAAATCTTGGTCGCTCAATTGTGGTTCTAACTGTAAATATGCACATACATATTTACATATGTATCATGTCAACACATACAGTCTATAACCAGTTATTGTACGCAATCATGTACATATTTATTGTATTGATTAAGACACCAAGCATCGTGTACATGGTCATGTTAAACGTGATGCATATAACTTTTGCAAGTTATTTATCCTCGCAACATATCGGCATAACCAACCTTGCATAAATAACATATGTTTATCCCATCAGTAGTCATATCTTCCTTTTGCAATGAATTTTGTATAGTAATATTAGCAATCTAATAAAAACAGTTTAGAAATTCGTTCAGAGTTATTAACTGAGGAATACTTGTGTTTGTGTATTAAGATATTCTACTTTAACTAATTTAGAAAGGATTAAATTGCGAGTTGTTGAGTTGGTGTAGTTTAAAACCGTACAAACTTGCTGTTTTTTAACAGAGGAGACATTGTTTCTGTCCAAAATATTTTTGTTAGTGTTTCTAAATATAGATCAAATATTCAGACATTATTTGAATCCGACACAAACATAACGCGTGTCAGAAAACAACAAATCGGGTACAGACCTCTAATTCACACATATATGTAGAGCGATTGAGCTGTAATTTAAAAATCTGTTAGTCCAATTTTCCATTTGCCTTGGATACTTTTCATTAGATTCGATTTTTTCTTATAGGAATGACTATGGCGGGCGGCGATAACCCGGCAATTTATAATGGGGACCAAGTATTTGTTGGGATTAAGCAAATTCAAGATTATGCCATTGCCACAGTGGAAGGCGCTACTGATGACAAAAATGGTAAAAATTTCCGATTTTCAGTCGTATTAATACCAAAAATTTACCAGGATGACCCCATAAATCAAAATATTATTCACAATGCGAATTCTTTAATTGGAACCGACCATGCCAACATAGTTCGGGTTATTCAAATACGGGAGAATTTAATCAAGACAAGTACCCTTTCAAGATTAAGAATGTATGGAACCACGAATATTCTACAATGGTGGAAGTTACATGGAGATGTCGAGTGTCATGAAATAATTTGTATTGAAACTGAGGAATGCCTAGGATTTGGGGTGGATTATTTTATTCACAAAGTTCAGTATACTGATCTAATTGACTCCAAAATGGAGCAAGATGTCATCCATGTCATGCAAGGTATAACCAATGCGATAGAATTCTACCATCAAAAAGGATTGTACAATGGAAGCTTGTCCTCCAGTAGCTTCAATGTGTTCAAATCGCCTAGTGGTCAAACAAGTGTAAAATTAATGTTGACCGCGCAAAAATCAAGGGCTAAGTCTCATAGCGATAAACTCAACTTGGAGGATATTTTGGAGGAATTACGATTATTATTGCCAACCATTGAACAAAAAGGGGTAGAGGTACATATTCATCTTGATTAGCTACTTACAATGCGATGGAGTGAAGTGTAACCCTCTGATTTGGTTGAAATTTTAAAATTACGTGGTCCATGTTAATATAACAAACGTGTCTGGAGGCAATTTGTGCGATCAGTGGCGGAACTATAGATTGGGGGCCGGTACGTAAGCTAGATTTGGGGGCCTACCTAAATTTGCCTTTACCAATACATATGTATCTATGTGCCTGTCAATATTTTTATGAAGTTCAATGCAGAATTGACATTCTCTCCTTTATGCAATATACGTTGAGTTGGATTTAGTTTTCGTTATCAAAATATTAATGAAAGTAGCAAATGCTAAATTTTAAAGTAAAAATATGCATTTAAATAATTTTGAGATATTCTAATTTTAGCGATTTTTAGAAAAACCGGCTTTTAATTGTTTTTCAAATTTTTGATGGTTTCCGGTATATGTATTTGCAAAACCGGCTGTAAACTGATTTTTAGTTTGAAACCTATTGTTGTGCGAATTGAAAAAAAAGTTTGCAAATATATTTAGCAAACTATAATTTGAAGCAAAATTAAAATTAGATATAAACTTGGCATTCCCAAGCAAGCAATTGTGGGCTAAATACGTGGCTGGCTGCGGCATATGTGCAAAAATTAAGCGCAACCGTCGGGGCAATCGTCGATGTATCGAAGACCGTTTTAAATTTGGTGAAATTCTCCGAAAAAGTGGCCATTTGGATGAAAAAAAACGAGGTGAAGAATTGCTTCGCCATATCCTTTGGACTGATGAATCTCCAATTCTGCTATATCCAGAATTAAGCCGACAAAATTCCAGATTCAGGATAGAAAAGAAATCAGACGTACCTGCAAAGCGTGTCCCGAAATTTGGGTTAAAAGTTATGGTAGCCGGTGGATTTTGTGCGCGTGGGGTAACACCTCTTCACATTATACCAAAGGGACAAAATGTGATGCCAAGTATTACGTGGACACAATGTTAACTACATACTTTACTTTATGTTACTACATACTTGCTTACATACAAATTATGAGTAATAGCTCCTCAAAAATTTACAGGAAAAGTGTGATCGAATGAAATCAACACCCTTTATATGTACGGCCCCCGACCCTCCTAGGGCCGGGGCCGTCGCCTGTCGGGGGCCGATACGTGGGACGTACCCTTATTTCCGCCAGTGTGTGCGATGGTCAAAATTTTCCAAAATATTTGAAACTAAAGTTGAAAAATGGGCGGTTTTTACCAGGCGGATGAAGCAAACTCAATTTCAATTCCCTTCTCATGCTAAAAATCGCATATTTTTCAACTTTTACCTCCAATATTTTGGCAAATTTTGACCTAAATGCCTCAGGAAACGTTGCTTGTATTGACATGGACCACATAATTTCGAAATTTCAACCAAATCCGAGCGTTACACCTCACGCCATCGCATTGTTAGTCAATTCATGTTTATTACGTAGTAAAAGAGCCACTAATAATTATATTTCTAGCTACTCCTACCACTACCTGCCTTAGATGATACTAAAATCCCCAATCTTTCTAATATTGACGCATCTCCACCACTAAATTACTGCGTATGGTTTGATAGTTCCAAATATGTCTACACTTTCTACAAGAATGATCATCGATACAATGTAATGGCCACAATTCAAGACTCTGTCACACAAGTTGAATCAACGCTTACTCTAATTCCAAATATTTATTGTGGGCATGATCACAACAAAAACTTGATCCACAACAGTAATATTCTGCTTAATTGGAATCATCCAAATTTATCCAATATAATCAAAATCACGAGGACTCACTTCCCATCGGACGTTCTTCGCCGGGCTAAACTACGTGATGCGAGTTATACAACTTGTAATCTAATTGAATGGCTCCAACTTGATGAAAATGCCGACGTGCATGACATGATTTGCATCGAATCGGAATTATGCGATGGTTCCCCACTATCCGACTGGATCAGAGAAAATAAATTCACCGATCTTGAACAAGAACTACATACAATTATGGAAGGAATAGTGTACAGTATGGCATTTATACATAAGAGAGACATTTTCCATGGAAGCTTATCTGGGCAGAGTTTTATTTTAAGAGCGACAGATAACTTCGTACGTACCGTTAAGCTACACATTTCTTTAGGACATGCCACCCACTATCCTGGGATTACTTCTGATTTGTCCAATGTAAAAATATTACTTAAAGATCTTGAACCATTCGTGATGAATTGGTTGAAGATATGTAATGATGTGAGTGCAATGATTTTAATATTGAAGCCATTTATTTTGAGTTCGCATCGTTAGCAACGTTCGCAAAAAAATAAAGTTCGCAAATTCGAAAAAAAAATTTGGCTTGAAAATCAATTTGCGAACTTGCGCATCTAAAAGGGTAGCATTTGGTTAGCAGAAGTTTTTTTACAAATTCTAGAATCGGAAGTCCATAAATCTCCATTAGTTACCGAGGTTTTGCCTTTTAAAATTTGTGAAATTTCATACATCTAATTTTTACGAACTGTCATTTACAAAAGGTCTTCACTTCGTTGCTTTGCAAAATTCGCAATTTTGAAAAAATTATGTTGCGATGCGAACATGCGAACTCGTAATGAATACCCTCAATATAAATAAAGTTAAAACAAAAATAAAACTATCCTCTCTAAACTTTAGGAGAAGACGAAAAGTATCTGGTACGATATTGGCGCCTCATTCGAGTCCGATGAACTGCTCCTCTTTATCATTAAAGCTCTTCGACGTCTAGCAGATCCCATCGGATCGACATGGTATCAGAATTGGCAATTTGTCCACTGCTTAGGGAGTGGCGCGTTTGGGACGGTATTTTCCGCACTACAAAAAAATACTCGGAAACAAGTTGCAGTGAAATTAATTCCACCGAGACAATTCTTGACGGATAGTTCATACACATTTTCCGAGGAATCGCGTACAAGCAATTACAAGAAAATGCGGGAATTTGAAAATATGAAAAATCTCTCACATAAAAACGTCGCGAAATTGTACAGTCTCAAACTCAAGATGTTAGACGATACTAATATAAAATTATTCACGGATGGGCTAGATAATTTGGCTTCGGGCAGCGATTTTTTACAAAATATCGGCTCAATCAAAAACAACGAGATCATTTGTATAGAAATGGAGTTATGTGGTCCATCCCTACGAAACTGGTTGGATGATTCAAACCGACAAAGCTTCCAGAATAGTTTAGAAATCACACAAGTGAATATTGTGTTTGGTATTATATCCGGAATGAGATACTTACACGATCAAGACATCATTCATCGAGATTTAAATCCAAATAATATCTTTTTGGGATATAATGCAATATGCCCGGTTAAAATAGGAGATTTTGGACTATCTAAATTAGTCAACGACCCCACTCTCCCTAGCCAATCGGGCACAGCTGGCTACTTAAATAATGAAATGACGACCAATGTCGGAACAAAACTTTACCAAGCTCCTGAAATTTTAACGGCAAACTACAACACATCCTCAGATATATTTAGCATGGGTCTCGTGATTTGGGAAGTGTTGCAATTAATTAAAAAAACCGAGAGGAACACCCTCTTCACAAAATTGGTATTTCATAAAGATACCAGCGTGGTGGACACGTGGCGGGAGGGAAGTAATATGAAAGAAATCGTGCTAAGTATGTCCCAATTGGATGTTACTCAACGCGTCAAGAATTTGTGGGATATTAACCCAACTTTTGAAATAGTTCAGATACCAAATTGTATTACATATGTTGGCAACGAAATGCAAGTCAGTAATGGGGACGAGCTTACTAAATGTTTAAACATGTGCCAAGATGGAACCAGGATTAAGCTATTAGATGGAATATATGATTGCAACATGTTATCAATCACTAAGAATGAAATATCTTTAGTTGGAAATGGGAATGACACTATTCTGCAAAATACAATTACTGCCGGGCTAATACTTATCCTTGGGGATAAGTGCTCCATTTCCAATCTCAAAATCATTGGATGTAAAGATTTCTGCGTACGAATTCATGGATCCCACTGCCGCGTCACGAATGTAGATATCCAATATGAAGCTTCATTCTCCTCGGAATCATTTGTGGAGTCTTGGACTTTTCTAATCCTTGGGGATGGATACAACCTCCTAAGAGATATTTCCATTCACAACAAATCAACGTGTAGAGACGTACATGGAATACTGATGCACGATAGTTGTCACAATAACATAAGTCATGCCGTTATTGAAAATGTAGCAATGTCAATTGTATCCTCATACGGGACGGGCCACAATATTGAGGAAGTAGTTTTGCAAGACCCACATAATATTTCTCGGTACGCACTACTCCTCGTGGGCTGCTCAATTGTTAGTGTGAAGCATGTGGAATGCAACATGTCCTTGTGTGGCAAATTAATCGTAAAGGACAGTCGTCAATGTGTCGTAGAAAAATCAAAGTTTAACTCTGTAAAGTTGAAGACTTTTATGTCTGTGTGTGACGATAATACCCTATTGGGTGTCGACTGTGGTGAACTGTTACAATTATGTTCGCAAGAAGCTTGTACATTAACTAATTGTACCGGACAGCAACTAAAAATATATACTGGTCCACAAAGTGACAATGTTCCACTGGAAGGACTGAGTAATAAGTTCGAATCTGTCACAATTTTGATAAAATCAGAGCTAAAAATTGGTGGACAACATAAAAACGCGGTTGTTCATAAGAACTCATGTAAAGGAGGAAATATTGAGCCAATTAAGAAGAAAATATATCTTTGGTATAGAATTGGTATGCCGACACTCCGTGGAAAAAGATACCCACTTCAGGATGAACTTGTGCGGGACTACGTAGCTTGGAATAATAAGTCACAAAGGGGCAAGTTGACGACCAAAATTATTGAAGCTTAGATAAATTTAGAAACTTGATTGGAGTGAAGAAAGTTGTTTCAATAAAGAACTCTTTTTAGTCGACGTGCAGAGTTCATGAATTTTTTATAGTGCTTGTCTCACTCTGTCAGAGATTTGAGTTTCAGTGGGATCCAAACGTCGAGAAGCCAAGTGGTGATTTTCTGACGGAAAAAAACGTCACGTTAGCTCTTTCAGGTTCACGCCGAAATTAAAGCTTGTGTTGAGGTGGCGGGAAAAATTTAGTAGGATTGCAGCGATGACAGACGAAGCTAATATGTTGGACATATGTATGTAGCAGTACTTATGTAAATATTCATAGCTTTCTAAATTTTTAGTGTACACCATAAAGCAAAAAATTGTGAATATAAATATGTTTCTGTATAATAAATAAATGGGTTGGTGGTAAATCGCCGTCGCAAATTTGGTAACGGACAACTCAACGGAAGAACAGCTTGTTGACGGACAAGTAATTGGGTCCCACAGCCATGGTATTAGCCGCATTTGTATCATTTTCATCAAGCCTTTCTATTCACATATAATAATCCAATATTTCCATGTCAAATCTCCTTTTCTTCTGATTTTCTCAAATTATTGGCAAACTTTGGTAAAAATTTGCATGGTTTCGTCATATTTTTTCAACTTGCATATATAGTACATATAATATGCCACGTTATGTAGTGCTGAAATTTTGCCGTTATGAATCATACCTAACCATTTGTCCAATTGAAAATGGTTTATAGGCACCCTATGTTTTTTAGGTCGGCGTGACTCTTGCTGCTTAATATATATGTATATGTATGTACATTGAAATTTTCTGACGAATTTTCAAGAAATCAATTTCAGTTTCAATATTTTTTTTGATTTATTACATGTAAATACAGAGGCTGAACGGGCGAAAAAATACCACTTAAATTATTTTTCGTATCAGAGGAAATTTTTTTCGAATTGTTTTTCTTCTCAATCTGACAGCCCTATAACCGACACAAAATAGATATCTGCCTACACTAACAATGGAGGTCTCCCAACGTATGCTCACAGATTTGGACCAAATTAGTGTCAATCGATCACAATCATGATCAGTATGAAATTTGCAAATGGAACTATCTGCCAATGCGCAGGTTTTGCAAAGATATTTGCATTTAAAAGAGGAAAACGCGATCAAAGGTTGGCAAATTTTTATTTCCCAAATTTGCTGCCCATTTTTCCGGGTTTGGATGCAAATATGTATCTTTGCCAAACCTGCGCATTGGCAGATAGTCCCATTTCGTCGTACTAATTCATAAAAGACCTAAGTGCAGTCGATGTTTAATTCAGAAACGACCGAAGTACAGTCGATGCTTAATTCAGAAAAGACCTAAGTGCACAGAAAAAAAAACAAGAAAAGACCTATGTGCAAGTATGTATTTACTTATGGCTATATCTTGCCAAAACGAGTCTTCATATATCGCGCGATTTAGCCATAAGTAAATACATACTTGCACATAGGTCTTTTCTTCCTTTTTTTCTGTGCACTTAAGTCTTTTCTGAATTAAGTATCAACTGCACTTCGGTCGTTTCTGAATTAAACATCGACTGCACTTAGGTCTTTTATGAATTAGTACGACGATTTGCAAATTATCATACTAATTATATTTGTGATCGATTGAGACTAGTTTTGTCCAAATCTGTGAGCATACGTTGGGAGACCTCCATTGTTAGTACCGTTTCGCTAAATATACATTAGACATCGAAAGGATAATACCAAGCGGTATGAACTTTAACACAGAGAAATCAATACCTAAACCCGACTCCATAATATTTTTAACAGTGTGTTGAAATATGACTGAGTTTTTCGTAACCCGGAATGTAACCCCGGCCCGACAAGAAAAATGCGTCAATCGCCACTCCCACCTAACTGCCCGGATGAAACACTATCTAAAGTATGGGGACACATTTCTCTGCACCCTTCCCACCTGGGATGCCAACAAGAATCAAGTAGTCTTACGAAAAAAGGGAGATCACAACGTAGTCCGGTTTTTCCACGTCCCCCACATCTTGCCCATCTGGGCATAGCTGTACTGCACCATAACGAAAGCTAATACCCTCGTCGAAAAGGCTGAAGCCTTCGGATTTACCGTCATGACTTTGGGCGGTTTCTCAGTCTCGTTTGAATTCCATCCAGACTCGGACCAAATTTCTCTGCTGAATTGCATCTGTAAATTATTTAGAAAAATTCTTAGGGGAAGAATAATTTCCAAAATATGTATGTTCTCTTTCTAGGCCAAAACTATTCAGATGACACATTAATTTGGAAATTTGTCAACCTCTTACTGCACAATGGGGGGCTAGAGTGCTGGATTTTACCTGGAAGCGTGACCCTTCTAGCGATCCTGTAAGGCACCCCTTTTTAGCGCGAACTTTTGGAAAAATGGACGTTTGGATTTCAACTTTGCGGAGAGGCTGATCTTCGTAATTTTTGAATTTCTAAATATGGCGACTCTCCTAATTTCTGCCGTGTTTCGCAGATTTTTACCCTTGTACCCGACCTGTCTTTCTTACTGACGGAATTGAAAGGTATGGAAACTTCGGCGAGGGGAGTTTCAGACTATCGAAAATTGCAGGTTCTCGAGAAAATCGTCAATTCTGTGTTACGCGACAGGATATTCGCCGTGCTAAGATACCTTGGGCCCTTCGTGCAATTGATGACTTGCTTTGTTGCGATAAAAATTTTTCATGCACCAGACGTAGCCATGTATAGAGGTATGGTATTCATCTGTCCATACGTAGGGGTACTGTTGGATTCACACACTGTCTTCTACCCGAAAACCAGGAAATCCGATGAAAAGGGCCTTGGTTGTGATTTAAAGATGATCAGTTTTGCACAAAATGAGTCCTTGTAGTCGCCGTGAAGTCGAAATAAACTTTATGCCGAAATATTTCCTCCTGGCAGGACACTACTTTATTTATTTTACTCAAATGTGATCAAAAAACTTTAACAAAAAACAATGACTAATTAATTACTAAGAAGAGCCTAAAATCGTAACTGTTGCTACTTCAAAGTCTAGGTAAAGAGTGCGTAAAAAATAAACTTTGGCTGAGCACGTAGGTAAAAAATCAGACAAAGAAACTGTGCCAGCGCCAACTACAAAAGAAAGTGGGAATAAAAATCTCAAAATGCCCCACTTCTCACAGAATTAATAAAATTATAAAAATTATGGAGAAATTACTAAATGAATATCTTTCGAAATCCAACATTCTCCCACCTCTTTTTGGAATACAAATGACAAAAAGAAAACTAAACAATTATTTATATTCCCCATAACGTTGAGGTTTCCTAATTTTGCGTCCAAATGAGGTAGCGACGCCATCCGTTTCTTTCTCAGAAGCGTTGTCTTCCTTCTCGATGATATTCTGACCTCTCATCTCTTGAATCACTTCCTTCATTTTGGGTGTGATCTCTGGTAAATTTTCTTTCTTGTTAACTTCAAGAGGGTAGAGGCGTTGTAGGGGACGGGTGAGTATTCCTCCGGCGGTTCGGATCTTGGCTACTCTGATTTCTCCATCCTTTCCAGGAATAAGCTCGATAATCCTCCCCATCGGCCACATGATCCGTTTGACATTATCAGCTCCGATTAAAACAATGTCGTCAACTTTGGGTGGTTCTGTCATCTTCCTCTTTACCCGCATAACTAATTGTGAGAGGTACTCCTTCCTGAAGCGGTCATTAAATTGTTTCTTTAGGGCCGACATCATCTTCATTCGATTGCGCAAATTCTGGTCTTTGATGTTGAATCTGTCGCCCTCCGGAAATCCTCCCATCGGAAGTCCTCTTCTAAACATGTCTGGTGTCAAAGGGGTAAGATCTTGCAAATCTTCACTCACGGCGGTGAGTGGTCGTCCATTAATTGTGTGGGCGGCGGCGGCTAAACAAGTTCGCATCTCATCGTAAGTAAGTTTTGCATTACCTAGCATTCTTCGCAATAAATTATTGGTAGTCCGTACGAGGCGCTCCCACCATCCACCCCACCACGATGCTGTGGGTGGATTGAAAATCCACTGAATTCGTTTTGCGCAAATCTCCTTTTCAATTTCAGTCCAATTCAAATTCTTCATGAGATTGGAGGCACCGATAAAGTTAGTCCCATTATCGCTGAAGATGTGATGTGGTCTTCCTTCGGTATGAATAAAACGCTCCAGGGCGGCAAGAAAAATTGGGGTGCTTAACGATGTGACGAGGTCAAAGTAGACGCAGCGGTAAACTGCGCAAGTAAATAGCACAATCCACGCTTTAGTTCCGTCCTTTAAAATCAACGGGCCTGCTAAGTCAATTCCGGTGGTCTCGAACGGAAGTCCGACAGCGGTTCTCTTTTCCGGCAATGCTGCTGGATCAACTTCGAGCTTGGTCGCATCAAATCGGCGACATTTGACACATTTCCGCAAAATCCGCTTAATTGTTCTTCTTGCTTGAGAAAGCCAATATTGTTCTCTGATCTTGGTCATCACAAACTGGACTCCAGCATGGCAGTATTGATTATGCACTTCCGTAATTAATTGATGGACTAACGGGTGATCTTTGGGAAGAAAAACTGGGCTCTTGAAGGTTTCCGGTTCTTCTTTATTTTGAATCCGTGTCATCACTCTGTAGATTCCATCCTCGCCTTTCTTCACAGGAGTTCCATTAATGGTGTGCACTTCTACTGGAATTGTGTCTTGTTGTATGACTCTGAATAATGACTTTTGTGCAAATTTGAGCTCGTCCAATTTTAGATAAGGTGCCAGTTCTCTGTCTTCTCCTTTCTTGAAACAATTCTTAATGAAGCGGTGGACCCATCCATACACTCGTAGGTTTCCAGAGAAAGTAGAGAATCTCGGCTCAGGATACTTAATTTGTTGTTGTACATGATTGACTGGCTCAGATTTGCGTAATTCTTGCCTTATCTCTTCTTCATTGAATGTCGGCTTTGAGAAAGGCCACTCGTCTTCGGTCAATTTTAACCAAGCAGGTCCCTCCCACCATCTCGACTTGACTAATTCTTTTGCACTGCATCCGCGAGAAGGGAGGTCGGCAGGGTTGTCAACTCCGGGGATGTGACGCCATGACTCAACGTCGGTTAATTTGAGGATCTCTTTCGTCCTACGGCCCACAAATGTTCCCCAGTTCTCATTGCGACGAATCCAGGCTAAAGCGGTGGAAGAATCCGTCCAAAAAATATGGGAGTAATCTTGAGTTTAAGGGCATCTTTGACTCCTCCCACTAATCTTGATCCAATGAGACAAGACAGCAGTTCTAATCTAGGAATTGTTGGAGGGGGCTTTTTCAGTGGAGCGACTCTATTCTTTGCTTCAATTAGTTGAACTTTTACTCCATCTCCTCCCACCGAGCGAATATAAATTACTGCTGCATATGCTCCTTTACTTGCATCCACAAAGACATGAACCTGAATATTTTGGGCAAATCTGAATTGACGGGGAATCTTCAAATTCTTTAGTGAGGGCAGCTCCTTAATCCATTTCTCAAACTTGATCTTCTGCTCCTCGGGTAACTCCTCGTCCCAATCGATTTTCAGATTCCACGTGTCTTGGAGAATCATTTTTGGTACCAGCGTAGCTGGGCAAGTAAATCCAATGGGGTCAAAAATCCTGTGTACTTGTGACAATACTGCTCTCTTCGTTAACTTTTCTGGTGGTTCAGGGAGGAAACAACCAAGAGTGTCATCCTTCTTATTCCATTCAAGACCAAGGACAGTTGAGACGTTTAAATCGGATGTGGCGTCGTCACACGAACATTCCCACTCCCGCAGTTCCATTTGAGCTTCTCTCATTATTTCCGTTGCTTGATTCTTGAAATCTTCATACTCATGGAGATCCCTGACCGAGGTAAGGCAGTTGTCGACATAAAAATTCTGACATAAAACTTGCGCAAATTCCCTCTGCTCTTCTGGCACATTCTCCAAATGATGCTTAATTGTTGCTGCTAGAAGGAAGGGACTGCTGCTGATTCCGAAAACTACCCGCGTGTGTCGGTATACCTTGATTTGTTTTTGGTTATTCCACCAGAGAAACATTTGATAATCTCTGTCCATTGCGCAAATGGAAACCATCTGAAAAGCTTTTCTAATATCCGCCACCACGCCGATCTTCTTTTCTCGGAATTTCATCAAAAGTGAGGGGATGAGCTCTATCATATTTGGACCTTTATAGAGGCAATCATTCAGAGCCGGCATTGCGCCAACTCGACAGGACGCGTCGAAAACTGGGCGCACTGGGGTTGTTGCGCTCTCCTTAAATACTGGTCGATGGGGTAAGTAATGGCACCCGTCGGATTGGTCTTGGACTTCTTCAATTATCCCTTCTTTCTCCCATGAGCGAAATACTTGATCATAAATCTCGAATTTACCTTTGGCCTTGAGAGAGTGGGTCACATTTTCTAATCTCTTCTCTGCCACTTTTCGATAACTTGGTAAATCTTCTTTTCCTTCTGCCCAGGGTAAGGATACTGAGTAGCGTCCATCAGGTTCTCTTGTCACGTTTTGCGCAAATGACTTCCTTGCTTCTTCTTCCTTCTGCGCATCGGTCTTCACCTCTATTGGATCGCGTATCCCCAAAATGTCCAAGTCCCAAAACTTTGTGATGTCATTCAGGTGCCCACAAAGCACCTTCGTTGCAATTGTTAGGTTGGTTTGTGCAATTGGTCCTAATAGCACCCACCCGAAAACTGTCTCAGACGCAACGATTCCACATTTTAAATTGACAGTTTTCTTGGTCATAATACTTGGAATTACATCTGCTCCCAATAAAATATCGATATCTGAGCTAGATGAGTAGTTAAAATCGGTCAGGTTGATCTTCATCTCTCTTAATTCATGAATCCACGGACCGTCGGGGATAAGGGGAAGGTTGCAGATCATTGGGTCCTGCTCGGTCAGTCTAATTTTGCGTAAATTTCTTCCATTAAGACTTTCCATTTGGACATCGTAGAGATTGTGCTTCTTCGGTCCAGTCAATACTCCACCCAATAACTCTTTCTGGAATATCTCTACCCCTTTCGACGGATACTTCAATAATTTAGCCGTTGATCCTTTGATGAAGCTTCTTGCTGACCCTCGATCCAGGAAGACCCTTGCTTTATGTGCCACCCCTCCTTGACCAATGAGCCGAACTGACAATGTCTCAAATAAAACGCCCTTGGTGAAGTTTACTGATACTGGAACGGTGGTGGTCTCTTCTTTGCAGATCTTCTCCTGTGATTCGTGTCCATAAAGCTGTGGACACATAATTGTTTGATGGTCACGATGACAGGCCAAGCATTTAACGAAAACCTTGCATTTCTTGGATCCATGTCCCATCCTTAAACAGCGATAACAAGCTCTGCTTTTCTCGACCTTTTCAATCTTCTCTTCGAGAGTTAACTTATTGCTCTGCCCGCATTCCTTGCTGTCGTGATTTTTTGCGCAAAAAATGCAACGATTTTTCGCCTGATTGACATGGAGTTCTGCTGCAGTCGGGACTTCACTCTTGAATTTTTCTTTCTTATTTCGAGAGTCCTTCTTATCTCCATTGTCCTTTGAAACTTCATTCAGCTTCTCCCTTTCGCTCTCTGACTTTAAGAAATCCAAAAAGTAGTCCAACTCGGTTTTTGGAGGCACTTCATTTGAACCATCCTTCTTCTAATTAGGACTACGCTGCCACGCCAGTAAAATATCCTCTTGGACAATTGACTCGAATAGGGGGCAGAGGAGATCTTCTGTTTTCAATTCCTTTAGCGAATTAACGGCTCTAAGCTGACTTTGTATTCTGGCGTAAGCGGTTTGTGCAGAATACTTCTTCTTGGTTTCCAGGATTTTAATGAACTCCATCATATAATGTCGCCAAGGCACCCTTTCACTTCCGAATTCTTCTTTAAGGGTCTTTATTGCGTCGACATATCCAACTTCGTTGAGAGGGATATTTTTGAGGAGATTCTCTGCTTTCGATCCTGGCACCATTGCTTGATGTAGATAACGGAACTTATTTGTGGTGGTGATAGTCTTGTCTTCATGGATTTGCGCAAATTCCGACCACCAATTGATCCATTTTCCTATTTCCCCATCAAATTTTGACAGTTCCAGCTTGGGGAGCTTCATTGCTGTGGCTGGAGCGTTTTGCTTTGACTGTGAAGGAGTTTGATTTATCGCCCTCTTCAATTTTGTTTTGGCGATCAGAATTTTCTCTCTGTACTCGTCCACGCCATTTTGTTCAGCAAGTGTCTCGTCATCATTGCTTCCGACCTCCACCATCTTAGTCCTTATCTCGGTGTCTGCTGCGTCTAATTGAGCCATCAGTTTTTCTAAACTTTCCATTAAAGCTCCAAGCACGTCGACGTCGATAGGGTCGCTCTTCAATTCAGCATCTACTTTGGTGCAGGTCCTCGTGACGGATCCTCTTACTGGAGCTCTTGCTTTCGTTAATTTATTCATCCTTGATTTGTAAAACAGGGAGAACGACAAAAATTATTATTTACTCTCTTTACAAGTAAACTGGAACGGTATAACCTGGCTATGTTCCCGTCCGGTGGGAACAAACCACAATGAAAATGTTGTGTCAACTTCGGGGGTGTGACACAGACCGTCCAGCTTCTTGTTTTGCTCACAATGTCTCCCTCAATGGAAAGGTCCTCGCCGGATCGCCAATGGGTAGCCGGTCACAAGAAATCCTGAGAGGCTCCCCGATGCCAGGGATAGGGCCCTCATAGAGGCAAGACAGTTGTAATCCAGGAAAAGGGTCCTCTAGTCCTCGCTGGGTCGTCCTGTTCACAGCCAAGGGCCCCACGTTGGGCGCCAGAAATGTTGGATTCACACACTGTCTTCGACCCGAAAACCAGGAAATCCGATGAAAAGGGCCTTGGTTGTGATTTAAAGATGATCAGTTTTGCACAAAATGAGTCCTTGTAGTCGCCGTGAAGTCGAAATAAACTTTATGCCGAAATATTTCCTCCTGGCAGGACACTACTTTATTTATTTTACTCAAATGTGATCAAAAAACTTTAACAAAAAACAATGACTAATTAATTACTAAGAAGAGCCTAAAATCGTAACTGTTGCTACTTCAAAGTCTAGGTAAAGAGTGTGTAAAAAATAAACTTTGGCTGAGCACGTAGGTAAAAAATCAGACAAAGAAACTGTGCCAGCGCCAACTACAAAAGAAAGTGGGAATAAAAATCTCAAAATGCCCCACTTCTCACAGAATTAATAAAATTATAAAAATTATGGAGAAATTACTAAATGAATATCTTTCGAAATCCAACAGGTACTGTGTTGAACATTGGTGACGTTTTCCGTCGCTGTAAATGTAATTGGGATAAGTACAAGGTGGATCTGGAAATGCAGGGGAAGAGGTAAGTCGGCCCTAGCGAAGAGGTCGTGTTGGTCATTGACTCCTTTGAAGATGCAGTTTGGAAATAATTGTGTCGAACCGTTAACACCGTGCTACAGGATTTCTGTCTGACAAACGGCTAGTTTGCTACTTTTGTTTAAATGAGAACAAAATTGTGAGGTGTAATCATATTTTTATACAAAAATTTGGTTTTCATTCAAATAATCAGTCATGTCGATTTCTGACTGAAGATTTCCATTTGTAGTGCGTCATTTTCTTTCAAGCTTATTCCATTTCACTTAATCCGACTTCATTTCATACTTCACAAATGTATTAAGCATAGGGTGAAGAATGAAAGGAGTGAAAATTACTTTCATTCACAATCCTTCATCTGAAATGACTAAATGCTTCAGTAATTTGCATACAAATGACACTCAATTCATTTTCATTCACTATGTATCATTGACTATAACAATCATAATTATTAATCAATAATCAGCCAAATTAATGTAACTGAACAGGTATGTGTGTAATATACAAATGTATCGCAAATTAAGCTAGGGTAACTCGCAAGGGCTAGTAAACACATTGAACAAACCAACCAAATTCATCGATGCCGACCGTAGACTGTTCCAAATATGATAAATAACCCTAAGTACAAATGTTTTTGCTAGTACGTTATGTATGTATCCCTTGTCCCGAGCAGAGGCATGCCTCAAGGCAATAGTAGATATATTTATGTTTCATACACTTCATAAATAATGACAATAGATGTTATCCTAATTAAAAGCAAGTGAACCTTCAATCCAAGTAATTTACTTGAAGTAAATTATGCTAATTGCAAAGTGAACTGCTGTTGATTTTGTTTAAAATTACAATTGATTAATTAGAATTTATGGAATATTAAACATTTTTTGAAATAAAGAATTTAAGGTAGGCTAAAGAACAATTTTGCAACGAGAAAGATTCGTAAACCTTAATCAATGACCTATATTATGAAATTAGGATCAATAATAAATACATACAAATTTACACGTTTGTAAATTTCATTTTGTTTTAAACGTTTACGTTTAACATATTTTCTGTTAACACATTTTTAATTTCTTGGCGCAGGTAATCATCGATTGTGATGTGAAGAATAATATGAAGTTTGATAAATATTTGGAACCATTCTTCCACAAATGTTGCCATTTCGTTCAGAAAATTAACCCGTATTTTGTTGTACGTATGTATTTTGTAATTATTAAGTAAATGTTTCAGCGATTTCTGTTCTCTCTAACATGTACCTACCTATTTATATATTTATTTCGACAAATAATTCGGGTTCGGAAATTAACCCGGTCGTGTTTTCAAAATGTTCCACCCGACTTATTTTTCGCTTAATACAGTACATAAATGTCGCGCCCAGTTTCGGGCTTTTATTTGTACAGGGGGTCAAGCCACCCGCTGAACACATAGTTTGGACTATCATGAATTAGAGAACCGATCCCCTAACATTAATATATTAAGATAATATGTAATAACCTGGGTTATCTAATTAATTGGTCAATTTAATTAATTAGCTAATTGGATAGCATGTTTCAACTAATTATTAATCACTAATTAACCCTAACTAGTACTACCGAAGCTAATTTTAATTACTAATTAATTAGGAAATCACTAACAATCTAAAAAATAATTGGTCAATATTTTAATTAATTTGCTAATTAATTTGCTTAATTAGCACCCTGAGTTTAATTACTAATTACCAATTAATTAGACAACATATTTTACTTCCAATTATCTATTACTAATTAGTTGGACATGTGGCTAATTAAAAAACTCTGGTAATAAAATTAATATACTAATTATTAATAAATCTCTGAAATTTTCAAAACTCTATGTACAGAAATTTTGCGTGATACATATTTAAATACTATAGTTGGTAGCAATCATCTCCAGGTTGTTCCTACCACTCTGCTTAGAGTATCAAGTTATATCAAATGAATTAAACTTACCGAACCACAAATTATACTTAAATTGCAGGATTAAATTCGCCGGACAAAAATTCAACAAGTTATAAAATGTGGATTAAACTAAAATTTTAAGAATTTACATGATTAAAATATTTTTTTTAATACTTCATTTCTAACAGCTTCATAAGATGTTGCGCCACCTTTGGATCGACCGTGTCCTCCGGGGGGTCAAACCAGTCACTATACACGAAGTTTGGGCTATCCTGAATTAGGGATCCGATCCCCTCTTTTGCCATTTTCATGGCCCACCCATCTGATCTAATCTCTTGACCATTACCGTTGACTTCGACCTGGGTTAAAAGAATGCTCCCATCCTCCGACCGCTGGGAGGACACCCTGTAGACAAGAATTCCACTCCAACTTCGGTGAAAGTTGAATGTGCCTGGAAACAAAAAAAAATATGTAAAGGGTGTTGATTTAATTTGACCCGATTTCGGAGAATGCCCGATATTTCAAAATTTGTACTTAAAAGAACGATTAAAACCTCGAGGAAAATTCTTTTAATTAGAGCCACATTGCTAATTAGTCCTTGGGAAATTTACAGCACATAATTATCCTATTAATTCCCCCTTACAATTATTTAACTACTCTCGTCTAAATATTGTCATTCGTAATATTTAATTTACAATGTGACAATTTGTGTCAAATTTCAAAACCAATCGGGGAAAATTAAATCCACACTCTTTACGTACATACTTTAGTATGTCTCACATTGACATAAAATCAGTGAAGCCTGAAACCCCTCCCGGGGGGAGTCCCTCTCCTCGCCTTACATAATTTACGAATGACCCCTAACTCCAAAAATTTAATGAAGATATCTAAATATGTATCTGAAAACACAACAAAAAAATGACCGTTCGAAAATTTCTGATGTACCAAAATACCGACGGACAGACAAATCGACTACAATAACTAACCGTAACTTCCTTCAGCCCGTTTATAAAAAAGACCAGCTCACACGTTAAGTTCTACAAAATAATTTACATTATTTCCATACCGTCATCCGGATCGAAATATATGAACCAATGGTCCTCCATCTCCTTGGGGATGAACCCTCTCACAGCAAATTCGACTTGTTCCTTGGTCAACGTTATGTTCAAAGGTGTCGGAAGAATGGTGCTTTGACCCGACATAAAATCCTTGAGCGTCCCCCACGACGTCTTCTTTGCCATGAGACGGGGTGAATTTGCTTCAGCCATGAAAACGATGCAAACAATTGCAAAATAGAGAATGATATTTGCTCAGACATATTTGTTGATTTGATTTGCAAAATGGAGTGAGTGGGTTTATGTAGTTTGCAAAAAAAATGACTCGTACACTCCCAAAACTGAGTTGAGGTTTAGCATGTGGCCGAACAAAAGGAGTGTTGCTAATTTTTGTGCAAATTCGTACAAGGTTGTAAATATGCATGTTGTTGTTAAGGATGACATGGGATGATGATGATGATGTTGTTGAGGATGATGATGTTGGGATGAAATGGTGAGAAAATTTATTCCATGGAAAAGATTTACGTGCATTATTTAGTACATAAATGTACAATATTTCACTTTATTTAGTCATCGCCAGCGTGTAAATAAATATGTGTAGTATGTCTGGAGCTAGATACATGCACAATGTACATACATAATCCATGACGGTACATTTTTGGGTTTCGATGGGCTTTTGTGGGTTTTTGTAGATTATGTAGATTACTGGGCTGAGTTGAATCCAAATTTCGTGTAGGAGTAACACTAATTCGATATGCTTATGTACGAACTCGTCAGTCAGCATTAAATTTGAAATATTTTCATTTTACATCAAAACTTTTGATTCAAAAGTTAATGTTTAACAAGTAAACCCAATAACAAACCATGAACACTCAATTATGAAATTCAAGTTGTGCATAAAACTGCTCAAAATTTCATGTTAAGTTCGAAAATGTAATTTTGATTGATCTTACTCGTCGTATGAAGGACAATTTCGACTTTGCGAAGCCGGTCGGTGTCAGGAAAACGGTCATCTGACTGAGTTCATCCGGTCAATAATGCTGGTTCAACCAATAGTTGAGCTTAAGGCCAAGATTTAGATATCTCAAACCTCGTCATGCCATCCACAATGGCAAATTTGGAAAGCTTTCTCGAATTATGTATCTCTCTCTCCTATAAGTTGCTGTTTTTTGAAATGGGTAAATTTCGGTAGGGCAAATCGACTTAGGAGGAGGGACCCTCTACATGTCATCTTCAGATCTTGATGCCCTTTGCATAGGTTGGAGTACCCTATGAGTCTACTAAAACCCTGAAGTGGTTTGATGCCATGGCCCCATTTGCGCTCGCCACACCCACTCAAAGGGATGAAAACAACAAAAATTACCAACTTCTAAAATCCAACCAAAAATCCAATTTTATTCGGATTTTGATAAAATTTACACTTTTGTAATCCCAGATACTTTTCTGATCATATCCAATAGCAATCTCAACTTTTTTGAAATTTTCTAAATTTTTGGGCTCACGAATTGTTCGAAAATTTTCAAAATTTCAAAAAAGTTGAGATTGCTACTGCATATGATAAAACAAGTATCTGGGATCACAAAAATGTTAATTTTATGAAAATCCGAGCAAAATTGGATTTTTGGTGACAGTTGAAGTACATGAAAACAGGGCTTTTTTCGTGTTTTTTACACCTTTGAGAGGGCGTGGCGGGCGCGAATGGGGCCATGGCATCAAACCACTTCAGGGTTTTAGTAGCCTCATGGGGTACTCCAACATATGCAAAGGGCATCAAAATCTGAAGATGACATGTAGAGGGTCTCTCCTCCTTAGTTAGGCGAACCAGGTCGATTTCGGGAAACAGAAATTCAAATGCACACGACTAGTCGTGGTATTCTAAATTTATGAGAAACCTATCGTCGAGTTTAAGGCCTAAATTTCCATTTCTGAAAACTCGGCATGTAGTTTCCAATGCAAATTTGGTGGTCAATAACCTTCCCAAGTTTTCAGTTTTGTCCCCATGGATATTTGATGTCTAGATCATCTACCCATGTACATATATATATTAACACCTACTTCCCTATCCTAAGATTTTTATATCCCCACTCCTTCCGCGGCCACAAATTATGAACATCATGCACACAGATTACAATACAATTTATGCATGTACATGGTAAGACCAATACGTTAAATATTTTTGAACATTTCAAGGAACCGAATTTTTCTGTGGGTCTCTTCATTTTTTGGCAGCGTCTGGTTTCTTGTACCTGCAAGGAGCAAGATAAATTTACCTATTGAGATAAATTACATAACAAATATTTAATAATGACGACTAATTATTAATAAATCTCTGAAATTTTAAAAATTTACAAAAATTTTGGTACAGAAATTTACAGGAATTCTGCTTGATACGCATATACATACATAGGTACATACATACTGTTAAGCGCAAATTACTAGAATATACATTAACACCCTAAAAAATAATGTTACCGTTTTGAGAAGTAAATACATTCTGAATTTCAAATTATTTAAATAAACTAAACAAAATCCAGAATAACTTTGACTTGATAAAGAGTAAACTCTTTCCTCTGGATTTCATATTTATATTTTACTTAATTCAAAATTCAAAGTGTACATACATATTTACTTTTCAGAGGAGTATCATTATATTTATAGGAGTGTAGGATTTTTTGTAATATTTTTTTTACGCAGGTGTTATAAAACTTGAATTTTTCTGTGAAGAAGAATAATATGAAGTTTCATTTCATAAACATTTTGGGCCTTACCTGTCTTCCAAAAATGTTGCCATTTCGTTCAGAAAATTGACCCATTTCGATCTAATTTCCCCATCTCTGTCGGACGGGGGAGAAATCGACCAGAGGCGAACCGCTGCGATGTAAACGTCCAACTCGTTACTGGATGAAATCTGATTGACAAAAATATGTAAATAGACAAAATTTAACTTGAACCTCTCTTAAAAATAATGCTACCCTTTTGAAAGAGTATGCAAATGCACTCTAGATGCTACATAAGGTAACTCATACATACATACTATACAAATTCCTGACTGTTTAGAGTTAACTTGGCAAAGAGTAAAGTCTGCTCGGGATTTAGTGCATGTGTAGTTTAGAATTTAGAGAGCATATAAATATTTTTCAGATTTTTCAGAAACGTACCGATATTTTTAAGAGTGTATCAAAAATATTCCTAGATTTGGTCGCTCAACTTACATTGGAAGAAAGCTGGGTCAATTTGGTGTCCAAAGTTTCCAAGAAGTTGGACACAAATGTGGCAAAATGAACCACTTCTTGTCCCTCTACCGGAGGTTCCGGTTTCTTCCACCACTTCAAGGAAAACAGGGCGTCGAAATCCGTTTTTTCATCGGTTTCACCCAAAGTGAGGAAAAATCTGGTGTAGAAAATCCACTTGTGTTGACGGATGTCTGGAATGGAATCGAAACATTTACATATACAGGAGTATATGTATAGTGCACTTTGCGTGTATGTATATTTATCTGGATGAGCATATACACGCATATAGATTGATTCCTGTAAATATCTGGCAAAATAGTTTTAAGAATTTCGATCTGACAATAAATAATTAGAATAAATTAGCGTCAAGAGATGTTTAGCATACAAATTTTAGAATACAAAATTTGAATATTGATAATATCAATTTTTCCAAACTCGTCCGTATTTTGTAAAATCTGACACGGCAAATATTTGTCAAATTTACCCAGAAATGCGACTTAACTCTTAGAAATGGGGTTACGATTATGACCAAAAAGTAAACATATGTATGTGAAAGCATGAATGTAAAAGTAAACTTATGTATGTATTTATGTCGTCATAAATTTTTCATCGGGTGGTTATAATTGTCACAGACTAATTACGAAGTTTCACCGATATCGTATTAAATTGTCAACAGAGCTAATATCTCTGTAACCAGTTGGGTACATACAACTTCACAACCACAGAGTAGAGTCACATACGTTTACTTTTCTGGTGATAATCGTTACCCTATTTCAGGTTTCCCTTGTTTCTAACAAGGGAAACCTCCGAGGTGCCGGTCGTGTCCAGGGTACCCACCATGATTTTTAGAATCTACTAGGACCTAAGATGAAGGATCCATTCTTATTTTCGTGTAAAACTTATATTTGGCGCCGTGCCGCTGCGCCAAATTCGCCAAAATTGAATGTTTTTATTTTTGAAACCGCCATAACTTTTTGAAATCTTGGACCGGTTTTTAAAATTTTTGACCAAAATCATGACAACTTTCATGTCCTGAAATTTTTTAAAAAATTGTCGGTTTGAAGTTTTTGCAAAATTTCACAATTTTCTTAGAAATGTGAAATTCGTCAAAAAAATCGTAAAAATTTCTCAAAAATATAAAAAAAATTATTTTTTATTTTTGTTAAAATTTTGACTTTTGTGATCATTTTAAGTATAAAATTTTAAAAATCCCACGGAAACTATAAAAGTTATGTAGGTTTGAAATTGGTCGAAAATGCGAATTTTTAAGTTTTGCGCCAAATATCAGTTTTGCACGGAAATATGAATGGATTTTTCATCTAGGGCTCTAGATTCTAAAAACACGATGGGTACCCTGGACACGACCGGCACCTCGGAGGTTTCCCTTGTAAGGGTGAAAGCTTAGATTTTTAGACGTATACTTGAGTCTAATTCTAAAAATCGACGCTTTCACGTAATGTGATGTAATATATGGACGTCCCCGCTTCATTTCACCTTCAGTCCATTCCAGGAACATGTTACACGCGGTCACTCCAGCAAACAAGAATACCAAAAGGCCCGTCAGCCCCCGAATACTCTCCCAAGGTTGGACTACCTCCTCATTTGACCGGGCCAACACCGTGAGGGTAAAGAGACACGTCATGGTCGTTATATACACGCTAATCCTGGCCTTCCTCGGGGGCTCGGTCCCCTTAGCAGCTGCCCTCCGAACATTACATCTCCGCAGGGGTGCTTCAACACTCTTCGAGCTACCCTCCTCCAAATTTATAGTGATTTCTGCCATTTTTGGTGGGTTTCAAATTTTTAAATTTTTTTATGTGCACTTCAAATAATTTAGAGACAAATCGTCACCCGCAGCGGTACTACTTATACATACATACACTCTTTGAAAACTGCGGCACCGGTATTAACCGGGATTACCGTTCCGTGATGTCGTGGTAATGAAAAATTTACCACTCGGGAACAATTTTCGGTAGGAAATTATTACCAAATCAATACCAGCACGGAGTATCTACATAAATATGTGACTCTACCAAAGTTTTAGCAGTGAAGTGCTTTATTTTTGGGTAATGATTAAAGAGGCGTCTTAATCACATTTCAAAAATGTTATTTTTATCCAAGATATTTACCAAAAAATCCACACATGTATTTACACGGACGAGATATTTTTTTAATTTACTTATGTACAGATTTTACATGAGTTCACCAAAAGAATATTAATATTTATGTACACTGTTAAAAATCTGGAAGGGTAACCTATTTACATACGCCGTGCTGGTATTGATTTGGTAACAATTTCCTATCGAATTGATAGTGAATTGTTCCTAACTATGTAAGGTAAATTTGTCATTACCTCAACATTACCTGTAGGGTAATTTTCGTTAATATTTACCAATGCGGGTAGAGTCACACCACACATGGACTCCGGTCGATAATGATTTAAGACCAGTTTTCTAAGAGTGTACTAAACAAATCAAGTTAGTATTTTTTCAAGTTTTAGAACACAGTTGACAGTAAAAAAAAATCCTGTTTGGAAACTCGAGCAGATGTGATTGCTAGGCAGCTGGTTTTTGTATGAAAAAGGTGAAAAAGTAAAATCAATAAGTGCGTATACGCACATAAACATAAACACTCTTCCCTTTTTTGTGACTGAACGTATCTCCACTTGTGTCTGGGGCCGTACATAAAGCATGTGATCTATTTCCGGAAATTTTGACCCCAACCCCCCCGGTGTAGCCAATACGTCCCATGTTATAATTATTTATCATGGAAAGGATAGGATCCCTTTATGTTCCCATTCCTCCTCCAATCGATCACATGCTTTCTGTACAGTCCCACATCTCCATCGGCACAAATGGAGATTCATATACAGTTTGGACACCCGGATAAGAATTTGACGGTTTTCATACAAAAATGAGGCAAATATTAATTTCAAGTTTTTTTTAATTAAAAATTTACACCAGCCAACAAATTTACGGTGCATCGTCAAGTGGGTGAACGAACGTAGTGTTGCTGATTTTTTTGCAAATTCATACAATTTGGAGATGATGCATGGTTGTGTGTATGCACATAAATAGGTACATAGATAGGTATTTCCATAGTTTAGCTGGAGTTAAGGATTTTGCCATGGAAGGATGCGCAAATTTATTTCATGGAAAAGGTTTGAATCTTTACAATGTTTGGTAAATGTGCGAAATTTCGCTTTATTTGCTCATCATTATGCTAACATATCCATGCGTAGATACATACATAAATATATTTAAATATGTGTAAGAAATTGATACATAAATCCATTTTTTGTTCTGTGTATTGTGTGTTCTGCATTTTTGTAAGGTTGCGATTTTAGAACAGCGTGCATATTCAGTCTTCCGGTATATGCATTTCCTTCCTCGATAATTCGTAATGATGCAATGTGTTCAACCCAAATATGTGCTGTGCTAAGTAGTTCACCTGACTCTAATTTGATTTACATAACTATCTAAGGTTAATATAAAATTAATATGTATGTATGCATATGCATAGATCGGATATTTTGCGTACTCCGGCCTCCGCGTACTCCGGCCTCCGGCCACCCACGCGTACTCCGGCCTCCGGCCTCCCACGCGTACTCCGGCCTCCGCGTACTCCGGCCTCCGGCCACCCACGCGTACTCCGGCCTCCGGCCTCCCACGCGTACTCCGGCCTCCGCGTACTCCGGCCTCCCACGCGTACTCCGGCCTCCGGCCTCCCACGCGTACTCCGGCCTCCGCGTACTCCGGCCTCCCACGCGTACTCCGGCCTCCGGCCTCCCACGCGTACTCCGGCCTCCGCGTACTCCGGCCTCCCACGCGTACTCCGGCCTCCGGCCTCCCACGCGTACTCCGGCCTCCGCGTACTCCGGCCTCCGGCCAGCCATGCGTACTCCGGCCTCCGCGTACTCCGGCCTCCGCGTACTCCGGCCTCCGCATACTCCGGCCTCCGGCCAGCCATGCGTACTCCGGCCTCCGCGTACTCCGGCCTCCGGCCTCCGCGTACTCCGGCCTCCGCGTACTCCGGCCTCCCACGCGTACTCCGGCCTCCGGCCTCCCACGCGTACTCCGGCCTCCGCGTACTCCGGCCTCCCACGCGTACTCCGGCCTCCGGCCTCCCACGCGTACTCCGGCCTCCGCGTACTCCGGCCTCCGGCCAGCCATGCGTACTCCGGCCTCCGCGTACTCCGGCCTCCGGCCAGCCATGCGTACTCCGGCCTCCGCGTACTCCGGCCTCCGGCCTCCGCGTACTCCGGCCTCCCACGCGTACTCCGGCCTCCGGCCTCCCACGCGTACTCCGGCCTCCGCGTACTCCGGCCTCCCACGCGTACTCCGGCCTCCGGCCTCCCACGCGTACTCCGGCCTCCGCGTACTCCGGCCTCCGCGTACTCCGGCCTCCGGCCAGCCATGCGTACTCCGGCCTCCGCGTACTCCGGCCTCCGGCCAGCCATGCGTACTCCGGCCTCCGCGTACTCCGGCCTCCGGAAAAAGTCGCGTACTCCGGCCTCCGGAGGCCGGAGTACGTACTCCAAGCCCGGAGTACTCGATCTATGTATGTATGTACGTAATGTAAGTGATTTTAAACTTAATTTTTATTTTGGATAGGATTTCAGTCAAGAATGGATATAAAATATTTATAACATGGTTACTTATGAAATGTAGTAAAAAAAATACGTTAAGTTTATTACATATATACATACGTTACACACATAATAAGGTAAATATTTGTCTTATTTGCAATAGCATCAAGTAATACATAGTTATTTTAAATTAGAGGAGTAATAATTTTGTACATTTAAGCGAATCTTATTTTTCCTTGGATTCATTTATTTCTTGGGCACCTCGGATTCCTTATTCCTGGACAAGAATGAAATTTGCGTAAGAAAAAATATCTAGTTCACTCAAAACAAAAATTTGCAAAATCAGCAACGCCGGTGTCAATATATTAATATCTATGACTTAAAACTTGATTAATTTTCCTGTCAAAATTTCAAATTGAAAAAGAAAACAAACCTTACCGTTCTTCCACAAATGTTGCCATTTCGTTCAGAAAATTGACCCATTTCGATCTAATTTCCCCATCTCTGTCGGACGGGGGAGAAATCGACCAAAGGCGAACCGCTGCGATGTAAACGTCCAACTCATTACTGGATAAATTCTGATTGACAAAAATATTTAAATAGAGAAAAAACCTAACTTCACATCCTCTTAAAAATAATGACACACATTTGAAGAGCAAATACACTGTAAATTCGGTCCCTGATGAAAATCGTACATCGAATTTGACATAATTCGACACAAATTCCAGGACCAATTGTTTGTGCAGAAAAAGTATGAACGATTCTGCAAAAAACTTCTGACAGGTATATTCTGCAGAAAGGTTTTGCACAATAATTCATAATTCTGCACATTTTGTGCACAAATTGTTTCGGCATTAATTTTTCTGCATAAAATCCAGCCAATTCTCTGCATAAAACCCTGCCAAATTTATACATAAAATCCCTTAAATTTTTCACCCAAGGTATTAAGCAAACTATTCCAAAACCTGTGTGGCTGAACTTTTACTCAGGATTTCGTATTTTTCACTTAATTAAATGTGCAATTACTTTTAAAAATGGTGCAAGTATTTTTAAAAGTGTATTAAAAATATTTCCAAATTTGATAACCAACATTTTTAAAAATTTGGGTCAATTTAGAGTCCAAGGATTCCAAGAGGTTGGATAAGAACTTGGTAAAATGAGCGCGTTCTGGTCCATGTTCCGGAGGGTGCGGTTTGCTAAACCACGTCATAGAAAATAGGGCCTGGAAATTAAGTTTGTCATTGGTCTGACCCCACGCGAGGGAAAATCTGTCACAGAAAATCCACCTTGGACGAAATTTTTCTGGAAATAAGACATGCAGAAATCTGTATAGGATTATATTAATACGTTCTTAGAAAACTGGTATTTAATCCTGGCACAGGTAATCCCACAGTTTTGATGGATTGCGGATTATGTATAGATTAATAATTTAGCAATAATTTTCATGTGATTTGGACGATGTTGCTTTAAATCGATGTCTCTAGGCTTACGTTTGAGATATGTACTACTGGTCTGCGAAATTATGTATGGGTTACATAATCTGCCCACGGATTATTTTTCGGATTACGAAAAATTTCTAAATTCCGCCCACATCTTATGGCACCAAAGCCGGAGTACATAAAATCACTCAATATACATTTGCATGGTGGAAAAAAAACTGCGAAATATACTGTGTGAGCATATCGTATTTAACTTTGAACCAAAATTAATTTGAACAAAGTAATACAAAACATATAATCTGTAATCCGATTGCATTGCCTAACATTCAAAAATCTTTAAAGGTGGCATTATGTAAATACAAGATTTAATCCATGCAAAATTTATACTGCTAAAAATGGTACCATTGTAATTTTTAAGAGTGTAAACCACAAACTTACCGTCACACCATTCCAGTAACATATTAATTGCTTCAATGATGGCGAAAAAGGCGACATATATTTTCGCCAAGTCGGTCAGAAATGACGGCCACGCCACGGGGGACGACGTTCTGGCCATGGCGACCAATCTCATGGAAACAACCGTGCCCAGAAAGGACGCCGACGTTACGACCAGGGAAACCCTGCACTTCCTCGGGGGCACGGAATATCCCCCACCACTTGGCTCCTTTCGCTCCACATTGCATTTCCGCAGAGGGGGCAAAGTACCCCTTGGTTCAGGCTCGGTCAAAAGTATGCTGATTTCTTCCATTTTTTAAAAAAGGTTACAGCTTTTTAAGCTTGAAGAAATATCGTTTTTTTTGACGTGCGTGTATTTATTTTGACACGTGCAGAAATTTCAGGATACTGCAGAATCGGAAAAGATTTCGCAGATTTTTTGTCAGCAAATTTTGCCTCGTGAGAATTTGTGTATGTACACGGAGGAATTACTTTTTAAAGTTTAGAATATTCTGCAAACTGACAAAAAACGAGAGAATAAAGTTCAATTGTGAGATTGACACGACTTTGACGTGAGTCCACCCAAAGAACTGGTCAAATAAGTATTTTTCCAAGTTTTATAATGCAGTGAAAAAAAAATCCTGCTTTGAAATCATCACGTCGAGCCAGCTGTTTAAGTTTGTAGGGAAAATGTGAAAATTTTCTTGCTCACATTTCAAATGCGAGCAAGAAAAATCAATAAAAAGTGCGTATACATACGCACATATGTATGTAACCATGTACGTACATACATAGGTACAATATGGACAAATATAAATATGTATGTAAATAGTAGTTTGAAACACCGGGTATAATTTTTACGGATTTCCTGAAAAAATTATTCATCGCCACTTTATTAAACTTCTTATTTTTTCATAAATATTTAAATATGCATGAAAAGTGCAAATTCTCTGATTTTCTGCGTTTCTCGAGACAAAGATTTGTTTGTTCAAGTTCCCCCTCGACTTTCTTGTCTGGGACGAAGCAAATCTCAAATCCTGAGCCTGCTGGACCCAGATTCACTAAGAAATATTCTTGGTCTGTAGACATTCTATAGACAAAATCCAATTCACTAACTCGGTTTAAACCTGTCTTAAGACAAAATCTAGCAAAATTTGAGCCCAAGACAAAATTGAGACCGAGTTAGTGAATAGGTCGATTCACTACCAAAAAGTTAGACTAAAGCTAGCTCAAAGTAAGGCCAAATCTCAAACCTCCTCCGGAGTTGTCTAACTTTGAGATTTAAGCTTAGTTTCTGTGCGATTGCGAGAGGAATAACACATGTTATTTTTTGTTGTTTTTGTGGAAATAAAATATTTAATTAATTAGTAATTTTAATTGTTGAATAAATGCCAGATAATTTTCCCCCTCTCCTACTAACGTAGTCCTTTGCCAGAGCCTTGCCAGCCAGTGCATGTGCCGGAACCTTCCTCAACACCAACCATAAAAAACTCACATTAACACGAAAGTCGAATTTCGAAGATGGAACATAAACAAAGTTGATGCGACAAGTAGCTTTACAAGAACAAGTAGTAGTTTTTAAAAACATTGTGCACATTGTATCAGAATGCAGGCTCTTGCTCGCAAGAAATTGGAACTTCAACAAGGTGCATGAAGAACTCATTTGTGCGGGCTTATTTAGATACTTAATTTGATACCCGATTTGTTTATTGATTTGTTGTTCTATTTACAGTAAAATACAAACATACAGGAACTCAGCCCGCAGATGCATTGGATTAAGCCAGCGCCATGAGGCCAGCGTCAATGTAGTGATAGGAATCATACCAGCGTTGGCGAACCAAAAAATTTGGCGATTACGCTATAACATCCCACAGGATGTTTTTTGAATGGTAAAAAATTAAACCATGTGCTGGCAGAATTACCTGCGCTGACATCAAGTAACATTTATCTCTTATGGCAGATTCTGAACCTTTGGAGCCTTGTTGCTGACCTTTATGCAGATAATAAGCTGAGAAAGATTATAAATTGTGATGTAACCAATCCAAGAAACGAGTAGTGTTGTGCAACGCACCATCGGTACTTGAAAAATCTGATTACGTTTAATGTCTAAGGAGTAGAAGGTCGCAACTTGTCGGCGCCCGATTTTGATCTCCTTTGGATATGTTGTAGTACTATATGAGCGTAGAAAAAGTGAAGGAGGGTTAGACTCTATGAGCCCATTTACGCCCGCCACTCCCCCTCAAAGGCGCCCAAACCCCCAGAGTTGCCGCACTAAATTCATCGCCAAAAATCTAGTTTTGGTCAGATTTTCAAGAAATTTATATTTTCGTGATCCCAGATAGTTGGTCTATCATATCCAATACCAAACTCAACTTTTCTTGAATTTCAAATTTTTTCAATACATACCCTTGGTCAGAAAATCTTCGAAAATATTGAAAATTTCAAAAAAGTTGAATTTGCTATTGAATATGATAGTGCAACTATCTGGGATCACAAAAATGTAAATTTCTTGAGAATCTGACCAAAACTAGATTTTTGGCGATGAATTTAGTGCGGCAACTCTGGGGGTTTGTGCGCCTTTGAGGGGGAGTGGCGGGCGTAAATGGGCTCATGGAGTCTAACCCTCCTTCACTTTTTCTATACTCATATAGTACTACAACATATCCAAAGGAGATCAAAATCGGGCGCCGTCAAGTTGCGACCTTCTACTCCTAAGTATGTTGGTTGACCCATAATTAAAGAACTTTTGTAGGTCCCACTGAGAAGCGTATGATAAGTAGGAGAGGAATCACATCGTGTTACCAAGAATGAAAATTGGATTGATGGCAGCGAGTGTTACTACGCTTCACAACTCACGTATTGAAAAGGACATCCCGCTCGCGCATGTCCACGAACCATTACGGGACAAAATCATTAACATTTACTACAATCAAATTTAAGGTAAATATTTTAGCCACTGCTAGGAAATGTAACTAATTAATGACAATGTGTTTCTCAATTATATTAGAATGCAAAATTCGTTCATGGAAGACACTTAATTCTAACAAATGGTATTTTCCTTTTCAGCTTCAAGTTTGAAGTAGCGCTGGCCTTCCATAAGCCGCTGGCTCATTTGGAATAAACGTCACAAATTTTCTTGGAGGAATTGTAATACCGGATGGCACAGACGGCACCATTTAAACCTCAGCAACGAAAGAATTCTCTTTGATCCGTCTAAACTGAAGAAATTTAAGATGAAGAACTAATATCCACAAGCTTGCTTGGTGTTTAATTTAATGACGGCTATATTTGTTTATTTGTCATTTTGTTGCAGCCAAATATAGCTAACGATAAATAAGGCAGGAAATCGGCACGACGATATATTAGATTCTTCAGGCGTCGTTAGACCAGCGCCATAAGGCCAGAGTCGATGTAGAGAAGATGCTGGATAGTGTAGATTTTAAATATTTTAAATATGCGGCAAATCTGTCATAAATAGTTGTACAAATGTTTATTCTAGTTTGAAAAATTAAAAGAACTCCAAAATCCATTTTGTGTAAATTTTATTTGATTTGATTTTAATCAGCCCGAAGAATGTTGTCGTACTTGCCACGTTAACAAGTGGGGGTAAGGAAAGGAGAACAAGGGACCTGATGCTTTCAAAATGTCAACAAAAACATAATTATTCGACCGAGTATTGTTGTGAGAGAAAGTGAGATGGTTGGGGGTGGATACATTATATATCCCACGCAGGTTGGACAGACTTTAGTCTCTCGCGCCTTATGAAATCGTTCTTGAACCCGTCTTAAGCTTAAGACCATCTAAGACCGATTTGAAAAAAGTGCTGAATTGGGGATAAAACCCGTCTTAAGATCGGTCTAACACAGTCTTAAGCTTAAGCCAAAATTTCGGTCTAAGTTAGTGAATCTGGGTCCAGGGTAACACACACACACACACACACCACAGCGCAATTCTTGGTTGTGATTCTTGTTATGATATACACCGTGATTGTGTATCAAGTTATATTAAAAAATCAACGAAGCATCGTGGAACCTAATTTTTCCTAACCGGAATAATTTTACTATCCACGTAACCATAATCGCTCCACAACAAAATACAAAATGCGAAAAATCTCTTAAAATTTGCCACAAATACTGAATTTAATATTTCATAATAGATACATGGGGCAGCCATGGACATATAACTTATAACTTAAAATTATGAGGTATAACTTAACTTATAATTATAAATATACGTCGCCTTATGGAGTTTCTATGACTTATAACTTATAAAATAAGTTATACGTCATAATTATAAGTTATAAGTTATATGTCCATGGCTGCCCCATGTATCTAATTACGTAGTTGACAAGTTTTTAACTACTTATAACTTAATGATTTTGTGAAAATACAAAAATTCATACAGGATTCACCTCAGGTAAATTAAACGGAAAAGATTTGAATTTTGTCCATTTCTAAAGTTTGGGTTTTAAAATTATTTCACAATTAAATTAATTCCGGTGTGGACCTGGCACACTGCACATGTTAAATTTGTTACCGATAGGTATTGAAATTATTAAAAATTTATAGCAGATCAGAATTATTTTACTACTGGATTTGATTTCTTCTAACATTTTGCGATCGTATTATTTTGTATTTCAGAAATATCGGCAAAAATGGATTACCAAGACGAGGAGGAATTGATTAATCCTGAAGAAATAAAACAGGAGGAAGAATTTATGCATTGGTAATGTAATTAAGTTTAAAATCTAAATCACCAGATTAATTGGTTGATTAATTAATTTTAGCGATGAAACCAGCCCTACAGATTTGTCGGAGTTGCTCAGAGACCTGAAATTCTTGAAGGATACGGTTCTTAAATCGGAAATCAAACTTGGAGAAATTGTGGACAAGTGGCAACACTATTTTGGAGGTTTTTTTTTATTCATTATTATAAATTTTGGAATTTTGGAAAACTCAAATTTCACAATGAGTAATAATATTTTGCTCTGCAGACCACATTTCCTGCAACTTTAACTTGATGCTGGACTGGTTGCTGTCAATTAAGTCATCCTTGGACGAAGTCACGCAAAAATACAGGGCCGATCTGAGTATGACGACGGTCGTTCCCACAGCGTATGTGAAGAAGTTAATGCACGCATTTATTTTGGAACCCTGGCTCCCGGCTGAAACAGAAATATGTAAGATTTTACACGATTTATGTAAATTCCAGAGGTGGGAAGAATACTTAACGGGAATAAAAAATCTTGTGCTCTGTGTTTCGGAGTGTTTTTATTTCCAGGGTTACAATGCCCACCGAATGGACATAAACCGTCAGTCGAAAATACGGGTTTCCTATAGTAACTAACTTTCTATCCTGATCAAAAATACTTTATTTTTAGGAAATGATCACATTGTGTTTTGTCAGCTACAAAAATTGAAGAAAATCCATGTTTTCGTGTTAATTTTGTATTATGGATCTATATTTTCGCCTTTTTGTGGTTGTAGTAGCTGAGGAAATCCAAACGCTCAAAATTACGGAGCTCAACACAATGTATTTTCACAAAGTATTTTCCCCACTCTGGTAAACTGAGCTAGTTGTTTTCGTGGATTTGGTGACTTACGGGTTTCCGAGTTATTGGAAGTGATCATAAAATTTACGATATCAACCGTACCGTAGTCGACTGGAATATCGAATCGTAGAATGAACATGAACACGTATAGTATCGCCCCAAATGCAGCCTCGGCACGGTTCAGAATGCTGGATGGGTACAATGTAGTGGAATATAGGCGACATAACGTTGCCAAGAAGTGGACAAGTATGGTCAAAATGACGAGCTTTTGCTGATTTGGTGATCTTATAATAATTATGCCCTTGACCGAGCACCATTTGACTGGTAAGCACTTGAGATACTCTGTGATGCGGAGGTAGCGTTGCAACACGTATTTCATTTTTTATAAATGTATTTAATCCTTGTAGATTTTTCCCGGATTTGCTTATCTAAAGTTCAGTTATTATTATTTATTAATCAAGCTCGCTTCTTTACAAAGCTCGTTATGCCTGACTCTGACAGTTGTCTGCGAAGAATTCAGAACTTCTTAATCCACGGTGAAATTGTTTACGAAATTCCTCAAATATGTTACAGTAATTACTATTATTAATTAAGTAGTGTTGTGAAGAGAGGAATTGTTATAGAATTTCATGTATACACTAGAGAGCATTATTATACTGGCAAGAGTAACCTCAAAATTCAATTCAAAAGTCAATTAATGAGTAACAATACAAGGTATTCCAAAGCTTTTGTTGCAATTAGTAGACAATATAACAGGGTACGATGTTTTTTGTATCATTCCACCCCAAGCCTAATACTTTGTGAGATAGAAAACAAGCATTGTTCGCTCAAATTATTCGAATTTTCTTCATTAAGCCGCGAATTCAACGAAAATTGAACTGATAAGTTAAAAGCCGCTGGTTTAACCTCTTCCGTACTGCGTTTATTATCCCTAACTTCCCCCAAAGACGCCAAAGATACTCATTGGCGTTACTACGGGGGCGCCAGTGATAATTGCCGAACACTTATCAGAGGCGAAATTAAAAATACGAATAATTCCTTAGAGACGATAAAAATCGATTTTAGATTTTGGAACAATTGTTAGCGGGAGTCATGACTTATGTGCCCGTCGGATACGTCCGTCCGTCGATCAGTCTTTCCAAGGACTTGAGATAAACAACGAGTCGTAGAAGGTCGTAGAAGGTCGAAATTTGTGACATTCGTCATATTTGCGTAGTTAACTAAAAATATATCGTCAGCGACCTAATTATTCTTAGGGGAACCCGATAGGGTGACCCCCACTGGTTTTCGAAAATGGTCATAGAAGACTAAAACTTGGCACGAAGGTGAACAATTTACGAATATGAAATACATTTCAAGATACTTCTGTGAATTTATATATACCTAAAAGGATGACTTGTATTACTTTTTTAAAGTTGATGAAAAAAATGCTGAAATTTTTCATACTATCAGAGTTATGGTAAGAAATAACTCTGATATGGTAGCTAAAATATGTGCAGCCTCCAGCTGAAAATAACAACTTTTAAAAACTCGTATGGGTCACTCTGGTTACACGTTCCTCACTTTTAACTTCACACCCTTTGATAAGGAGCCATTAAGCATCGCCATGTCGAATTTCAGCTTTTGAAGACCATTTCTGAAAATCAGTTTGGGTCACCTAGAGTCACATAAAAATTTTACGAATTTCACCCGTATTCTTCCATCAGGAGCCATTTGCAACCTCTGCGCCAGATTTCAGCTAGAATGATTTCTCAAATTCGGTATGGGATCACCCCAGACGAAATTTTTTAGACGGACAGACCACTATGACGGCTACACAAGCCCTGACTCGGGCTATAAATTATGATTTTCATAGAAAAATCAAAATATTATGGCAACAAAAGTCGATCGTCGTCTCCAGGATATTTTTTTTGAGTCGACTATAGTCGACCGTCGTCTCACGGGGATGTTTTGACTTAGAGACAAAAGTCGTCTTTAGTCTCCATGGGACATTTTAAAAAGGCGACAATAGTGGTTTATCGTATCTCAGGAATTAAAACAAAATGCAACAATAGTAGCCCTTCGTCTTCAAGAGGTTAAGTAATAAACCATGTTATAACCTGCATGATTTTTCTAAGTTTAAACCTGTAAAAATCATAGGAATAGGAAGCAAGGCTGCAAAGATTAGTGCTCCTGTTCACGGGCTTGTACATTATCTAATTGGAAAGGGGTGTGACAGTGGGAAGAAGACGAAAAGCGAAGTTTCCCGTTGCTTTATACTGCATCCTTCTATGACGTGATCATTTAACTGAGACTTTTTTGCATGCAAAGCCTATGGCGCGCAGTATCTTAAATATTTAAATGAGCACACCATACGTCCGTTGTACTATATTAAAAAATACAGATTAACTGAAAACTACTGCACTGCAAACATTCAAAGACGTAACAAAATGCTTATACTTTCTCCGAAAAATGACCTGTTTTAATCAAAAGTCATACGCCGTTATGGAATAAAAACTAATTCCGCCCAAATAATTTTTCCCTCTTTCTTCTGATGTTTTTAGTGTTGCTTGATTTATTTGGAAATTTTAACTTTCTTCAAAAATAGGTTTGATACAATTGGAAGAGTATTAAATTGTCTGTAAATTTACAAAGAATTGCAATCGGTATCCTCGCCAGTTTATCATTTATGGCAATTTGAATTTTGGGGTTCCTCTTGTCCGAATAATATTGCTCCCTAGTGTAGGTTGTATTAAGTAAAATGGCTAAATAATTACATATGTATCTTAATAGAATTATCATTCCATAGCTTCTCCAAATAAATATGTAAGCTAGTAATTATGTCAATGTAGTAGGAAAACCAATTACTTGCGCATTTTCAAATTTTATTATTGAAATTTCAAAACCTAAATGCTTAAGATCTTTAATTAAAATACAAATAAAATATGTATATGTACTTTGAAATTTTGAATATTTGGATTAGTTTTAATTATACTGACAGTCCAACCGATAAATTAAGGATAAATAATTATACATACTTGATTATACATACATACACAAGTAGATAATATGCACGTGCGAGCACATTTGCCTTGACATTTTGTGAAACAACTGCGTAAGCCTTTACCTAACCATCAATTCTTCGAATGAAGATTATTTTTAGAATAAATAATAACCAACTAATACGGAACTTGAGTTACTGGTGAAAATTCACCAAAATTAAATTGAAATTATGGATAAATGTATGGACACATAAGAATATTACGAATTAATGTGCAAATTTATGCAACTCAGAACATTTTTGAAAGACTTTTTTCTTTGCAAATACATGCAGAAGTACTGTATTGTTCTCGCTTTTTTGGTGCAGATATGTACATACATATGTTTTAAAAATAACGTGTAATCTTGTAAATACATAGTAACTTTTCATGTGAAAATTACTTATACATAATGACAGATTTTATATTTTCTACATTTGGCGTACATACATAACCTTAAGAGAGAGTAAAATGAATAAAGAGTAAATTTGTAAATGATTTGTTAGATGTGTACATAATATGTAAATATGTTTTTATGTAAGTTGGTCGCATATGTACATATGTATTATGCAACCAACTTGTGCACAAGTAGATCAATAAGCACATACATTCATGCGTATGTATAGGACTGTGCAGAAAGCATGTGATCGATTTGAACTGGGACATGGGTCAAGGCGTCCTATCCTTCTTAGGGATCCGTCCTATACGCCGATGTTAGGTATAACATGCGGCGTATCAGTGACACGAGGGGAGGGGGAGATGGGTCAAAATTGTTCGAAAAACAATTACATGCTTTATGTACGGCCCCTAGCGAGAAAGGTAACCTGGTCCGTGTTAATGGCAAGGAGCAAGTTTCTCGGTTGGGGCCGTACATAGAGCATGTGATCCATTTTCGGAAAATTTTGACCCCTTCCCCCCTCGTGAAGGCCCATTTTAAAATTACCATGGAAGGATATGTAGATATGCTTTGACACTTATCCCCCCACAAATCTGTCACAAGCTTTTTGCACCTTGTGTGCACCAAATGTGGTTAGAAGCAGGAAAATGGGCAAGTTTGCATGTGCTTCAATTCGATTTGTCTACAAATCAACATCAACAATAGCTTCTTCCACCCCCAGTCTGGCCACCACCCCCACTTTTTTGTTCTTGAAAGTTACAAAAAAAATTGCCATATACTTGGACCGAACTTGTTCCCAAGACAATGTGAACTTATTTCCACATTTACTTGAATACATTCGTTGTTTATGCTTCATTAGGATATTAGCTTTTGAAGTTTGTCTCGAATTTTTCAATGATACGATAGCGGGGATTATTTGCAGTATTTATCTTCCTCCCGGTAAAAAATTTATGATTTGCGCCTTTTTAACAACTCTATAAGGAATTTTGACAATTTTTTTTTACCAAAAATGTTTTTTCTCAGAGAATGATGTTCAATTTGTAAATCCCTTTCATGCATGTGGTAGTTGGGCCACTGGGTTCATTTTTTATGAAGAATGCAGGGACATTTATTTTCATGTAAATCCTAGAATTTCTTGGGAAACCTGCTTTTCACTTTCACCTTGAGGCCATATCTATCTCACTTCGTGACCTTTGATTGAATAGAAGAATGCAACATTTAAAAGCTCTCATGGTCGATAAAATGGGTCATTTTGCGGAATAAAGATTTGCATATCTTGATTCTTCACTTATCTCAATCTTTATCTCCTTTATTGCCTTGCAATTCATATCTTACGCTTACTCTCACTCTCGCTGTCTACCTGGATGGGGTCCAATTTCTAAAAATACAGACTCCTCAGTTCATCCAAAAAAATCGTCTCCATTTAAATCAATATTACGCACTCTAGTCTTTACCGTGCCTACAAAGAGAACACCCGACATACACAAAATCTATCTACACATACACATTTTTTATTTATGCAGTCCATGAATTCTTAATTAATTGTGCAAAAAAGTACCACATCAGAAAATGGAACGTAAGTAAAAATAATTCTAAACAACTTAACCATTGTAATTATTACTTAACAATGGAACCTTTTTTCAAACTAAACCAAGATTATGTAGAGAGTTACATCAACAAATTAAGCCAAAAATTAGGAACCACGTGACACTCATATTTCCGTTTTCCGTTTCCCTTTTGAAGAAAAATATTGAGGGCCAAGTCCCCACGAGTGTCTCGGCTTTGCCTGGTGGAGGGAAGGCGATAGAAAATTTATGCAAAAAATTAATGGCCACGTGACTCGTATTTTTTTACTTGATTTTTTAGTATAACTCGCTAACCGACTTCAGTGTAGCGTGATGAAAGGTTCCATTGTTAATGAATTTTCTTGTGGTTAATCACCCTCGCTAAAAGATTAACATCTTAATTGTTTGATTGTTCACCTCAATTTTCACAGGATTTTCCTGGCTTGCCCTTCTAACCGCGGAGATTGGCGACATCATCGAAATTCAGCGAAAAGGGGGCTTCAGCCACTGGGGAATATATGCCGGGAAGGATAAAAACGAGCGAGAATGGATTTATAACATGCAAGTTTATCCCGCCGCGGGTAAAAACGCGAACGCCAAAGTTTCCGTGGTCAAATCTGAATTGGAGAAAGTGCTGGAAGGGAACTTGTGCCGCGTGAATAATTTTGAACGTCACTTTTGCACCAAAGGGAAATCTCCTCAGGATCAAAATGATGTCATAAAAGACGCCACAGGAATGATTGCGCAAGATTTTAAATATGACGGGCAAAAATATAATGCAGAATATTACGTAACGCAGTGCAAATTTGGGAGAGGGAATGGATTTAGTGGTCAAGTAAGCATTTTGTTTTTGTACACTCTAAACAATCCGGTAATAATTTCTACAAGTTACCAGCATACCTGTTCAACAAAACTTTTTCATTCAAACTTCAATCATTCCGAATTCTGAGTGAGGATTTTCATTCACATTCACAATGCGATGTGTGAAGTGTGACCCTCCGATTTGGTTGAAATTTCGAAATGATGTATTACATGTCCATACAACCAACATTTCTTGAGGCAGTTTGTGCGATGGTCAGAATTTGGCAAAATATTTGAGGTCAAGGTTGAAAAACGGGCGATTTTTACCAGGCGGAGGAAGCAAACTAAACTTCCATTCTCTTCCCGTGCTAAAAATTGCCCGCTTTTTAACTGTAACCTCAAATATCTTTGAAAATTTTGACTATCGCACAAACTTCCTCAAGAAACTTTGGTTGTATTAACGTGGACCACAATTTCGAAATTTCAACCAACTCGCAGGATTACACTTCACACCATCGCATTGTCATTTTCATTCAAACTCATTTCATTTCACCCATCGGGCTTCATTTCTTACTTCGCTCCATGTACTAAGCATGAGGTGAAAAATGAAGGGAGTGGGAAATCCTTTCATTCATACTCAATCATTTGAAATTACTGCATCTTTCACTCAATTTCATACAAATGGCAGGAAATATATTTTCATTCTCTATCATAATCAGTCATCATATGAGTGAAAGTGAAAAGGTATGGTTTTATTACCGGATTGTTTAGTGGGTATCCAATCTTGCTCTTTAAGGTGTTACCAGTCTTTAATTAGTACATTTTTACAAATTAGGGAATTGAATCTCTGTTGGCCCCAAAAAGGCATAAACTTGGAAAAAAATTGGGAGCTAGAGGAATGATGAAGAGAGAGAGGGAAAAACTTGCTCAAGAATTATACGGAAAAGCCGATGGAAAAATTACAAAATGAAATTTGAAAGTTACAAATTCTTTGAAGTATGTTGTCAATAAATTCAATTTTAGAAAAATATCCTCCCACGCCGAGCAATCTAATTATATCGAAAAGGCGATTACAAGGCGCGTATCTTTGCACTGAAGAAAAATATTGACCAATATTTTTCTTTACCACCAGTGGTAAAGTTCAATTTTTTGGTAAATATTCTCTCCCTTTCCCCAAACGTGGGGAAAACCAAGGCACTCGTTGGTACATGAACTACCAATATCTGACTAGAAGGGGAAACAATCCTCATGCTATATGAGTTACGGTTACTAGATCCCACGAGATACATAAAATATATAGTAAGTAGCCATCTATTCAAGCGAAGCTCCTTCAGTCATCAATGTCGTTGGTATGCACTTTGACCCCAATATTTTTCAACACGGGCGTCCTTTAATGGAATTCTAATCGTAAACCCTGTGCGATTCCTAATTTTTAGCTTGTTTTTTCAATATACAATAGTTTTGATTTAAAAAAGTCGCAAGCATTTAAATGAAAAATTGACTACGACTTAAATACATATGTACGCCTCACATTCAAAACAGGTATCCAGATTTGTCTTCACATCCATAGTACCGTACAATCCCAAGTAACCAAAATCTGCAACTAATGCATTAAATTTGTACTTCTTTTATATCATTATCAGCCATTTCTGCGGTTTTCGGGGATTATTACTTGATTTTATTTTTGAAAATTGCTAGCTTTCAATGAACTACTGTCATCTTCGTCAGGCAAGAATACAAAGATTTCGGATAAAATTTAAACAATTCATTCTTTTGACAACTCATGTTTTTGGAAAAATAGTTTCTAAAAAATGTTACTTGGTCACGATTAAATTATAAAAAATTCAGAAGTGTTGAGGACCAGATTGGATTGATGTTGACTCCATTGGATATGTTGATTTTGTTCGTTAGCTTTTTAATGTGTAAAGCTTCTTTAAATTTCCTGAAGAATCTTCTCTGTTCTGGGACAACTAGTTTAAAAGAGTTAGGATCCAGTTGGTGGTCGTTTTCTATCATGTGAGCGGCGACAGGCGAGGTTGTACTTTCTCTTCTGATGTCATTCTGATGTTCGGTAATTCTGATCATAAAATCTCGTTCTGTTTCACCGATATACACAGCAGGACAAGAATTACATTGCATACTGTAAACTCCTGCTCTTGGTTTTTCCAATTTCTGTTTGGCATTACATATAATTGACCCAATTTTAGGACCAGGAAAGTAGCCAATATCTAAGTCCATTTTGTTTCTTAAATATGAAGCAATTTTCGATGTCACGTCTCCGGTCCAGGGAAGAATAATTCTTTTCTTGACTTCTTCATCTTTTTTGTTATTGGGACGAGGTTGTAGACATTTCTTTTCGACTCTTCTTAGTCTGTCATTTATTAACGATGGTGGATACTCATTTTTCATGAGAATGATTTTGGTTAATTGAATTTCATCCTTCACGTGTTCGTCATCTGAAAGTCTGATGGCTCGAGTCAGCAAGGTGTCAATAACTCCGATTTTATGTGCTCGCGGATGAAATGACCGGAAGTTGAGGTACTGACACGTTTGGGTTGGTTTTCTATATACATAATGACCTAAGGAGGAATCATTTTTAGTCAACTTCTTCCTCTTTTGTGAATTGAATGGAGGGATGAAAACTATTAATGTCTTGGAGTATTTTTTCTTGATTTCTTCCTCTGGCTATGCACAGTACGTCATCCACGTAGCGTCTCCAAAAGTAAATTCTTCGGTTGTTCTTAATTTTGGTTAACTCCAATTTTTGTAAGAAAAATTCTGCTATAATTGGAGATAGTGGTGATCCCATCGAAGTACCGTAGTTTTGTTTCTAGTATTTATCTTGAAACTGGAAGTATGAAGAGGATGTGCATAATTCCAGGAGTGACATGATCTCGTCGATGGGTAGTGAAGTCAATTTTTTTAGATCTGGATATTCTTCTAATCTCTGCTTGATGTATTCAAGAGTCTCTGGAATTGGCACCATCGTAAACAGTGATGTAACGTCAAAGGAAACTTTTGTGTCCCCAACCCGAGATCTTTTTTTCTTTAATTCTTCAACAAATTCTGCAGAGTTTTAAATGGTGAACTCGTGATTTGAAGCAACTTTCGTTAAAATGTTTGCTAGGTATTTGGATAATTTGTAAGTTGGAGAGTGGCGGTAGTCAACAATTGGTCTCAAAGGAATGTCTTTCTTGTGGATCTTTGGGGCTCCATAGATAATTGGTGATCTTGGGGTTTTTTCCAACAAATTCTCTGGTAGAAGTTTTAGCTCTGTCAATTTGTGGCACTTTTCAGCTACCGATTTGGCATATAGTGGAGTTGGATCGTGATTTAAAATTGTATATCGTCGTACTAATTCTATAAAGACCGAAGTGTCGATAGTTAATTTTAAAAAGACCGAAGTGCAGTCGATGAATAGTTTTAAAAAGACCGAACTACAGAAAAAAAAATTCTAAAAAGACCTAAGTGCAAGCATGTATTTACTTATGGCTAAGTCGCGCGATATATGAAGAATCGTTTTGGCAAGATATATCCATAAGTAAATACATGCTTGCACTTAGGTCTTTTTAGAATTTTTTTTCTGTAGTTCGGTCTTTTTAAAATTAATCATCGACTGCACTTCGGTCTTTTTAAAATTAACTATTGACTGCACTTCGGTCTTTATAGAATTAGTACGACGATATGGCCTGTTTCAATCATGGATGACATTTTTTCTATGTATTTATTTCTGTCCATTATGACAACAGAATTTCCTTTGTCGGCTTTTGTAATGCAAATTGTGTCATCCTCTAATAGTGATTTGATTGAATTTCTTATCCAGGCTTCCCAGCGTTGTTTTATATTCTCTTTATGAATGTTTTGAGACATTATCTTCGCTACTCCGGTTCTGATATTATTTTTCTGATGATCTGTCAGTTCCATATCCATCATGCGAAGTTCGATGGTAGCAGCAGTGTCGCACATTGTGTATCCGACATTTTTTACGGGTACACGGGAAAAACGCCCGTCGGTATTTCAGTACGGACGTATCAAAAATCGCATTGCGAGCCATCCGTACTTAAATTTAAATACATTCCTACTTGCACGGAGTGCAATTGTACTTCATTTAAGTACGGATGGCTCGCAATGCGATTTTTGATACGTCCGTACTGAAATACCGACGGGCGTTTTTTGCAGTGTAGTGAAAAATTTAGTCCTAAATTGAGCAATTGTTCTTCAAACTTTGTGAGGGGACGAGATGACATGTTGTTGATAGTCGGTTTACATAGTAGGTCCTTATTGGTTTGATAAATTTTGCTAAAAAATTGATCCACATTTTTCTCCATCAATGTTTTGAATTTGTATTTCTGGGTTCGGCTTATTTTTAAGTGGACGATATTTCTCATTGTGTTCATTAAATTACAAACCCAATTCCACAATGACGGGATTGCTGAACGAATTCTTGATCTTAGTTTGGTAATATCAATTTGAACTTTGTTCGACTTGGTGTAGTTGATATTTATCATGCAACTTAGTAGTCTTGATTCAGTGTGTTGTTGCATCTTGTTCATTTTTTCATGAGGTCCGAATCTTCTCGGAAATTCCGTTAGTTGTAGCCCTTTTGGCATGATACCATGTTTCTTACAGCGCCTCAGGAATATGATATGATTTATCAAATGAATATCTTGTTTGTATAATGATTCCAATTTCTTTATATCGTGGATTATTTCTTCACTTGCTTCACCGCGAAGCGTTCTAAGGAATTCATATAACTTTTTCCATCCTCCGAGAATATTATTATCAGCCATTTCTGCGGTTTTCGGGGATTATTTCTTTTATATCGTATTTACCATGAAAATGTGAAGCTGATTCGTGCTTTTTTGTACAAGTCGCATTTGCTAAATTCGTACCAAAAAATTGTCATTACATGTTTACATACTTGTACAAAATATGCACAAAATTAACACAAACGAATTGTGTGTAAATTTGGTGATGATTAATGCATCATATAAAATTATTATCGCCTTATCGATTATCAATGTACCTATATTTCTTCGTTCAAATCTAACGATGTTTTCTCGGAGTTACACCCTCTACCTAAATATCCAACTCTGCGACTCCTATACCTAAATAAATTTCTGACATCTAATTTTTAACTGGGATAACCTAAATTAACCTCATTAATTTCATTGCAGTATCGACGGCGGAGACGAAGAAACCCGCTTTGCTGGAGGTTTTCACACGTGTTTCTGTCTTGGTCATCAGAGTTATTCCCATTTGTGGTGTCCTCACTTGTTTCTTAGGAACTCGCTTCGATTTGGATGCTTACGTTTACGCGCTTAAAGCGTTAATGCCAGACAGAATGTTTCAAGACCATTCATTCAAGATTTTCATCTTGCGCAGTATTTTCTGCACAATTTGCGTCCTTGAGTTTCTCAGAATCGGAACCCTCATGTTCGTTTTCGTGAATGCTATAGTGGATTTCGTCTTCTTCCTTATGGGATAACTGTGACTTGGAAAACTCTCCTTAGGATTGATGTGGCGGGTTTACGAAATGTTACACATTTATCTTGCATCGGTCCATAAGATAAGTGATATCGGCGTTTGTGCTTTACTAACATCGTTGATGGGGTTGGCTATTATCACGTTCTACTTGTTCTACGACCTAATTCCGATTGCAGTGTATTGGATATTTCCTTAGCATTGGGCATTGTTTGTGTGCTGCAAGTTCTCCTAACGCCTTTCATCTACCAGTATGAGGAGTAATTTAATTACGACCTACAGATTTCCACAATCTACTTCTGAAGGCAGATTACACTTTTGCAATATTGGGTCAAAGAAAAGTCCTCCAGGGTATACAAAATAGGGTTCTTGTCGCACTCCTAAAAACCGAATGGTAAAGTAAACAACTGTGAGTTCATATTGACATTATTTTTGTATTTGTAAGACGTACCTTCAATACAGAGCCAGACAGCTTCGCAAATTTCTGACATTTAGGTCAAATTGAAAATTTTGTCAGTACGTACATACATACATTGCATACTTAGGAGGAGAACCTCACTAGTTGCCACACACAGATCCTCTCGAAATTTTTACACATGATAGTTCCAGATAGGTGTATAACAACCCTTAAGTTGGAAGAAGAGATATCGTTGGAGAAAATGACATACGTTGGAGGACGTGTGGGAAGAAAAACTCACCAAGGAAAGGGGCAAGTCATTATGTCGTGAACCACGGTCCACGTAGTGACAGACCACAACATAACCTCTACGTACATCTTCCCACTCGACTTATTATCCAACGTAAACGTGTGCTGACTGGTGCAATGAAAATTTCCGATGCTGGTCGCACCCCTGAACAACACTCACGTCGCAACGATTCGGATCTGATCCGATATTACAACAAAAAAGACGAAATCCTTCACCAAATCCACGAGATGTCCCACTTCAGCCTTTAAATTTACATCTGCAATTCCCACGATGTGGTCGAGGGGAAGCCAGCCGGGGAGGTTTGGGAGATGCTTCGAACAATGACTCCATCTGAACTCAAACGTAGTATCGGGAAACAAAAAACGAATGGACTAATTCAAGCCCGTAGGTCTCATTCCGTTCAACAAACCCCTGCTGTACTTCAGTGTTATGAACAGGGATCCCGCATCTTCGAGGGCTTGGCACAATGCATGGATTCTTTAGATGATATTGACCATTACGAGTCATATTACATCGTGAGTGCTCTCCTCCCACTTATGGATTTCATAATTATGACACCGGGGTTGGATTTACTAACTCACCCACCTGTCATTTGTTTGAACTTTGCAGTTTGCCCTTCAATGGCTGGCTGAGAAGGAAGAAGGTTTAAGCATGCTGAACAAAGTATATGGAAACTTCATCGCAACCGATTTTATGCTAAAGGCGTGCAACTTTATTGACAGCGGAGGTTCAATCTTAACCTTTTCAAATGACAAACCACAACCGAATGATTTCTATTCTGGATTCGTGTGCAAGAAGTGTGATTTTATAGATAGGACCCAGTTGTTTAATAATACCGGTGTTGTTTAGATTCAAAGAATAAAGCATTATTATTGTATATCGTCTGCACTGTCAATTCGTGGCACTTTCACTTTGTTTGCCAACATAAAAAATCACACTTTTTGCTATTTTTTTTAGTTGATAACCTTATTCAGTAGTTAATTATCTAGGACAATAAGAACACATTATATTCCTTCAGTATTAACCCCTACAAGTGATCAATAGCCAGATTTCACTGTCAGAAATGAAACTGCATCACTCAGGAGGGGAGCCTCACCACCTGCCCTTCACAGATCTTGATGTCCTTTGCATATGTGGTAGGGTCCTATGAGTGTATTAAAACCCTGAAGTGGTTTGACTCCATGGCCACATTTGCGCCCGTTTTTCCGTTTTTTCCGTTTTTCAACCAAGTTTTTCCGTCCTCCTTCTCCTCAACTATAAATGACTCCGGGGTTGACGTAACCAGGTCACCCACCGGTCAAAACGTGATGAAAGTTACTCCCTTACCTTACTTATTGGTAAAACTTGAATTATCGTTTTGCAAGCAATTAAATTCGCAACAAATAATTAGTTATGTTTTTGGGAGAAAGTTCCGGCTGATGTGGTGACGAGCAGACCACCGCTTCTTTAGTAGAGAGCAGGAATTGGTACCTCCACACAAACGTTCCAAATACAACTTTATTACTCTGCCGATGGGATATATAGAAATATATACCCCGGTGCAGAGTTACACTTGTAACGTCGTTGTTGGTGGATGGACTCATCCGGTGTGCTGGTTGTAGTGCGAGTTGGAAGCATGCAGCGCCCTCCCCACACCCATCTCCCAAACCAACATCAGTACCATCCACCAAATTCAACCATTTCATCACATCACAATTCCACCACGTTTATAAACGTCCAAACTTACTTGTCCCCTCAATAATAATAACCACCCCCCCCCTCACAAATATCATGGCTGAAGAAGGAGAAGGACGCATCGATGTTGTAGAGGTGAGTTTGTTGGAGGAGGAGTAGTGACACCGGGGTTGAGATTTGCACCCCACCCACCGGTCACAATAATAATTATTATTTTTGAAGAAGCACCTCTGACTCTCCGTGTCGTGGACGAGGCGCTGAGCATGGAGTCTGACGACTATTTTGACCTACTGCAACCGCTTGTTAAGAAGGGGGAGGAGAAGAAGAAACTGAAACCTGCCCATGTCATCTCAATTTCTTCCACCATCCAGGGAATCAAGAAACGACTCCCCGTGGCTGATAAACTGGCTAGGAAGGCGGTAATGGGGGTAAAGGAGGCAGCAAAGGTCGAGGAAATACTTCCCAGTGGGAGTGTTTCGTCCTCCGCTTTTGGACCCAGGGGCCAAGTCTCGGCCAACCACGTAAGTGGTTATAATAACCTTTTGTGTTGAAACGTAGTGGTGGCGGTGGAGGATAATAATTTGTGATGATAATGACATTGTTTTGTTTGTGTTGCAGTGCGGTGAGATTATTCGGCACGATAAGATTGCTAAATGTCACACCTTCTTTTTCTACTTGGAGAAAGTTACACCATTCGAGACGGTTAAGTTTAAGCCAGCTGGAGACTTGTCAATTGTCGACATGCACGGAAGGATCGTCTTCCATTGCTTCGTCCTCCACCGTCCTGGTACCATCAAGAACTTCCACACCGAGGTCACCGGGGTGTCTGCTGCGAAATCTGCAATGGGAATTACGCTGAAAATGGTACGTTTTTTTGTGCTCCGGGGTTCATATTTCCACATGACCCACCGGCACAACTAACTAATTATTATTGTTTCCTCTAGGTTCGTTATTATTTAACGAAATATTTCTCGGGGAAAACGCTAGTGGGGGCGGCAACAGTGGGTGACCTCATGGCGTTGGAGTATCAGGAGGGGGAGGAGACTCCATTTCGCACGGAGGACGTGCAGGATTTCTCCCGTGACCGATTGGGCTCAATAAGGCTAGCCGACTTGGCGTGGCACTGCCTCCATCGAAATGTCCAGGAGGACGCACATTCCTCGGTTCAGGACGCCCGACTCACCCTGATGGCCTGGAAACAGATGATGGCCATGAAGAAGGCTGGCGTGACCACGTTCAGTTGCCCAGAGTTGGAGCAAATGAGGGAGGACATGGCTAATTTAGTGGGTCTGCCAGAGGGGGAGAAGAAAAGGGTTTGGGCTGAACAGAAGTGAAAGAAGGGTCAGATGTGGACACGACTGAGTAGGGCGCATTGCAATTGTCGCCGTAAGGATATGCATCGTGGTGGGATGAGTGACTTGTGTAGCGTTGAGACTGTCAAAGATTATCATTTTGAAAATATGTTTGAATAAATTCAAATTTTAAGATAACCTAACCTCTATAGTAAGAATTATACCCTTGGCCGCTTCACGTAAAGTCTTCCTGGCCAACGATCCAAAGTGTCCCGAATCATCACCGCGCTGACGCCATTCGTCCCTCCACAGTAGAAAATCCACTCCTCTCGCCATCAGCACACCTCATCCCCCTCCACCTGGAAATTACTCCGCTGGCACCGTGGCGTCCTCGTCTGATCGCATCTCTCTAGCTTTAAATTAATCGGTCTCTGCATTCCGGAACGTCTATCGGTTCACGACCTGAAACAGATCAATACTTATCGGCACTAATGAAATCAATGTGGGGCATCTTCCAACATTGAAATCTAGCTAGATATTCCCACATTACATATGCATGTAGTGATTTCCTTGCAAAAAAATAAGATGATCTACTGACCACAAGAAGAACGCCAAATTCTTCACAAACTCCATCGTTACATCCTAACATACATACTACTTTGACCACATTTACTCTACCAATAAAGCCCCCAAACCATTGTTATTCACGTATTACATATTTCATACCCTCCATGAACCTCATGGAGGGTATTCATGGATTTTAATTCATGGCATGAATGAAAATCTCATTATCACCCTTTGTCCTTCGAGTCGTCTTCTTTTCATGCATTTGGAAAATTTATGAATGCCTTAATTCCTAGTAATCTTCATAATGTTGATGATATAAAAGATCCGACTCAAGAAATCATTTGTCAGTCTATCGTCCAATTTCAAATTAATAACTTCATTCATCGACGATCCCAAGGCAGAAATATATATCACGCCTGATGCAAAGACTTTTGGTAATACAGAATATTCAAATAATAAAATAAAAAGTATACATTGTCTGAAATATCCGTGTCAATTTTATTTTTAACTAATTATCCAGTTTTTGGCCGTTGCCTCTGTCTGCCTTGCGGGATTCGTGTCTTGCAAGCCCCAAAGTGGTTACAATAGCCGACAAGATGAGCGTTACGCACACATTTTGCGGTACGACAATATCAATCATGGTGATGGCACGTATTCCTACAATTACGAAACTAGCAATGGAATCAAGGCAGAGGAGAATGGGTACTTGAAAGGACGCGGAACCAACAATGAGATTCAGACTGTGCAAGGCTCCTACCAATATTATTCTCCAGAGGGGGAACTTATCAGAGGTAACTTCACGAAAATATGCAGATAGATATTTAGAGCATGATGACCGGTTGACATAATTGTTTGCTTAATTTTTAACAGTCGTGTACATAGCTGATGAAAATGGGTTTAACCCCAGTGGAGAACATCTTCCTACTCCCCCACCAATTCCTCCAGTAATTTAAAAAAGCTTTGCGGAGTTGTATTCATAATATGTGGCACGTGGTTACGGAATAATTTAAATGTGGCCTAAAATCCAGAGATCATCTTAAAATATTAATAAAATGTTTGCAAAAATTTGTATAGTAAATAGTGCATGTTATTTATTTCCTAGCAATATTTGTGAAATGCACACTGCAATGTATGCGAATTCGAATTATTTATGAATCTTGAGCGGCTTCATAAACACTATTTGGGCTAAATTTTATCTGGTCTGAATTATATTTAAAATATAGAAAACGATATGTGCATAAATAAATGAGTTATTATCTTCAGAAATGCAAATTCAATCATCTTTAAGTAAATATATGTATTAATGTAAAAATTCAACAATTCTTGAAAATAAACCCTTTTGTGTGAAATAATGTGGATAAATTGCATGATTTTTACAACACAATTTTTGCTTGCACAATTTTATAAAAGTACTATCCTACATATGTATTATGCACTTTATCAGAGCTGGGTGATTATTGGTTTTTGAGGGTGGATTAAGGATTATGGATTAACCACAAAATGATGTGGATTGTGATTAAATTATTTTCGTGACATTAATTCATGTCAGGATTAATTCATAAATTCTGGAAATTTCAGGATTATGGATTATGGATTAATAATCCGGATTAATTTGGTGATGAATGATTTTTACACTATATCTAGCGCAACAAATTTCAACTATGTGGTTTCACATATATTATTTAAAACGCCAGTTTCAATTGATATATGTAGCACAAGGCAGCGAGAACATGTTGATTCTTCAAATGGTATTAACTGGCACGGTTCGGAAAAACCCCGGGTTTTACTCTGAAAACAACTACCCCGGGGTTTTACTGGGTTTTACTGGGTTTTGGGGTTTTACTGGGTTTTACTCAATGTTTGGGGCGAACTGCTAAAAATTGCAATGTTATACTCATTTGTTAAATTGATGTATTCTATCAAGATTTACCATAAGACTGATGCAAAATACCAAAAGACACACCCAAAAATCATTAATATGATCAAACTCAAAGTCTAGCTGTAAATTGTTATTTTTAGATCATAAAGAAAAATTCTAAATAAATATAGAAATTGACGGAATATTGCTCAGAGTGCTTAATTAGAGTTATAAGCACCTGCAAACTAGTTAGATTGATTTATCAATTTGAATTTGAGATAAAACCTAGTAAAACCCGAGTAAAACCCCAGTAAAACCCCTTTAACATAGTAAAACCCGCTGGGTTTTATTAATTTACGACCCAGTAAAACCCAGTAAAACCCCAAAACCCCAACCCAGTAAAACCCGGGGTCGGAATACCCTGTTAACTGGACCACGTAAGAGCAGCACAGATGGCAGACAAATGTGCAAGGTTTTTGTTTGCTTCCACATAGTTTAACATGGTGAAATAAGTGAGAGCCTTTCATGTAAAACTGTCATAAATCATAAACAAATCACAGATTTGCCTTCGTATTAATTGAAACTTGTAATTTTAAAACCTTTGAGATGAATTTAGTTTGTCTGACCTACACATTTCTTGCCCACGTTCGCCCACGCATGTATTTACATGTAAATACACGGATGTAAATAAATACACATATGTACACAAGTTGTTATTCCTTAATTCGCAATATGTCTGGAAAATTGGACCACTCAGACCATGCAAAAAATTGTATTGTCTGGCAGCTTGGTTAACTATAAATAAAGATGGTGTCTCGTATTTTATTTATGCAGTTAAAAAAAACACTCCATTTCATTTGTCATACGTTATATGTAAAATATAGAAATGGCGTCTCCATTACTCTGGAATACAATGGAATGGAATGTATTATAGCTGGAATGTATTATAGCTGCTCAAGAAAAGTTTTTCAATCTGATTTTCCTCAGCCCGATTGATCTTTGTAGGAAAAGTCATAAAATTGTGTGTTCCTTTGAAAAATCACGGATTGAAGATGTCTACCTTCGTCTCGCAATTTTCTTCGGTCCGGGACTTCGTCCGATAATGGTGGTTGCTCAAAATCTTCGATATCCCGGGACTATAACGATAGCAAAGGTTATCGGGTCCATTGTCTGCCTCGCTTTAATCGGGTTCTATGTAATTCTGATCTACTTGGTTCTACTGCCATTCGGGAAGCAGTTCTTGCACGTGTTTAATGTTCTGGTAGAAATGGATAACCAAATTCGAGAAGGTTTGTTTATGTTTAAAAAATCAATATATGTACATACGTACATACATGTGTTCTTCTGAAAATTGTGATCAGGCAATTCACGCAGTGGTTGGTAACTCGTAAAATTTTGTAAAAATAAAGGGTGTTAATAAAGTCCGATCCCATTAATTTTTTGGAGCGCGGTTGTTACAAATTCAGCTGGAACTTTTGAACCAGTGAAGTTATTTATTTCAAATTTTTACCATGGGAGGAACAACTAAACGTGTAAGTCATGAGCATCTTAGAGTTAAGATACAAACATTGCATCAGCAGGGGTTTAAACCTGCAGAAATTGTGCAAAAATTGGGCTGCAGCCGCAGAACTGTTTGGAAATGGAAGAACAAAAATTTTGTCCACGACAAAAAGCGACCCGGGCGACCCAGAAAGGTGTCACCTACCACAAAGAGAATGATTAAAAACAGACTTTACAAGAAAACCGGTAGTTCATTACGTAATTGTGCAAGGGAGTTAAATGACTCAAAACGCTATAAAGAGAAGAAGAAGCAAATTAACTATGTGACCGTGCAAAAATTTGTGAAATCTACGAGGTGGGGTCACACAGCTTACAAACTAACCAAAAAACCTCTCATGTCACAAAAAAATATCGATGACCGTCTGAAATTTGGAGAACTCCTTCAGAAAAGTGGCCATTTGAGTGAAAAAAGACTTGGTGAAGAATTGCGCAGTCACATCCTTTGGACTGACGAATCTATTATTGAGCTATATCCAAAATTGAACCAACAAAATGTTCGTTACAGGACAGAAAACAAATCGGATGTACCATCAAGAGCAGTCCCAAAATTCGGGCTTAAAGTTATGGTAGCGGGTGGATTTTGTGCACGTGGCGTGACTCCTCTACATATCATACCAAAAGGCCAAACAGTCAATGCAAAGTATTATATGGAAAAAATATTACCTATCTATTTCGATAGCATGGGGAACAAGGAAATATTTCCGAATGAAAGAAAAATAGTTTTCATGCAGGATGGTGCTACAGCCCATACAGCAAAAGCGAGTTTGAGTCTCATCAAGACGCAAGTTTCAACGGTCTGGAGCAAGGGGGTGTGGCCCGGAAACAGCCAAGATTTGAATCCCCTGGAGAACCTGTGGTCCATACTTAAGGTAAATATATACAAAGAGCCACAACCCCGGACGAGGGAAGAGCTAGTAAAAAAAGTTCAAGATGTATGGAATTCGATTCCCACAGACACATTGGAAAAATTAGCACAGAGCCTTAAACAAAGAGTTGAGGGCATGATTAAAGTAAATGGTAACAAGACCAAATACTAAGGTAAATATGTCGAACATTTTTTGTAAGTATCACGGGTAGTTTTTTTTATACTAGCCTTCACTTTTTTATAGGAAAAATGGGATCGGACTTTATTAACACCCTTTAGATAATTTTGCAAACTTTGACGCAATAAAAGACGCCCTTGATTTGATTAAGTTTACAAAAATGTGTAAACTAATTTGTAAAATTTTGCAAAAATTGTAAATTTACGGAATGTGAAAATTTTACACTTCTACCAAGGCCTGCCTGAATTGCCCAAAGTTTTTAAACTAAAAATCTATGTAACAAATTTCAGAAAATAAACCGACCTCCTCTTCTGCTGCTCGAGCACCCGTTTATCGTACAGATATTCTGTTAATGAAATTTGGGAATTTGAGGAAGAGCAGACGTAACAATACAAGTTTATATAATAATAATATATGATTGTACAAGGATGATGCCAAACAATCTCGCAAATAAATCACTTACTTACTTATCGTACAGATATTGGACTAAAAATGTTTTTTATGATTGTTTCCATTGTCGGGTTTCTGGCTCCCTTCATGATTCCCACAATTTTTCAGATATCCGGGTCAAATCCGTATCATATTACGTTAAGTGCTTCGGTCATTGATTTTTTGCACCCAAATGTCGCCTGGTCTCTAAACAGTGCTTTATTTCTGCTCGGAAGTGGTGCCACTCTTTTCATAATAATTTTCGAAATAGCCTGTCTCTGGTCTCAAGCAACGATTTTTGGCATGTTAGCATTTTCCAATTTTTCTAATGCATTATCCATCTGTTTTGATGTGGATGGTAAAATGCTACGTGTCCGAAATTTGAATTTATACCGGGAATTAGTAATCCTGGTGGATCACTGGTGCTTAGAATTTCTGCTGAATTCACTACTATTTTATGTCGTTGCAACATTGGGATTTACAATTTCTAGTAATTTCATCGCCTTAAGGGTTGGACCTCTTCTGCGGATTTACACGTGCACCGTGTTTATCACTTTCACCGTGCCGACGTACCTCACGATTGTCGGAATCACGCCGAGGTTCTCTAAAATTGGGGAGGATTCTGACGAATGGTTAAGAAAATGGAGAATTTTTGCCCGAAAAGGGACACTTCTCAAGAAAATAGTGGCCAGTTTGAAGCCCATCGTGCTACATGGAGGATTCGGCAGGAATAAAATGATTGTTTTTGACAAAGAGATGAAATGTGGGTATTACAAGGCAATCTTGGAAAATACGATTATGGTCGTCGTTATCGATTAATGTCTAAGAGCGATAAGCACATGATTCCAGGGAGAGAACACAGGTGTGACGAATTTTTCATAATATTTTTCATGGCTTAGAAAAACTTTGAACGCAAATATATCTAAATGGGGCACACCATGAGCTAATTATAAATACATACATAAAACCATTAACGAACTAGAGTTTTGGCTCTATCTTTTTGTTAAGGAATTGAAAATGAAGTCATTATCCCTCCCTTTCATTTATCTCTCCGCGTGGCCTAACGTGCAGTACCGGAGTCGCAGATTTAGAGATAGCCGTAATAATTAACAATTTGCTAATAAAATTGCCACTTGCATACACCCAGCGATGATAATATGTACGTATGTATGTATTGCTCAAGACCTAAGTTCATGAGACCTCAAACCTATGTATGGATGTACATACATACATTCGTTAATTAAGCTTGATTGTTAATTATTATTGTAAATTCATTATGCTAAACTTTGACGTGACATGCACATATAGAAATTGCGAGTGCGAATGCATGACATTCCGTGACAGAAGGACGAAAGTGGGCGAATCCGCAGAAATTGTTAAAATTTAAAAACACAAGTTGTCTCAGTTTCTAATTAATTACTTTTACACCTTCAACCCTACATGGTTCATCGATAAATAGGAAAATTTGGAAGAAAATGATTTTTCACTTAATTGTAATTTTGTTCTTCGGTGTTCTCACGGCTATTCGCGCTGATATGTTTGGAATACCCGCCTTCTTAAAAGGTAGCATAAGTACGAATGTATCTATGTACATTTCTAAATTGAGAGATAACTAACTACTAAATTTTCAACCTGACCACTACCAGGGCCACGTTTCGGCACGTCTCAAATGGATACCTACTTGAATTTCAAACTACGCGAAAACAATTTGACGCATTGGATGGAAACATCGTCTCCAAGCTTTTCCCGAGATAAACTGGACTCGATAAATATCCAAAATATGGTTAAAATCGACATTTCTAACAAATTATTTTCGCTCCAAGTGGACCTTGAGTATGGATAAACGTTCAAATAGCAGACTTTTAATTTACAATACTAACCAAATCAACCATTCTTTTTAGAAATTCAAATCTGACAAATATCGCAGCTAACATTAAGCCGGATTGCGTCTATTCGGATTTGGAAAATGGTCACATTTCGGTTCGGTTCGTCGCACAGAATGTCAAACTTTCAGGTTATTGAAATATTTATTTATTATCCGTCTATGAAAACCGCGTCATGCTCGCCATAAGCTTCGCATGAAAAATAATTCTGTCTTGATAGATACATAGTCAAATTTGTAACACAGTAAACTTCCCCATTTACATAAATTAAAAAATACTATGGGAAACTATTCCAAACTTCTGTGGGACAAATCAAGTTAAAAACATGTTGCAAACATAACATCCCTATTTTTATTTACGTAAAAATTCATAGTGCACAGAATTCTGTTATACCATTAATTTTTTGCAATTTCGAACGTCTGAGTGAATTCCACCATTAAATTTTAAGCACCCATGTAATTTCTCCTCTTTACAGGATTGTACCGTGCGAACGGATCCCTCATGAATGCCACGACTACGTTTCACTCGGACGGAAATTGGACAATAGATTTTGACATGATATGTACATTCCGAGCAAATTTAACTTACATGAATGCATCGCATGTCAGATTGGCTGATAACAATGACTTTTCCTGTGGTAACATTCCACCCAGTTTTTCGCACTAGTTATCAAATAAAATAATTTTCTTCTATCGATTATCTAAATAAATAGATGAAACTTTTTCTGACGGAATAATTACTCCATGCGACATACCTGGAAAATTTCGTACCCACATTGTTGAGTCAGGGTTACTAATTTATGCTAATTATCTATCTACATACATATGTGTCATCTTGATATTTTTGTTGCCAAGATTTGTCGGCCTTTTAGCCAAAGTGGACACATCGGAGGGAAATGGCACGGAGAACTGGGTTGGGAGAGGGATAGAACAATACCTGGAGAACAAATTAGGCAGCTATGTTCACAAGCGTGGCACATTCGGAGATATTGTTCCACCCAAGTTTGGACAATTAGTGCATACGTATTTGTCACAGATCTTTCAGGTATTTTACTTGGTGCATAAATCTTGATCTTATTAAGTGTCTGGCTTGATGGTGTAGTAATTTTATTCTAGAAGGAATCACTGTTCGACATGATGGATTTTTAAATTATGCTAATACTTGACTGCTGGTACGAAGATAACAATTGTGATTTTTGGAACTAGTAGTATTTGCATATACATATTGGCGTATGTACATGGATCCTGAAAATCCTAATTCCTTGATTATGATTTAAATATTCATGTTATGCAAAAGTTTATTGAATGTGACGAGTACGACGTCAATATGAGTATTTTGCAGAAATAAATATTTATGATTATTAATTTACTCCGATTAATTCTAATTATCTATGTAGCCTCCGACGTACAGTTGCCTATGAATTTTTACAATCCAGTATCATTTAGACTTTTTTCGTAAATCTCATTATGCCCATTTTCGACGATAAGAGCTTTCCATGCACACGCACAAATAATTCCAAAGTCTCTGCTTTTAGGTGCAACCTAATTTTAGCATAGCATAAAAAATTCCTACTAATTAGACACGATTAAAATATGTAAATGCAATCAAATTTACTGCACTATTTATCAAAATTTGCTGGAATCTCCAAATATTATGATGCTCAAAGCTCTAATTTAATAATCCGCTTTTGACTTTAAAGATAAATATTTCCAATCATAAATAATTTCTTCATACAGATTTATGCACTAATTACTCCAGAGTGAGGCGTATGTCAAAATTGCATCGGAAAACTAGTTGAAGCACCAGCACTGTCCATTTCTAAACTCGCATCGGCTGTACCGGTCATCGCAGTGGAGATTTTGGCACTGTCATAGGAACAAAAAAACTCAGAAATATATCTTGAAATTTTTAGACATTTCCTTACCGGGTGTTGACATTGCCACAAGACGCCATTGTCCCCAAAGGCCGATGCAGACGAAGCGGGACGACCCTCATCGGAAACAGCGACCCCAACAACGGCGAAAAACGCGAAGAGAGCGACAATCCTGCAATTAAGAGGAAAAATTTAATAATTATTTTTATAACTTGTGGGGAAAATATAAATATTTCAGAAACTTACATTTTCAGGGGAGACATCTTTACAAAGTTTTAGCTGGTTGAGAAGAGCTTGAAGTCTTGAATGTTTTGGATGTTATTCATTGCAATGACCCTACTTTTTATACCCACCGATACCGCAGATAATTGCTTATTTTTTCAATTTAATTGCAAATTTTTTCATTGTAATATTATGTACTTTGTGGTTTTTCTTTTAAAAAATATCTGCACGGAGATTAGCGTGATGTGTTATACAGATCACTATTAAATTAATTGATTCCGGTCTACAATAAATATGAGCAGACAGATTGGAAGCAATATTTTTCGAGCTTAATGGTGTAAATGTGTTCCTAGAATTGTTTTACATACTCAATAACTTTATTAATTAATATAACCACTTGAAAATATTTATTGATCTAGATGATGATTAAGTTTAACCAATTGATATCTCTAATGTGCTAAATGCTAATTAACAAGAATTTACTAAATGTGATCCACGTGTGACTAAAGTAAACCGCACATGAAATAGTTCGTTGGAAAATGACGAAGTTGGTACAAGCTGGCTGGAAAAATTTAGTAATTCCGAGTGGCATGATTAATGGTTTCAACCATGCACGAATTTGCAAGTTTATGTACAGAAGTACATACGTAGGTAGATTTAGCAGAGGGATGTAATTTGCAAAATCTTGTAAATAATAATTTTTATATCAGCATCGAGGAAGCAAACAAGCTACAATTTTGTCAATTCCAGAATACTTACATACATATTTAGAAGCTTCATAAGCTCTGATATGAAGTTATCAGTTTTTAATCCCTAAACTAAACGAACCTCACTAATCTACCTTTGGTTCTTCAACAACGTTATGTATTAAATGTTTTAATAAAATTCTAACAACAGTAACAACGTGTAAACCAAGAATGTTTCAAAAAGCTATATATAAAACCAAGCACTTTTTGAGCAAAACAAAATATATATAATTTAATTTAACTTTCATAAAAATTCTGAACTCAAAAAGCAATTCGAATCAGAGGTCAACGCCGCCGGTCTCACGCCGCCGCGCCGCCAAACGCCGATATAATTTTACGCGCCGCCGCCGCCGATAAATCTAATTCCCTATTCCTTCAACATTGAGACGCCGCGCCGAAAAATCCCCAAAATTGGCGCCGCCGTCAAATTGGTCGGCGTTGACCTCTGATTCGAATTGCCCAAAATGCCCTACGTTCAGAATGCAATAGGACATGTCCTAAAAAAATACTTAATTACATAGATTACCGAAAAATAATAAATTAGATCATCCAAAAATACTTATTTAGAACTCATTTTATATATGCATGTATAAATCAAATAATAGATAATGGTGTTTTATGGGTATTGGGAGCTACTAAATACGAAGATATCTACATATATGCATATCTATCTGTCCAGTAGTGTCTAGACAGGGCATGTCATAAATGTCAAAATACCCTAGGCGCGGGTACCAATCTAACACTATCCACGAAATAAATAATTTACGCCCATCGTCACATTCGAAATATAAAATTTTCATCCAGGATCATTCTTTCAGTAACAAAACCACGGCACACTCGAAGGACATACGCTTTAAGTAAAGCACTAACACTAAATAATATTGTTACCAGACTACAAAGATATGATTCTGGTAAAAAAATTAGGTTATACATATGTGATATAGATATACACTCAAATTTCTAAGAAAACTGTCAAAAATTTATTAATGCCTACCTTGTATATACATACCAGAGTGTGCAAGGGCAAACAGGCATGCCGTGCCTGAAATACCTTTTTGCCTATTAGGCACTTGAATTTTAGCCATGCCCGATTGCCAGAACTGTCTTTTTGGTAAAATCGGGGCAATCTGATAATACGTTCCCATGATTTGTTCGTTGTAGTCTTTCAAAGTTTACAGGATTTGTCGACATGTGAATAATTAAGATATTAAGCCGATTTGGATTATCATCTATATGTAGATTATCATCTACATATATGTACACCACTAAAAAATTTATGCACATCTTGAGGTGTACAAATATTCACAAATACTCTTAAGTATCATGAGTGCGAAGGAAATAATGTTGTGGAATAGTTATGTAAAAGTGTAAGGTTGGTAACGTTTTAGAAAAACCGAAATTTAAAGCAAATTACATTGTTGTCACTCTTCCTTCTCCATAGAAAAATTTGTCAAATGGTACAGGCGGTACCCAATGGAAACATACAGAAAAAGGCAAAAAGGCATCAAATGGGCAAAAAGGCATCAAATAGGCAAAAAGGCATCAAATGGGCAAAAAGGCATCAAATGGGCAAAAAGGCATGCAAAAAGGCAATTCAGCATTGAAACGGGCAAAACGGCATGAATTTTTTCCCAAAAAGGCGCCTTTTTGCACACTCTGGTACATACATGTTTTTCAGTAGGATTTTATTGAAGAAAATACACAAACTAATATTTCATACATGAACCCGATTTAATTTAAATAAGTAATTTTCTGATTTTCCATCTATACATTTTGTTATGCAATTTATTTAGTGTGCGACCTTCCTTCATAGTATAATTAATGTATGTGCTTACAAACAGGTGAGTACATAATAAAATGAGCTTGTGTAATTAAAAATAAATGAGTTGATATTTGAAGGTAGTGTACATTAAGCTATCAGTATCCACCCTTTTCATGTCGTTAACCAGAATAATTAATTATTCAGCAGGTGCACTCTTAGATAAGAATTTTTTACGACCCGTATCGATGTATATCTATGATTACCTAATCTCAATTATTTACATTTACTACCGTATTCTCTCTTCTTTAACTGAAATAGTAATAAGAAATTCTCCTCAATAAATGATTTCCCCCCAAAAGAATTATTTATTCTGATCGATCTTTCTTCTGGGTATGACGTACGTACCCAAGTGCAATACCGATCTCTGAAATGTTGTCAGAAATCCTGCTCCCATTTTTAAAAAGAAATTTCTCCCTTGCCGACCGATTTTGTTGGTTATCATTCACTTTTGAAAAAGATAAACAACTCGTGACATGCAGAAGGGGACTTGGGGCATTGCTGGACCGTGTTAGTTTCGTGGCGTATGTGATTTACGTCGTGCTACAAACGTACGGAATTTTGTGGCACAATAATACTGCGAACCATGTGACGAAGCTAAATTCTGCGTTATTCAGCTTATCATATATAGCCAATCTACTCATCATCCTGTATTGGGAAGCTGATAAAGGAATCCCGCAGTTGCTGAATGTCACCTCAAAACCGACCATTGACCACGAAAGGAAAAATGGTAAGATTTGAGACTCCCGCCCAAAAAATTATACCCGTTTAAAATAAATTGTTGCTAACATTATAATCTCGCGCCTAGGTTCCTCTCACCAGGCGAGACGAAACGTGCTAAAAATATCCCGCCTCCTGTTTCTCATTTTGAATATCGGATATTTCGCATTTCCCGCTCCGGTCGGTATCCTTGTTTTCTTGCACCCGTGCAAACAGCCATTTCTTGGTTCAATCTTTCTCTCACGGAGTTCCTGTCAGGCTCCATGCTCAATTGTTCTCCTAATCTTGGCCATGCTTGAATTTGGCGCTGTACACTATGTGACCTTGACTGCGGGCTTCTTTACTGGATGCCTGCTCTTCGCGGGAATGATCCACTTGTGGCTCGAGTCTGTAAAGTTGTTTGACTCCACACGTGTCAAGTTTACGCAAAAATACAAGGAGCTTCATGTTTTTGAGAAACTGTTCAATGCTTGCATCCAAGCCCGCATTTTCCCCGTGATCGTGGCAACTTTTCCCCTCCTTGAAATTCTGGGAGGATTTGCGTGCATCCGTCTACACGAAAGCTTGAACCCCTTAGAATTTGCTTTCGTTGCAATAGAAGCCCTGACCGTGACAGGATTCAATTTGGTGTTTTTTTCCTTAGCTGGCATGATTCATGAGAGGAGCGTGAAGTGGTTAAAGGAATGCCAGAAGAGAGAAAATAGCTGTATAAATCGAAAAATCTTAGCTTCCTTAGCACCTCTGAAGGTAAGCTTTGGGCAGAATTTTGTTGATCGGCTCACTCCACTAATTTTACAAGACTTTTGTATCAACCAAATGGCAAATTTACTCTTGTTGTTTTGAATTTATGAAAGGTTTGTTGAAAAGGATACACGTATTTAATAAGTAGCGCCACATTGTACCCTAATTGCGTTATGATTCGTTTAGTTGGTTCACTTTATGCTATATTAAATCGTGATCCTCTGTGACCATAGTTGAAGTACATTTGGAAGGATTAATAAATGTGTGATTAAACACGTTCAAACATAAACATGTTCAAATATGTACATATGTAGCTCTCTTTTATTTAGATGTGTGAGGGTATGCATACTATATTATTTTAAATATTATATGCTTCGTTTGTGCATAAAATACGGTACATTGATGACATCCCAATCCCATGTACAGTACAATCCACAACATGTAGGCTCCCCATTGTCAGAACTTCAGGTGAATGCTGAAGGCTTGCGAACTTTCATTTCCGCCTTCTTCAAGGAATATTCTGTATCCGTCCAATGCCACCAGATCACTCCGACACCAGGTTTTTCGACATGACTGGAATTATGGTATACGGAGTTCAGGATGCTCTATTAATTGTACAAAATATTGTGAAACGCTCAAAACTATAAATACAAAAATATCTAAATATGTACTTCGGAACAAAAATTCCCTTGCCACCAGCCACCTCGATATTCAGCAGCACAATTAGTAAAGGTGTTGGCGTCGTTGTCATTATCATACGTGCTGAATTTTTCTCCAGAATTTGAGGATAAGGAATTCCCTGCAAAATGCGAGGTTAAGGTCTGAATTGGTACGCAACTAACTGGTAAATGTGTTAATTTCTGATTAGCATGAAAATTCCAGAAATCGGATATATTACTTTGCTTGGCTGATGACACTAACCTGCCGTCCCTGTGTATTCGCCTACCGTTAAGTTGTACTTGTCTCGGGCACCACCGACTTTGAAGACGCCGTACATTGCGTACTTCTTGTGACCCTCCCAGTCCTCGAGATCAACTCGTAACCGCGTATATCCTGCCATCGTGAGTTCATGGATGGTTTGTAAACCTGGCGTTAAGATTAAAAGTTAACCCAAATTTGCATAATTACTCAATTTTTCTTCATGATTACACGCACCAAGCCAGAAATCTTGGTCGAGTGTACCAAACCCGTTTTCATAATCTTCCCAGTTTCTCTCGAAATTAGTTCTCTCGCTCCCTGGATGGGTTGGAGTACCCCTTCGTTGAATTAGGGTCCAACCCTTGTTGCAAACGAGCTAGACGTATTACTATTTAATTAGTCAACATTGCAACCAAATTATGTAAGAGATGTCCACCAATTAATTACTTGTTTGTTGCGGAACGTTGAATTCGTAAGGTCGGAAGCATACCCGCAAGCCTTCACCGGTTCTGTGCCAATTTCATGGTATACCTGCAAAAAATTCCGATCGATTAATATGCTGACCAGTTATAAATAATTAATAAAAATTACACAATTCATGCTAAGTCAAGTGAATCGTTAATAATAAATACGTTCATCATATTTCAATGAGTCCACTGCCTCCACAATAGCTCCAACACCTCGAAGCATGTTATGGCTAGTGTTCCTTATCTCGTCCAAAACTACGGCTTGATCCTTCTGAACAGTAAGTAGTTGCTCCACAAATTGACACGTTTCGTTAAAATTTAACTGAAAATTAGGCTGATTTTAAAAATTCTAAATTGATTATCGTGTTTTATATAAATATCTGTAAATATCAAAAACCTTAAATCTAAGACTTATATCACTTATGTCTATTCAATGCTATTTACTAGCAAATAGTTTACGTAATAATGTATGAAAATAACTTTAAAAATGAGATTTATTTAGCCTGAACACAATCTATGGAATTCGAAAAATTCGCGAAATTACGTTGTGTAAACACGTCGATTTTATTATGAACGCACGCCTATACCTTATTAGCCTCAGGTGTTATGCCCAATTGATAATTTGTAGCTGCGTAATCTGGCGCCTGAAGGAGTATAAATAACCTTACTATTTAACAGGTACATACCTGCGTGGATTTATTTAGTAGTTTAGTGGTTATATGCACACCGGAATTGACCTCCGCTTCCTTGGATTGTAAATTTCTTCTACACTATTTGTACCCATTCCCATCTTCTTCGAGTTGATAAGAGCTTCCAAATTCAGGACATCCGTTTGTAAACTATCTAATTTCTCGTGGAATCTGGCTTCCAACGCGGCGAGCTCCTCCTTCGTGGGCATGTTGGTTATTTGGTCGGCCAGCTTAAAAAAAATAAATCAACTATCTCTAAAAATGAAATTTGAAGAGGATAATTTTCAAAATAATTGCCAACATTTTCAAGTAGATTATTAACGGTACGACGAAAGGCTTGTGCATCATTATGATCCGAACCTTCCACCTAAGACAAAATAGAACAATGAAAAACTTAAAACCGGCGGTTTGGTTTAATTTCCAAATTCTTATTTCAAATTTAAATCCAACAAAAAGGTTAAGAATCAAGTACGATTTTAATACCGTAAATATACAATTTAGACCAAAATGAATACCCCAAATTTGTAAATAGTACTTACCAGTTGATTAAACTGTATCTCTCCTCCCAAGAATATTAAGAGGAAAAAATAGTACGAGACAATCATGACCGAGGAGTATTCCTAATTTTTGATGCCGACAGAGATCGTGTCCAGAATATCAGTAAATTAAATTATATTCATGTACATATGTAAATACGTATGTACAACATATTCATATTCCAATGGAGTAAATTGTGAACATGCCTGAGTCGCGTGGCCAAATATTTACTTGACAAATCGTACCTCAATTTTGAACAAATGCATAAATCGGTACGCTTAAAATCATCTCATGGAAATTTATTCATACAAACGTCAATACAAATATAAATGTGTTTAAACCAGAAAAAAAATTGCAATTGGATCATTGAACAAGTCTTGAGACCAGTATTATGAATAAGTGCATATAAAATTGGAGATACAATATGGAATATTTACAGGCTTATCATAACCCATGGTGTTTCTAACGGGTGACGACCCACATGACATGCGCCGTGCTATGGAGTGTATTTATGTTATATCAGACCTCGACGCCGCCGACGCCGGTACTATTTTATGCGCCGCCGCCGCCAAAAAATTTGATTTCCTATACCTTCAACATTGCGACGCCGCGCCGCCGACGCCGCCGAAAAATCACCAAAAACTGGCGCCGAAATTTTGTCGGCGTCGACCTCTGGATATATGTAGATATTGGACGCATAAGCTCGGGACCAAGGGGACAATGTACACGCAGAAATGCGTATCGATTTTCCTATCCTCCCAATGCTATTAACATTATCCCTTCCTATTTTACAACGTTATGATTCCCACAATGACCCCATGGTTCCATTCCTTACTGATCATACAAGGATTTACATACATACACACATACATTCTTATTTACACATGCACATACATACTAATTTATGTAAATGTGTATACCGGTGACGTGAGTACGTTAGATGCAAACAGTTCAGTTGTGAAGCGAAAATATGTACACACAATCTGTTTCATTGTACATAAGTAAGATTATTATGCTGTATTGAGTTAATTTTGCGGGGTCAAAGTGCTAGCTGTGAACTTGAAAATAACAACACGTAACGGAAAAGCTGTTGACTCAGAAATGTTTCTTTCTGGAATAAACCACTCCACTTACTTGTGAACTCGGATATTACTTATTTGCCTGAGAGATTAGTGTAAGGGATCATACATTTTGAATGTGTCAGATGAGATTTGTGAGTGGGGTTCGTAGTATGTAAATGTGTAATAGGTAACTTCTATCCAAAATATCAGCTAAAGGGATGGTACACGATTACACGATATCCACTGGTGCGGCACTGATAATCCAATCCCCATCCCCACCCCTACCTAAATCCACGGTGGATTGAGTTAGGGGTGGATTATCCACCCCTAACTCAATCAACACCTACGTCTAAACTGAACTCGCACAAACTAAAAATGTGCGGCAAAATGACCCTCTTTCAAAGTCAAGCTTAGTCATTATGGTCCGCTCTCGTAAATGCACTTCATGAATACATGAAATAAGTGGGGGAAAGCAATTCCAACCAAATTTTGAAAAACTCGCGACGCGTTTCGCAATTTATTTTTGCTTCATCAGGCGTGTTTTACAATTATTTCTCTTGTTGTTTTCAGTTACACAGTGAGTGTGGTTGACGTGATGAATGGATTTACACTAGCGTCTAGCGAGCGTCTATCTCCATTCCTGCACGTACATACATTTTCAATATCTTTCATACTAGTATCACTTGTAAATACGTATGTAAACCCAGTGAAACTCTGAATTTTTGATTCAGAGAACTGGAAAATAAATTTTTGTACAATTTCACATGGAAAATTGAAAATTTTCCGCTAATCCTAAGAATATTCCCCCGGCCCATTGTGAATTGCATCACTTAAGCATACAAAAAAGTGAGGCAAATTGTCCTCGAATAATTTTAAATATATGATGCTTAGATTATTTAAATAATTGATTATTTACCATTGGCAATTCGTATTTTGGATTTGAAATATTTTTATCACTTATATAATTCTTAAGAAAATTGGATCACAGATATCATGTACATACATATACTACAACTCATAAATAAATAGAGACGGTTTTAGCCAACCCGTGCGTTTCTGAGACTTGGGATCCATTGGGGAATCTGAACAGTAAAGGGTTCCAGACGGATCCCTTATGATTGCAATATATTTCCAATATGATGTGATGCATATATGCATTTCATGTAAAAATCCAATTGGAAATTGTTATATAGGAAAATGGTTGCTAGATCCCCAATGGAATTGCTAACGTTAATGGATCAGATTGGAACATACTTGCATTACAAAACTCAATATCCCATCTGAATTAATCATATTGGATTTAGACGAAAAGGAACAGAACAGTGACCAGCAAATTTGACGTAGACCTACAGACTATGATCGTTGGCATTTGGACGCGGCCATGGGGAATCGTCTGCTTTCCATCAATCTAAAACACAAGTGCAACAAGACGACTGGATTATCTTACAATACGCTGTATTATTTTTTTAGGTGCCTCGCACGTTTGAACTTGACATATGCGAAGAAAGAAGAAATATTCTCCTACAAGCTAATGATGAAAAGTAGGGAGGCCTTGAAAAATTACGACTATTTGTCTCGTCATTGTCAAGAAAAATTGAATGAAACAGAAAACTACGAAATCTCCAAATTTTTCGAAACAAGAAACTGTTTTCATTCTACGTTTTCTCAATGGAGATACGCTGAGATTGTCCGAATCTCTAAACACGTTGAAAGTCCAAATGAGTTGAGGAGCACGCTAAGTCAATGTGATCATTCTGCCTTTGCAATCGATAATGTTCTGGAACATCGTATAAATTTGGAACGTCTGCTTGGCCCAAAATCGGATATTACACGGCAGTTATACAGACGAAGTGAGGACAATGTGATGCAAAAGGATATGTATTGGAAATTACCAATCTATGGGTGGGTGACGCATTTGGAGGTGGCAAAGCTTATGAGGATCATAGCATCCGGAATTTATTCTTATTGGGATGACACTGTCAAACAAACTGAATTCGAGTATTGGCTACCAACACGAAGAAATTGTCAGGACGAATTTCTCCCGAAAAATTTAAACTCAAATCTGTGGACATCCTTCCTGATTTTGATATCAATGTTAATTTTTTCCGTGTTTGTGTTTATCGTAGAAAACTGGCGCATGGTGGTCAACGTAATTGTTTGCTGCAAGTATTACATTAATGATATATTTGGTTTGATGTTGTGGTATTTAATTAAGAAGAAACTAATGCTTATTAGTTTTCTGTTTAACCGGAAAGTATAAATATCTTCAAAATGTGGAATGATACTGGTTTGAGTTTGCCCAATAAATCAAACGTTATACATATTTGCAATGCTGCTTATAACGTGGGGAATAGATAGATCACATCAGTGGGATAAGGGTCAAAATTATCTTGAAATCTTAAAGTCACGTGCTTTATGTACGGCCCTTTACTAGCTTTTTTTACGGAAACGTAATAATACAATCGACAATGTAGTCAAAGGTTTTTTGAAAATAGGTAATCGTAGTGGAAACTGTGACAAAGTAGAATCTGCCGACTTGGATGCGCAGAGTGGCGCAGGAGGTTAGGATCCTGCGCAAATTCTTGTGCCTCGTTTGCGACCACGAGTTGAGAAAGGAGGTCGCAATGTCAAACATTTCTGCGGCCATTTGGAGCATTCCGTACCCGCAAGAGCCGCACACGATCACGCCGAACGGGTACGTCAGGATGGCGGGAAATTCGTCGAGGAACTTTTGGTTCATGGAGCGGATCATGACGTAACCGCAGGAGATGACCGCAGTCCAATTGATCATCTAAGAGGAAAATCAGAATTATTTAGGGCATCCAAGATCGGAAGATTTCCGGAAAATCGTAAGATTGTAAGATTTAGAAATATTGTAACATTTAGAAAAATTGATTGGAAATACTGATTATATACAGGGTGTTAATAAAGTCCGATCCCATTTTTCCTGTAAAAAAGTGAAGGCTAGTATAAAAAAAAACTACCCGTGATACTTACAAAAAATGTTCGACATATTTACCTTAGTATTTGGTCTTGTTACCATTTACTTTAACCATGCCCTCAACTCTTTGTTTAAGGCTCTGTGCTAATTTTTCCAATGTGCCTCTGGAAATCGAATTCCATACATCTTGAACTTTTTTTTACTAGCTCTTCCCTCGTCCGGGGTTGTGGCTCTTTGTATACATTTTCCTTAAGTATGGACCACTGGTTCTTCAGGGGATTCAAATCTGGGCCGTTAGCGGCCCACACCCCCTTGCTCCAGACCGTTGAAACTTGCGTCTTGATGAGACTCAAACTCGCTTTTGCTGTATGGGCTATAGCACCATCCTGCATGAAAACTATTTTTCTTTCATTCGGAAATATTTCCTTGTTCCCCATGCTATCGAAATAGATAGGTAATATTTTTTCCATATAATGCTTTGCATTGACTGATTGGCCTTTTGGTATGATATGTAGAGGGGTCACGCAACGTGCACAAAATCCACCCGCTACCATAACTTTAAGCCCGAATTTTGGGATCGCTCTTGATGGTACATCCGATTTGTTTTCTGTCCTGTAACGAACATTTTGTTGGTTCAATTTTGGATATAGTTCAATAATAGATTCGTCAGTCCAAAGGATGTGACTGCGCAATTCTTCACCAAGTCTTTTTTCACTCAAATGGGCACTTTTCTGAAGGAGTTCTTCAAATTTCAGACGGTCATCGATATATTTTTGTGACATGAGAGGTTTTTTTGGTTAGTTTGTAAGCTGTGTGACCCCACTTCGTAGTTTTCACAAATTTTTGCACGGTCACACAGTTAATTTGCTTCTTCTTCTCTTTATAGCGTTTTGAGTCATTTAACTCCCTTGCTCAATTACGTAATGAACTACCGGTTTTCTTGCAAAGTCTGTTTTTAATCATTCTTTTTGTGGTAGGTGACACCTTTCTGGGTCGCCCTGGTCGCTTTTTGTCGTGGACAAAATTTTTATTCTTCCATTTCCAAACAGTTCTGCGGCTGCAGCCCAATTTTTGCACAATTTCTGTAGGTTTAAGCCCCTGCTGATGCAATGTTTGTATCTCAACTCTAAGATGCTCATGACTTACACGTTTAGTTGTTCCTCCCATGGTAAAAATTTGAAATAAATAACTTCACTGGTTCAAAAGTTCCAGCTGAATTTGTAACAACCACGCTCCAAAAAATGCATGGGATCGGACTTTATTAACACCCTTTAGAGGAAATAATCCTCTATTTAGAAAACTGGATTTTCGAGTCATACAACTTTAGTAAAATTGGGTCAAGATCCATCTAAAATCCGAAATATTTGATTTATCGTTTTGGATTCATACAAAATTTGAAATTTCGAATTTCCATTCAAACAAAATTCAAGAGTTAAAAAAATAGGGTTTAAAGCATTACAAACTTTGTAAATTTTCCGTTATAATCGGGTTTCGACGATTATTTTCGATGATTGTTTCTCGCAAAAATTCGATACCTTCATGAGAGGAAAGGCCAGAGGAGAGATGCACTCGTTGAGGAGGCCGGTCAGCACTTGGAGCGACCGGTAGAGCTCGACCGCCGTGTGAGACTCGCGCAGCTGATCGATCGTGTACCCCGTCTCGTTGTTCTGACTGGAATAATTACGCAGATTATTAGAGGGTGAAAGCCCTTTATAAGATCGTTATGTCCGTCCGTCTGTCTGTTGGTCCGATAACTTTTGAACGGAATGACATAGAGGCTTGAAATTTTGAACGTAAACTCCTAACGATAAAAGACAGGACGAGTTCGAAGATGGACCCTGTGGGTCACACCCTTCAAGGTCAAAAGGTCATGAAATGTCATTTTTAGGTCAATTTGACGGATAGCACACTACTTTCATCTCTTGGTTACATTAGTTGTAACGGTTTATTTTAGACGGCATTGTATGTGGGTTATCAATTTGATTATTCTGTCTCAACTTTCCCCTTCTAAAATCTGGACAGTAAACAAATGGCGATTAAAAAACCATTCAAAGATTTTTTTTCTTACATGGAAGATAATGACGTAATTTTTGTTCATGAAACAAAAATCAAAACCTCATAACTTTCGACACATTAGAATCGTACATGAAAGGGAAGGTAGAGAAATAATAATTCAAATTCAAAACCCGCATGCAGTAGAACCTTAAGCCATAGTTAAATCTATGTCATCATTACTGTGCCTCCATCAACCAGAATTCCACACAGTTTCCGTGCGAAACGGTGACCCAGGCCAGGAGGCAGAACACGCTGATCGTCTGACCGCTCACTTTGGCGAGATTGCGACGTCTCCGCTTTCTAAGGGAGCCGGCGGCCTGCATGTTTTTTAAATATTTTTTTTTACCGAGGACGTTAAGGAGGCTGAAGTTCGATGCAGATTAGATACATGCCTTTTGCGGGGTCAGTATTTATCCTTAGTTTCCCGCCATAAATTAGTTAAATAGTTGGTTACGAGTAAGTGGAGGTATGTAGATGTCCTGTTCGTGACAAACGTGCGTCACCGCTGGCTTGGGTAATACGTCGTTATTTATTTCCATATTTCGTGCCGTGATTCTGTCATCAATCGTGATCATTTAAATATTTATGTATATTCAATGACCAGAGGGTGGCCCGGCATGTGGAAATCTGAGTTGAGTTTTATGATTTATTGTTTCTTGACATTCTTCGTAACGTAAAATCTATTAAGACGGTTATGCAATTTTACAACCGTAGTAAGGTCTGGTCGCTTAAGATCAATATAATTTTACGGAGGTTCTTAGAAATTGGAACAACAATATTAACATTTTAATGATCTATTGCAGTTATGAAACAAGTATTTATTTATACTCAAATTTATATATTCTTATATATAAATCCTTATATATTCAAAATATTTATATTCTTAAATAACATCCTTCTGATAATTACTATTGCAATTTTTATGCACATGCGATTTTCGCACCCACGCCATATTACTCCCGAATTACGATTAGTATGCAGTAAACAAGTATTGGAGGACATTATGTGAACAAAATTGCGTGTATGCAGGTAATAGAACTCATTTCTTATAATTCACTTGAAATGCGTCATCCATCAACCACAACATAAATACATATTCTCCCATGAAAATTTAGGAAATTTTAGGAAAATTTTTAGGAAAATTTAGAGGCATGTTTTCGATTGTTGCAAAAATTGTACGATTTGGAAATGTCGGATCGAATTCATACTGAATCGGAAGATTAGAAAAAATAGATGGTCGTGTCATCCAAAATCGAACTATTTAGTAAAATTAGGTTAAGATTCAGCCAAAATTTAGAAAAGTTAAAAAATTGTTGTAGATTCGTACCAACGCTTAATACTTAGAAAAATCGATTTTTCAATCATCCAAATCCGAATTGTTAAAATAATACACTGTAAAGCATCCGGTACTCCGTGCTGGTATTGATTTGGTAATAATTTCTTACCGGATTGGTTTTAGTTTAATTCTGAGTGGTAGCGATTTCGTTACCACAACACTACTACGCCATAACGATCGATATTACCGATGCCGGTAGAGTCATATATGAACTCCGTCCGGTAATAATTCGTAATGATTTATACCAGTTACCTAAGAGTGTAGAATCGTTCAACATAGGCAGTTTTAGAAATATCGGGTTTCACCAATCATTCCTAACTTTGTAGATTTTCCGAATAATCGGTTTTTCGATGATTCAATTTTCTGAGAGTTTTTTTGTGAAAGCTGTTTCTCGCAAAAAATTCGATACCTTCATGAAGTGAAAGGCAACCCCACCAAAAATAATAGATGGGAGCCCATGGGAAACCGTTCTTCTCCAAGAACCCCATGGGCGTCCATAGGAAATTTAGGATGCATGGGTGATATCCTGTCAATTCCTCATAGGAGAAATCCCATGGGAAAATAGTTTGTTTTATCCCATGGGACATTTAAGTTGGAACGCGCTGATTGGCTCAGCCAGCTGAGCCAATCAGTGCGTTCCACCGGGAAAATGAACTTTGGCCATCTTGTTCGGTTTATTTGTTAGCATTGGTCGTATTTCTAGTCACATCTTTATTTAAGTAATTTGCTGTTTCAGTTTTAAATATAACTTGGTCGTCTTCGTTTAGTAAATAGCAATGTCACACGAGAAAATTAGGGCAAAACAGTAAGTGCGTGACATTCGTTGGATATGGTTAGTATTGCACTTATATTATGTTACCTTAGCAATTGCAAACATTACGAGTAGTATTAATTCATTATTAATTCATTGGCGTTTTTAGGAACCAGTGCCGAAATGAGAAAAAAATTGTTAGATTATTTTTTATATGTTGAATTAGAATAGGATATTGTCGTTTGTTTGTGTATGTATTTACGTAATTGTTTTGTGACATTGGTAATAAGCAAGTAGTAAAAAGTCCTACAATAGTTAATGAGAGTTTTTTTTATCATTCTACAGTCCATAGGATAAGTACTGAACATCCACGGGATACATTAAAAAGAACCCATGGGATACATTTAAGAAAAACCCATTGGATTCGTCCCATGGGTTTAAAGATACTTTTCCCATGGGAACAGGCATGGGCAAAGTTTCCCATTTTCCAATGCACTCTCCCATGGGTCATCACCCATGGGCTCCCATGGATTACTTTTGGTGGGGAAGTGGAGAGATGCATTCGTTGAGGAGAGCGGTCAGCACTTGGAGCGAGCGGTACAGCTCGACCGCCGTGTGGGACTCGAGCAGTTGGTCAATCGTGTAGCCCGTCTCGTTTTTCTGACTGGACAAATTATGCAGATTAGGTAATTAAGGCAGCATTGTATGCGGGTTTTGAGTTGGAATTATTGCGTCTCAATTTTCCGTTCTTCAAATGGCGATTTTTAAACTTGCGCATCTCTTCTAAGTTTTTACAGAAATCAAGATTTTACTGCATCCAAATATCGGTAATTTTTAGGTGTGGAAAGTAAAAGGTTTAGAATTTAGATTTTATTCCTCAATGAAGAAATATTCAGTCTTTACTTGATACTATCAGTTTTATTTCCATTTTTTCATAAAAAAATCCCAATTCTAACCTAAAAAAATGATCGACAGCCTAAAAGTGACTAAAAATGATGGCTATTTTGGAGGCAACAAAATCGTCATTTTTTTAGAAAGACAGAAATTAATGGGGTGAAAAAATCGCACCTTGAGTACATGGAAAAAGGGAAACTTGAGACACAACAATTCAAATTCTAAACCCGCACTCAGTGGAACCTTAAGTCATAGGTACATACATAAATTTATATCACCCTTACTGTGCCTCCATCAACCAGAATTCGACACAGTTTCCATGCGAAACCGTAACCCAAGCCAAGAGACAGCAAACGCTGATCGTCTGACCTGCTTCGATCCACTCGTGGATAACGCCCGGGATAAGCTACCACTTGGGGTTATCAGATGAGTAGAAGTAGCTCGTGAGGTAACAGGGCTGGTAGGGCATTAAGTAATAGAGCAAGCAGCAACACCCCAGCTGGAAAAAGTTGGCGGGAAGGGTGCACCTCAAAATGGCCCGCCAGTGGTCCCCCAATCCATCCAAGGTCAGCTCTTACCGTTCTGAAATAAATATTTACAAGATTACACGTTATTTTAAAAACATATGTATGTACATATCTGCACCAAAAAGGCGAGAACAATATAGTACTTCTGCATGTATTTCCAAAGAAAAAAGTTTTTCAAAAATGTTCAGAGTTGCATAAATTTGCACATTAATTCGTAATATTCCTATGTGTCCATACATTTATCCACAATTTCAATTTAATTTAGGTGAATTTTCACCAGTAACTCAAGTTCTGTATTAGTTTGTTATTATTTATTCTAATAATAATCTTCATTCGAAGAATTGATGGTTAGGTAAAGGCTTACAAAGTTGTTTCACAAAATGTCAAGGCAAATGTGCTCGCACGTGCATATTATCTACTTGTGTATGTATGTATAATCAAGTATGTATAATTATTTATCCTTAATTTATCGGTTGGACTGTCAGTATAATTAAAACTAATCCAAATATTCAAAATTTCAAACTACATATACATATTTTATTTGTATTTTAATTAAAGATCTTAAGCATTTAGGTTTTGAAATTTCAATAATAAAATTTGAAAATGCGCAAGTAATTGGTTTTCCTAGCGCATCGACATAATTACTAGCTTACATGTTTATTTGGAGAAGCTATGGAATGATAATTCTATTAAGATACATATGTAATTATTTAGCCATTCTACTTAATACAACCTACACTATGGAGCAATATTATTCGGACAAGAGGAACCCCAAAATTCAAATTGCCATAAATGATAAACTGGCGAGGATACTGATTGCAATTCTTTGTAAATTTACAGACATTTAATAATACTCTCACAATTGTATCAAACCTATTTTTGAAGAAAGTTCGAATTTACAAATAAATCAAGAAACACTAAAAAAATCATATGAAAGAGGGAAAAATTATTTTGGCGGAATTGGTTTTTATTCCATAACGGCATATGACTTTTGATTAAAACAGCTCATTTCTCGGAGAAAGTATAAGCATTTTGCCACGTCTTTGAATGTTTGCAGTAGTTTTCAGTTAATCTGTATTTTTTAATATAGTACATATAACGGACGTATGGTGTGCTCATTTAAATATTTAAGATACTGCGCGCCATAGACTTTGCATGCAAAAAAGTCTCAGTTAAATGATCACGTCATAGAAGGATGCAGTATAAAGCAACGGGAAACTTCGCTTTTCGTCTTCTTCCCACTGTCACACCCCTTTCCAATTAGATAATGTACAAGCCCGTGAACAGGAGCACTAATCCTTGCAGCCATGCTTCCTATTCCTATGATTTTTACAGGTTTAAACTTCGAAAAATCATGCAAGTTATAACATGGTTCATTACTTAAACCAGCGGCTTTTAACTTATCAGTTCAATTTTCGTTGAATTCACGGCTTAATGAAGAAAATTCGGATAATTTGAGCGAACAATGCTTGTTTTTTATCTCCCAAAGTATTAGGCTTGGGGTGGAATGATACAGAAAACATCGTACCCTATTATATTGTCTACTAATTTGCAACAAAAGCTTTGGAATACCTTGTATTGTTACTCATTAATTGGCTTTTCGATTAAATTTTGAGGTTCCTCTTGCCAGAATAATAATGCTCTCTAGTGTATACATGAAATTCTATAACAATTCCTCTCTTCACAACACTACTTAATTAATAATATTAATTACTATAATTAACATATTTGAGGAATTTCGTAAACAATTTCACCGTTAATTAAGAAGATCTAAATTCTTCGTAGACAACTGTCCGAATACGTCAGGCATAACGAGCTTAGCAAAGAAGCGAGCTTGGTTAATAAATAATAATAACTGAACTTTAGATAAGCAAATCCGGGAAAAATCTACAAGGATTAAATACATTTATAAAAAATGAAATACGTGTTGCAACGCTACCTCCGCATTACAGAGTATCTTAAGTGCTTACCAGTCAAATGGTGCTCGGTCAAGGGCATAATTATTATAAGATCACCAAATCAGCAAAAGCTCGTCATTTTGACCATACTTGTCCACTTCTTGGCAACGTTATGTCGCCTATATTCCACTACATTGTACCCATCCAGCCTTCTGAACCGTGCCGAAGCTGCATTTGGGGCGATAATATACACGTACATGTTCATTTCACGGTTCGATATTCCAGTTGACAACGGTACCGTTGATATCGTAAATTTTATGATCACTTCAAATAACTCGGAAGCTCGTAAGTTACCAGATTCACGAAACTAACTAGTTCCAACTGATATCAATTTACCAGCGGTGGGGAAAATAGTTTATGAAAAAGCATGGTTTTGAGCTCCGTAATAAACAGGGTTTAGATATCAAGAGTCATTACAATCACACAATGATGCAAGTCGACGAAGAGAATGCAGCATTCACACTAAAATGCAGGTGCTCTCTTTGTCGCTAATAAAATACAAGGTGTTCACGATTTTCTTAAATCGAAGTATTTTATATTAATTTCTTCAGGAAGCCTATATATTCGAATGACGGTTCTTCCCTACGTTTTATGCCAATTCTGTGGGCATGGTAAGCCCGGAAATAAAAACACTGGAAACTACAGAGCACAAAATACACAATGTTCATAAAGCATTTCCCCATCAGAGCAATTTACATAAATTGTATCGACTGTCTAACTTCTGTTTCAGCGGGCAGCCAGAGCTCGAAAATAAATGCGTGCATCGACTTCTTCACTCATGCTGTGGCAACGAGCGTCATCATACTTTCGATACTTTTATCAATCTTGACAATTTTTGCCCCATGTCAACCTCTCGTCTTGAGTTCGCTCATCTGTCACGATGATAGGTTTCTTATCAATGCAGGAATACATTATAGGCCGATGATTCTCATTCTTTTTGCATCTTCAGAATTCCTATTATTTATAACAGCTGGAATGCGTATATTACAATTTTGGTGTCTTACTAAAGGGTGTGGCATACTTATGGATTTGTTGCAAAAATTTTGTAAATCGGTATGAGCATGGTCTCGCCACGATTCTGGAATATAAAAAGATCCAGGTTTTCGAAAAGTGTCTAAATTCCTGTATACGATCCAGGATATTCTTCTCCAGTGCGTTAACAGTTCCTACAATTCAAATTAGCGTGTGTTATGTTGCCATTAAGTCGTTCCAGTATGATGAGAGGAACACCTTCAAGGGAACCGTATTCCTATGGGGCTACTTTATGGCGATGAGTTTTACAATGACGATGTTCACCGCAGCGGCCAAGATTAGTAATCTGGGCAAGAATTGGATTTCTCGAAGTAGATGGAATATTACGAGAAAGTGGGAGAGGAAAGTGCACAAATCTCTGGCACCGTTAAGTCTTAAATTTGGTAATAATTTCGTTGAAAGATTGACACCTCTTGTAGTGCAGGAATTCTGTGTGAGACAAACAGTTTCATTTCTACTCGTTTCGGAATGAGTTTTTAAAAGTATTTATTAAACATGTGTGCCTGATAGCAATTGAAACTTGAATTTTTTTAATAATCTAGGAAACATGCGTACAAAATTCCTTTAGAACAAAGCAATTAGAGGAGTCTAAATTCATGTACATAATTCTTGGTAATCTCAGTTTTCAATCGAACCACATTCAAGGCTAAAATCTTCTATTGTTTAGAATGTTAAGGGTTTAAAAACATGTATAAAAAAATGGTGCATAATATGTGAGGAAAATTTGCGGAAAAATGGGAATTGCATGCCACTAACACGGAGCTGCCTGGGGGGGGGGGCGTGCATAAAGCATGTGATCGATTTTCGGGAAATTTTGACCCCTTCCCCCATCGTGTGAAAAATACGACTCATGTTATAATTAGCACATAGAATGCCTTGACCCTCCCTCCTTCTAATCGATCACATGCTTTCTGCACGGTCCCATTCATGCTTATGTATGCATACAGAAGGTTGGATCCTCGGCTTCCAATGTAACAAATCTTTACGAATTTTAGTTTCCACTCTTTATTCATTTTGCTCTCTGAAGATTCATGAAAATACGCCAAATGTAGAAAACATAATTATGCATACACATACGTGTGGAAGTAATTTTCACGTGAAAAGTTACGATTTAGATCACAAATTATGTATTCTTAGCAGAGGTCAACGCCGCCGATCTCACGCCCCCGCGCCGCCATACGCCGATAGAATTATACGTGCCGCCGCCGACGATAAATCTATTTCCCTATCCCTTCAACATTGAGGCGCCGCCGCGCCGCGCCGAAAAATCCCCAAAATTGGCGCCGCCGCCGCCGCCAAATTGGTCGGCGTTCTCTGATTCTTAGTCATTTGTAACTGCACCAAAATTAGCGAGAACAATAAAGTACATACATATATATTTGCAAAGAAAAAAGCCCTCTCAAAAACACCATCAGTTTGCAAATTAATTAGTAATATTCTTATACATATGTTAGCGTCCAGATTATTAAGGTATTGCCAGAATCAACACATTTTGCATCATTTATCTCCTCTGGGAATTAATTTTAAAATTGTCGACGAGAAATCTGTAGAGCAGATCGTTCCCAATTTGTATTTAAATATATAAGTACTCCAAATTTTGAAACTTTCTGAAGGAGATTTGAAATTTAAGAAGCCTTCAGGAAAATTTAAATTCATTTAAGCACCTCATCGCGACCCTATTAATCAACCTACTGCCTAGAAGTTCGTCGTCCAGTTTTAAAATATATTCCCGGAAACGAAAAATGACTAAAAGTGTGTTTATTATGGCAACACGGAATCATCTACATAGTCATACCCTCATAACAACGGCATTAATAATTAAAAAACAATTAATTAAATCCCTTTGAATCATACATAGATAAATTACATAAATCCATCTATAACTAAATTAATATTAATTAGCATAATTATTTAATAATCACTCCCCCCTCCTCTATCCTCCCGATTCCTATCATGCGATTTCAAATGATACTTCAAATGATCCGGACGCTTAAACCCTTTCTCACAATGGGGACACGGATACTTCCGCACCGTTTGGTGGACCTGACCCTCATGCCGTTTCAACCTTCCCTCCGTCGGAAACGTTTTCCCGCACTCGGCGCACTGATTACCTCTTTCGGAATGTTTCGTTTGCACGTGCGACTTCAGCGACTGCGCGTATTTAAACGTTTCCTCGCACTGGTCGCACTTCAGCGGGCGCTCGTCCGAATGTTTGCGCATGTGCTGGACCAAATTCGTGTACTTGTGCCGTTGGTGATCGCACATGTTCGGTAGAATCACTGCCACCAATTCGTTCGGCGTCATCTTCAACCGGATTTTCAAATGTTAGGCAAGTCTTGTACAGAGAGAAGTAGAGTAAAACCACTTCCCAAATGCCGTAGGCGAGTCGGCCTATCTCCAGTATGGTCCCACGTGGAGATCAAGAATCCTATCGAAGAGAGAATCACTACGAATGAGAGAAGTTGGAGAAAATCTGAAACAATCTAGATAAGCAATATACAAAAATTCCAGAAAAGAAAGTCAATTTTAACACAAAAATCTCGAAAAATTGAAACGAAACTATATCTGTAAAACGGAAAATTTTACAGAAAATCAAGATGATACGTTACTAAAGAATGGAAAGTGTCAAGGAATTATTTGACTTGAAATCTTGCCAATTTGTAATAAATCGGATAGTTTTGCAAATAATTTTTCAAACTTTTAGAAAATATGGAGACTATCTACGAATGCATAGGTTTGGATGAAAAATTTGCATATATTTATACATGCACGTCTCATAATGCGTAAACGTGACCGTAAGAGTTGGCCTCTGCTGTAGGTATGACAAATTTACAAGGTAACATTCAAAGGTGTCCAACGAGTTGAGGGTCGACATCCACACCAAACCTACAACAATATGTACTTAGTTGGATAAGTCATTTATCCAACAAACATAGAGTAGGTGTCCGAATTATTAAAAATTTGAAAAATCGGGTTATCTCTGAATAGTGCTTTTGTTCGAACTGCTCGATTCAGCTGTCGACTTTTTCTGCTAGTAACGCAGCGTTACTATACTAACGCCATCCTTGCTTGCTATTGTCATCGGCTCGTCACATATATCGTCGAAACTTGACGAAATTTGAATTTTAAGCGTAAATTTCATTAGTTTGTTGGCAAAGTCGTGTATCGTGGTTAGTTTGGTATAGGTGTCAAACCTCAACTCATTGGACACCTCGGCTTGTTCCCTTGTACGTACGACTTGCGGACATTCTTCTCATTAGAGGCGAGCAGCGTGTTGATGTAGCAGCGTAACTTTTCCCGGTAAATGAGCATCGTGATGTTGAGGCAGAACGAGTAGATGTACATACCAAAAGAGGCACCACGTGCTCATGAAGACGGGTCGGAAGCTCCCGTGGTCCAACGGCACCCGGGTAATTGCGTAAATCTGGATCCCCAGCAGGGCCGCGTTTTTCACGAAAAACAGTCACCAGAGGACGGACCACACCTTGTGCACGTCAGGACTCCAGCGCGCGATACGTCTCGCTTTCGCGTTATACCTGTCACATTTGCATACTGAATTTACATATAAGACTGGTTTAAGTACACACTTAAAAATGATGTACCCCTGCCCTGCCCCGTAGAGTACATGCAGTCTTAACTCTAAATTAAGCAAACTATGCCAAAATCTAGAGTATGTAAACTTTACACTGCTAGAAATCTGGCATAGTCACGCAAATATTAATTTGTCGGATTGTAAAAATTTGCTACCGATCTGGTAAAACTTTAATACCGAGCTATTTATTAGTACATAATGGTACTAGTTATCAATACCACTTTGGTATAGCTATATGTCTATGAATACCGCTTGGACTGGATTTCTAAGAGTGTACTCTTGAGCAAAATCAACGCTACGCTGGCTTTAGTATAGTATAGTTGATACCGAATCCAGAGTGCTTTACCTTTTCATCAGGGTGACATTATTTTTAAGAGTGCGGAATGAAGCAAGAGTTAAGTTCCGGACCATAATGATACGAAACAACATTACAGATTAGGAATTATGTAATCAGAAATCAATATTTCTGATTAATTTTACCCCCACGTCATCGCTCCAACGACGCAAATGTTCCTTAACCAGCTAATCGAACTTTTACTCAGGAGACACGGCCGTTCCGCCTTTGCCAACCCGGCTTCTCCAGGGGCGGATATCCCGCCGGGATTGAGGATGATGATCCCGACGAACCTTGTCGCGATCCGATCAACTCTTCTGGCGGACACGGAACCCAGGTGTCTCTCCCACCTTGAATAGAACCGCGGGGTTTCACCCATTGCAAGGTGTCCGTAGCGCCGCCGAAAAGGTGTTGAAAAAAATCGAAAACGTCGCCTTTCTCGGTGTATCCGACTGTCCCGAGGCCGCTCACATTGGCGAGGTTGCGACGCTTTCTCAGGGACCCGGCAGCCTGTATGTTTTTTTTCAATATTTTTTAGTGAGGAGGCGGAAGTTCGATGAAGATTAGATACGTGCCTTGCCCGGCGTCAGTATTTATTGTAACCTTCCCGCCATAAATTAGCTAGTTTATGATAGGTATGTATCTGGGCAGGGCCCGTTTTAGCTATAGGCGAGCTAGGCAACCGCCTAGGGCGCCAGATTTTGAGGGGCGCCGCGAGGCGCCCCTATACACTAGATAAAAACAACTTCGCAGACTTTAATAAATTTTCGTAGAAAATAACATAAAAACTGATTTTCACTTAAATCCGTGCGACAAAACCTTATTTTTAAGTTTTTACAAATTTTAACTTTATCAGGTAAACTTTCAATTTTAGTAATAAAGTGCAATTTCTTCTTAACACTTACAATACACAAATGTGGGGTCCGGTTCAGACCTCCGATTTTGGCCGGTCTAATATTAAATTGTTCACGTTAAGAAATAAGCGAATATACATTTTTGCATTTTCTTGAATTACGATTTATTTAACTACACATGTTAAAGTTTTAAATATATTTGAACTTAAAATCGGGGTGTTTAAAACTTGTATTTACTTCAATTTATTCTTTTTTATTGCTGATTTTTTTACTCAAATTTGACAAATTTTAACCCGGTGATATGCAAAATTTTTGCCTATAGACAAAAGCAATTCTACCCAATTGCTTCACTGGAATTATAACATACGTTTTTAACTTTTTAATTTAAGCAAAATTAACATTTTTTCGTCTTTAAAGATTCATTGAGCGTACATACATACTCACGTCAACCTTTGCATATATCGCAAATCGAACATAGCAACATAACTTGCGAAGTTTTGCAAGATACGTATGCGAGATTTGGCAAACAGTTTGCTGGAAACCATGGAATTTTTTACGTAAATTTACACGTATTGGTCATCCTCACCATCGCCATAAAGAGAAATATATTTTTTATCATATTTAGTGTAAGGTGTATTAGCAGAATGTGTGCGAGTTACTGAGGGTAGTCCATATCCGTGAAAACGATTTTGACCTTTAATATCTTTGACACTGGTGGTAATTTCAACTTGAAATTTTGTGACTTAATAGGCACTAGAGTTGGTATTGTAGGAGCAAAATTTCAATTTTCTAGTGTAAAGAGCAGACCTTCAACTAACCCCAAAGTACAACAATGACGACTTTTTATGTTCCAGACATGAATTACCCTATGAAAGGACATGGAGCAGTTGCTGATAGGCTATAAATGTCAGGAAATGGCAAATTGTGTGAGCCCATGTCCGTAGTACATAACGCAGTTTAAATTTTGAAAAATAGCTGGGTAGAGTTTCAGAGTAAAAGCTATAGTTCTCAGCATGCAACCTCTGGCAAAATTTGATTCCCGCGTTCGTATCCCTACCATACTAACAGTGTGGGAAGGATACGAGCACGTGACGGTCGAGGTTGCATGCTGACCATATTATAACAGCCCCCAATTTGTCAAAATTTCGCTAATTTTTCCCAAGTACCTCCATTACACGAAACTAAACATTTGTAGTACAAAATATGTTTGCATTACCATCAGTAACATCTCTTCTAACTGCTAAAAAATATACATGAACACATTTCAGCTATTGTGATTTATAAAATTCCATTTAACACAAAAAAACATTGTTCACGCTTTTTTTGTGCAAATCCACCTGGTATGGAATGAATTAAAAAAAGTTTGGGAAATTTTGAGTTATTTATGGAAGTAACATACATGCCATAAATTTTCATACCACCCTCATAAAATTCCATAAACAATTCACAATTCTAGTAGGTTTTAAAAATATTCTGAAACTTAAAATTTATGCAGTTTTAGAACAGAACTATTTTTTCGTATACATATATCTCTGGGGCCATTTGGACTAGCGAATTGAAATTTTGCACCCATAATGCTAACTATAAGGTTAACAAATTGTAAAAATTTCAATTCAAAATTTCTACTAGCGCCAAAGATATTAAAGGTCAAAATCGTTTTCACGGATGTGGACTACCCTCAGTATTTTATATTATGCAGAAGATAAATTTATTATCAGAGAATATATGTAAGGTGTATTCGCAGAGTTATGCAAAAATTGTATCACAAAAAGTATCGCAAAATCTGACTACGAAAGAGTCGTACAAAGGTCCCCAAACTTTAAAAGAAATCGTAGAAAATAGGCAGAAAAATCGCATATAAATTAGAGAAATCCCTGGAAACAATACTGAAATTGGTGGTTTTCAGTAGATTTGCGAAGTCATGTCTATTTTTCGAATCCCTTCTCGACAGAAATACTTTGATCTTCGCAAGTTGACATTCTCACCTAGATAATCTAGGTGAGAATGTCATCTTCGTAACGACCGGCGTCCATAATACGTCCTTATTTATTTGCCTATTTCGTAATGTGATTGTGTCATCAATCATAATTATTTGTATCCTAAATTTGAAAATTTAGGATACAAATTTGAAAAATTTGACACGAGGAAGGTAAAAATCGGTGCTAAATTTTATGCTTCATTATTTTTTCATAAATGTTCCTCGTAACCTAAAATTAATTAAGACAGTTATGTATGCAATTTCGTAAGCGTAAGCGTATAAGGTTTGGTCACTACTTAAAAGCACGTCGGAAAGGTTGCGATTTTTACAAAGGTTGACCCCAGGTTTTTTTCTTCGTAAACTATTTTATGAAGCTAATGGTATGAAACAATTTTGACTACAAGGTATAAGTGCTTATGCTTGACAAAATATTAAAATTTGTTCGAAATTTTGCAAACTTTGTATAAATAAACCGTTACAACGCATGTAACCAAGGGGTGAAATAAGTGTGTTATACGTCAAAGTGAATTTCATGTTCTGTTCGAAAATTCGTTAAAGTTTACACATCTGACGTGTTTTCGACGTTGGTGTCTCAGATGTGTCAAATTTAACAGTTGATAACTCTTATATGACCTTTTGTGACCTCTGATGTCAAAATAAAGGTCACTATTGAAATCAGCGTTAAATAACCTGTTAAATTGACATATATATGCCCTATGACCTTCAGATGACCTCGGAGGTCAAAATGGAGGTCACCATTGAATTCGATGCTGAAAAATAGTTAAAAATGACGTGTCACATGCAAAAACCGACTCGTGACACTTTTTCGTCACTTTTCGTCACTGTGACGACGTCATCGTCACAGGTGACGACGTCATCGTCACAGGTGACGATGTCAGAGTGTCCATCTTCGAACTCGTCCTGTCCCTTGACGTTAGGAGCTTACGTTCAAAATTTCAAGTCTCTATGTCCTTCTGTTCAAAAGTTATCGGAGCTACGGACAGACAGACGGACAGACGGACAGACATAACGATCTTATAAAGGGCTTTCACCCCTTAATAATTCAGTTTTTAAAGCTGGGAATTTGTTCTCTGTCGGATTTCCATTAACACAAAAATTTTGAAATTTTAGTTCCCTATAAGTGCTTAAAAAAATGGATTAAAAATATTTCCATATTTTTAAAATAGTCGCTTAAACTTATTTCTACATTCCGTAAATACTCTATTTATGACCGGGTCTAATATAATGGAAACGGGTACAATAATCTACAAACCGGGCATAATTGAAGACCCGGTTGATTTTTCTTCGGTGATACATAACTTGAGAACAGACATTAAACCAATGCCATAATAACAGAAAATCTTATTAAATTTTTGAAACTTGGACTCAATACCCGGCTATAAATATGTAGAGCATTTACGGTATTTGTACATGTCTGAGAACCTCGTTAGAAATGAGTACAAACATTTAAAAATTTTTATGAGCTGTTACAGTTATGCAACAAACGCAAAGCTTTCCTCTAAAAGCTGGCAAAGTTTAAAATATTTAAATTGTTAAATACAGTAAGCAAAAATTTAAATCGTACCCTTTTCTGTCACGTCATAAATCTATGGTTTTCTACTTGATGGAAATAGATTAATATTATGTAATGCATCAGTCTTATAGGAAATTTAACGTAGATTCCGAAAATGACATGCGTTTCTTGTTTTTTCTAACCGATTATGAAGCCCTAATTAAAAAGTTGGGAAAGAATTAAAATCCATGCAAAAAATTAAATCGTACCCTTGCGGGTTTTTGATCATCTGATTCTTCCACACGCTCAAAAACAATAATTTTTAACCGAAATTCGATTGAAATACAGTTTTTAATATTTTTACGTAAAATGTCTCAACTATTTTTACTTTAATGCAGCTAGACATCCCGCAAAATGAGCAGAAAAAAGCTATATCCTGTGTGTCATTTTTCTGCATAGGACAGGATTATCCTACTACAAAATTGCATTGGGGACAAAGTTTTAGGAGCCTACCATCCAATTCATTCTTCAAACATGGAAGAAAACTGGATTCTTATGCAATTTTCATTGAATCGGACACAAAACGGAAGTCAACAAGAGCGAGCTTCGAAATATAATCAGCAATAATCTTGACCATCTGAGGACTTTTGGACCCGAAAATTGCACCTGAAGTGCAAGAACAATTCAAAACATCGGTTTCCACTCAAACAATAAGAAGCCGGATCCGGGAAAGGGGCTTTAAGGGTGGAAGTGCGAGCAAGAAGCCATTCATTCATTAGTCAAATATTTCACAGCGTACTAAATGGACCCTGGACCTCAGCGTTAGGATTCTGAATGACTGAAAACGTGTCAATCAGCATGGCACAAGCATGTCCAACGTATTTAGGCCAAATGCAGTCATGAAGATATGGAGGAACCTGGAGAAGCCAGTAGATCCAAATGCATGAAAAAGACCGTGTAAAATAATAAGGGAATTTTGATGGATTGGGCCCAAAAACTTTGGAATGGTGTTGGAAATTTATGTTTATTGAGCCAATCATGAAGAAGGAAGTGCAGCAGACAATTCTGGAGGGAAACCAAGTCCGTTGCGTGAGAAAATTGAGACTCTTGACGAAAATAATTTTGCACTTTTATGCGGATCCCAAAAATACGCGAAGTTTATTCATCGGTACCTAGAGTGAAAGGGATTTAATGCTCTTCCCTGGGTTGCCTGGTCTACTGGCCACAACCCCATCGAATATTTATGGGCACAATTAGTTAGGAGGATTTCGAACCGAAAACCGAAGTCCAAATATGACTTGCATGTTATTTTAGCCAAAGTGTGGGTAAACGTCAGACCAGAGGCGACGAAGAATTATTAGAATTCATGCTGCGGGGTGTCAAAACTATAGTTGAAGTAATCCAAAGCGTTTCAATGTGTTAACTAATTATTAGACACAATTTTCATTAAAAACCCGCAAGGGTACGATTTAATTTTTTGCATGGATTTTAATTCTTTCCCAACTTTTTAATTAGTGGTTCATAATCGGTAAGAAAAAACAAAAAATGCATGTCATTTTGGGAATCTACGCTAAATTTCCTATAAGACTGATGCATTACATAATATTAATCTATTTCCATCAAATAGAAAACCATGGATTTATGACGTGACAGAAAAGGGTACGATTTAAATTTTTGCTTACTGTATGTATCTAACATCCCTCTGATAATTACTGTTGCAATTTTTATACACATGCGAATTTTTTCGCACGCCATATTATATACTCCCGAATTACGATTAGTATGCAGTCATTATGTCCAACAATTTGCGTGTGTGCAAGTAAATGAACTCATTTCGTTTGTCATCCACTGACGTCCAAATATTTATTTTCCCTTCACGAAAGAACGGGAACTCAAACAATCAATTTTGTTAAGTCAGATTGATTTTCGAATACAAAATACTTATGGAGATTAAATTGAGAGGGAAATAAGTCTTGGAAAAATTCATGCCTTGCTTATTGAGGTTCAGATATGTCTGTGCATGTATACACAATCCTAAAACGCAACTTATTTCGCAGAATAATAAGTAGTTGAATCATTCATCTTATGTACACACGAATATAAATATGCTCCTTCACACAAAACCAATAGTTTTGAACAAATTGGGACTAAATTTGATACCAAAATTAATTTCTGCCAAGGTGGTGGAGCCGAATATTTAAAAATGTCTGTGTATGCATGTATAAAGCAAGCAACGAGTATTATGTATGTACCAGGCTGGGGATATATATTCTGTATTTCTCTTGTTGGCATAGAGTTGTCCCGGGTGAAAATCGTGTGTCGAATTTGACATAATTCGACACAACTGCCCGGACCAATGGTTTGTGCAGAAAACGTATGAACAATTCTGCATAAAACTTCTGACAGGTATATTCTGCAGCAAGGTTTTGCACAATTATGCATAATTCTACACATTTTATGCACAAATTGCTTCAACATAAATTTTTCTGCATAAGATTCAGCCAATTCTCTGCATAAAAACCAGCCAAATTTATGCATAAAATCCCTTAAATTTTTCACCTGGGCGCTCTGCAGCCCCAAAACGCATGTTTTATAACCTTCAAATGCATGAACCACCCGAACCATGAGGGCTAAAACTCTGAAATTTGGCACATAACATCAGCGATAGTTGCTGAACAATATTCAGTGGTCAGTCTCAACTTCCCCCCACAGGGGGGGTGGTTCGCCCTCCAGGGGGTGTAACCTCACAAAAAAAAATTAGGCGCATTCCTTGGGTCACCCTGGTCAAGAATATATATATATGTGATAGGATTTGGTCCTTACAAATTTCGAACAAAAAAATTGCCATTTTGGAGACCGTGCTACCCACTGGGCTTTTTTTTCAAGGCTAGCAAAATACGTAGCATTCAAGATAGCTATTGAAGGGCACCTAAAATTTAGAAACTTAAATTATTTAATGGGATGAAACTAAAAATTAAACCTCATGAATTAAAACTGCATGAAAAAGATGCAATTTTTAATTGATTGTAGTAAATACAATCGTCAAGCTGTGTGGTATCTGGGACTAATTTCAAGTTCCCTAAGTGTAAAATATTTTGAAATATGTATCAAGAAGTGATTTATTTGGTTTTAGCATGAACAATGAGGATAACATACATATACGTATGTATCAGTGTGTGCAGAGCAAAAAGACAGTGCCGTTTTGCCTTTTTGCCCCACAAAAATGGGTGCCTTTTTACCTTTTTACCATTTTGCTAATTTGGGGCGAGATGAGACGAAACCCTTGTGATAAAATTAAAGTGAAAGTTATTCATTGCGTTTTTCATACGTTTCCCAAATACATGTATGATCATTGGCCGAAATTTTGATTAATTAAACTGATGACTATGTGGAAAGTTTCCACTGGAAACAACTCTGAAAATATCTAGGGAAAAGTATTCGACTAATTTGAAGTATGGGTGAAAGGAAGAACCCTCCAATACTATTTTAAAAACATTCAATAGATTCTGCAATTTCTTTAATACGTTATAAACCATGGGAAATAGGGGTCAATCCTCAAAAGTTAAGCAAAAAGGCATCAAAAAGGCAAAAAGGCATTGAAAAAGGCAAAAGGCATGAACAAATAGCAAATGGCTGCCTTTTTTGCACACACTGGTATGTATGTATATATATAATGTAGTTATAATTAGAAAGAACAAGTAAATCTGTTGTATAAGAAAATAACTGCTGGGATAAAAAAGCATCAAGAACTTCATGCAGTTGTACGGATGTACTGCAATTCTGAATAGTATCTCATTCACCCCAAAAAATATGAAACTGGCTGGTTTTGATTCGGGCTTGGGTTATTCCAAGTTAAAATGTACATTTCATTTCCACGAGTTTTAAAATCTATCATTTTATTCCTTTCGTTTCGGCTATTTAGAGGAATCCTATCTAAAACTTCAGAATATGTAAGTATCCCATACCTCTTGGCTAGGTCTGAATATTGTCAAGTACAGATTATTAAGTAGCGCAAGCTACTTTATGCGATGACTTACAATTAGTTAGTCTGTCTGTCCGTCTGTCAACACGATAACAGGAGAACGGATCGAGATAATTGAAATCGGTTTTCGCCATCATACGTATGACCCTAGGGGGAGGATCTCCTAAGCTTTTGGGGCCAGCCGGACCACACCCCCTGGCGCCAGTGGGTGTGGTTGGGGCAAAATGAGATTTTTAGAAAAATTGAATCTATGGATGCAGGGCAGTTAAATTAAGTGTTCCCAAGTTGTGCCACACCCCCTCGCGCCCAGTGGGTGTGGTTGGGGCGCAGTGGGTGTGGTAGGGGCAAAATGAGATTTTTATAAAAATTGAATCTATGGATGAAGGGCAGTTAAATTAAGTGCTCCCAAGTTGTGCCACACCCCCTCGCGCCCAGTGGGTGTGGTTGGGGCAAAATGAGATTTTTTCAAAATTACATCTGTGGATGAAATAGAGTTGAATTAAGTATTACCGAGTTGTGCCACACCATCTGGCGCTTGGAGGGTGTGGTTGGGGCAAAATGAGATTAATACAAATATTGAGTCTAACATGTAGGACATATCAAACAGTAAGATCGATTAACTAGGATTAATTAGGATTAATTAGGATTGATTAATTAGGATTTAATTAGGAAACAATAAAACAGGTAAAATGCATGGTTTTTCAGAGTGGGAAGATAGAATGAGGAAATCGCAATTATTTTGGTATTTTTAAACAATTCAGATTGTGTAGTCATCGTTTGAGTTATTTTGTGTCGCATTCTCAGCATTCTTGCGCTACTTGGGTACCCTGCGTTGCCGCAGTTTATTTTCGATGAAATTAGCAACGATTTTCTTGAACCCGTTAGTTCCCCCAATTTCCATCCAGTAACTCTAATTGCTACTAACTCCTTCAACATTTCCAAAGAAACTGATTCCACTTTGCAAAAAACACAAAATATGAAATTTAAGATCAGTTTCATTGTTGTTAAGTATTACTTTGCCGAAAATTTAGCTCTCCTCAAGCCATTCAACTTGGATGAGTAGTTTAAACAATTATTTCAGGAACACTAAATTTGTGTTTAAAAGCGCGTACAAAATCTTGGTATCAGCTATAACAAAATCAAGCCTGCAAGAAATAAGTATTCCAATATACACGGGAGCAATCAAGCTTAGGTGATGAGATATTTAACAACTTTGGGGTTTTATTCCTTGCTAAAAACAGAACCTGCAATCTGTGTGTCCAACATAACGACAGGGCGCCAACTAATATTTCTATGATGCAATGCAAACAATCAGAAAATGAAAATGTTTTCAAATTGTATGAAAATTTACTCCCAATTCCTGTCTTTTGGAGAGTGCATTCTCACACACTCTAAGAATCCCGGTAACAAAGTTATTACCAGGCGGAGTATCTATGTGACTCTACCGCATGGTAATCAAGTTATTATTGAGCGGTAGAAAATTAGTTACCAACTGGTAATATTTTCAAATTTCGCGACCAGAGTTATTACCGGTTTGGTAACAAAATGTCTACCACTCAATAATAAATTAATTACCATGCGGTAGGGTCACATATGTAGATACTCCGCCTGGTAATAACTTAGTTACCGGGTTTCTTAGAGTGCATGTATATCCAAAATAAGAAACGCTTAGATTTTAGCAAAGTGACCTTCTACTCTAACAATTTCCACCGCTTGGTAAACTTTTCTGTGCGTCAGCATACATATATTTCAAACAATGTTTCGTGAAGCCAATGCCAACCTACACTATCATAAGCACGGATGGGATTACTGGCATCAGGCGCGGGTAGGACAGTTCCATGTGGACTACTATTTGAAAAAATGGAACGTAGTACGATCAGTGATATTCAAATTTCATGGATACTAGTTTGTAACTTGCTATTCTGATACGTTCATTTCGTTTAAATTTTACCTATAGCTCCCTTTCAACCTGTGTTGTGGGGTATATTTATAGCTTCATTTGTTATTGTTTCAATAGTCCTCAGTTTGTACACAAAGTTCAAAAGCATTAATTCCTACAAATCCTTTTGTTCTTGGTCATTTTTGTTGGCAAATATCTTTGAACAAGCTTGGCCTGTCCCTTTGAACCTGAAGAAACAGCACTTTTTTTAGGATGGTAGTTGGGAGTTGGATTTTGGTGTCAGTAATACTAACCAATTGCTACAATGGATTAATGATCTCTAGTTTAAATTCCCCACTTCCAAAGACTAATATTCCTGATACTTTTGAGGATTTGATATGCCAAGATAAACAAATTATTATATTGTATGAAAACAGTCTACCAAGAAAAAACAAGGGGCCAAGCGTCGTAAAATTCGTAGCCTCAGTAGCACCAGTTTCGATGACAAAATCTTACAACGCTTACAAGATCTCGTACCCGTTATACATATGTACAACGGGTACGAGATCGAGGGCCGTATCTCCGCCCAATGGGGCATTGGCTGATAGGAGCTACAAAAGCAGTCGCCTGACCAGTACAAGTTCAGAGTTTCACGTAAATATTTCAAGGAACTAAATTTATTTCATACTTTTCCATATTTACACAGAACAATCAATTAGGTTTGAGAATGACGCCGCATTTTTCAGCGCTTCCAGCTCCTCCATGAAGTTAATAATTATCTCTTTTGTTTGATCCTTACCGGAGAGAACGTTTTGATCCCCGAGCACGCCAATTCTCAAGTTACCTCCGGCAGAAATAAAGCTAATCCCAAGACCTGATAATTGTATAAGAAGACTTCTTTAAATTTAACTTGCTACTCAGGATTCAAAAAAAATAGAATAACAAAATAAAATAAAATTTTGGGGATAGATTAATGCAACTGCTTAATGCATTTAGCGAGAAAAATCCGCCAGGTGTACTAGGCTTAAAGGGTTGATAGCAATAGCTAACCTGCATTTCCCGCATACGATCCCACCGTCATGCCGATATGCTTGATATTATACCCGCAAAAGTTGTCAACTTCTTCCGGTCCGGGTATATTAAAGACGAAAATTTTGTCCTGTTGGTCCCTGCCCTTGAAATGGCTTCTTATCCCTGGGCGAGGCAGGCAACCCAGGGCGAGTATAAATACCTCCAACCCTACCGGGCAGGCTGATCGTTTCATGGCGACGAGACCTTCATGAGTTTCGATGAGACGTTTCACTACGTCAAGTTCTCCCATGGGGGCCGAGTATGATCCACACGTTCTGAAAGAAATTGATGGATTATATCAATTTTTTGTAAAAAAAAATCTACGTTTGTGTCTGAAGACTTTTAAAATTGTGGAAAGAGCTCTTTTAAATTAACCTTCCAGTTATCCCGCCGTGAAAGGTTAACACATTTTTCAAAAGTAGGGAAAAAATTGGGATTAAAGTAACTTTGGTGTAATAAATGTAGCGTAACTCATCTATGGTTTGTATCTTAAGCCTAGTACTCAGGGCGAATGTTCACGCGAAATGTCATCGTGCTTAAATTCTGCTAAATTTTTCGCTGGAGAGAAATTCGTAGGCGGGCAGAAAATACCACTATTCCATGTATATTTCGCTCAATTTTCACTCGTAGGTACTCAGGTAGTTTGAGCTGAAAAACAGGTTTCATTGTGCCCCGTCTTAAATTAACCGCCTTGTCATTGAGTTGAAAATGAGATTTTGATGTTGCTCCACCCTCTTATTTTTTACTCCGCGAGGAAGAGCGAGAGTCACTTTCCGCTGACATTTCACGTGAACGAATTGACTCAATTTAACGGAAATTTTGAGCTTACATTGAGCGAAAAGTGCTCGCGCGGAAAATTCCGCACAAGTTTCGCGAAGAACTGAGTACCACTCGGGCTTAAATTGAACCGAATTTCTGCAAAAGTCGTTTTCCGCGCGTAAAGTCCATCGTGAGTACTAGGGATGCACCGAGTAGTGAAAAATGAGACTCTGCCGAGCACCGAGTACTCGGCAATTCTTGAAACGAGTACTCGGCTGAGCACCGAGCAACGAGTAATTCATAAAAATCGGGTAAAATTTAATAACAATGAATCTCCAAGCGTAATATCCCGATCTACACAAACCAGTTGAAATTTTGAAAATCGCTTAGCATTTTACCAATTGGTTAATATACCCCGCGTTAGAACCTCGGCCACTTCGTGCTTGGACAAGAAAATGGGCAAATCTTAAAATACTAGCCAAATTATTACTACTAAATACTAACCAAATATATACTAACCAAATGCAAATTGAGCAATGGTAGTCGGGGTAGTCGGGGTTTTCACATTTTACAAAATATTATAACAGGGCATTACTAGCAAATTAATTACTGCTTAAAATATAATTAAGAAGCAGTTTTGTTGCGAAACTACTGAAAAACTGATTTTTTCCAGTAATTTCAGAACTTAATACATGAGACACTGACTCAGTTTGCCCCCAAAACCCTGACTACTCGCAAAACCTAGGTAAAACCCCGAGGTATTGGTTTCCAATAGCAAAAACCCGGGGTTTTCCATACCCTGCGTCCAGCCCTTTGTACAGAAAGCATCGACTTACGTATTATTCCCCAAGCGACGTCCTCCCTTAACCCACATGGGGGGCAATTGGGTCTGCACCCTTACCCTCGAAATGGATTTTTCCTCATGAGGAAAATACGACCTCCTCACAGCGCCCAACATGGCCGAGTGCAGAACTGCGGTTCCCGACACCCCGTGGGCAGCTCCAACCTGACGGATTACGCTGAACGGGATTGGTTCACTGGAATGAAAACGGAGTCGGGCAGCTATGGTGGGGTAGTGGGAGTTGTCATCGAGCTGGGTCCAACCCTGGTTAAAAAATGATTAAAAATTAAATTTTGTTTCGTAGAGCATTGATGCTCTACGAAACAAAAATTTCAAGGAAAGCAAAATGCATTTTTACTTTAATGCGGTCTCAATAAAAATAAATAAGATTTACTTAAAATTGAGTAAAAAGAGGATGTCAGAGGGGCTAAACTAATCCAAACGTTTGAAAAATTTATACAACGGTTGGACAAATTTTATAAAATTTTGAACACATTTTGCACATCGGTTGGACAAATTTTACCATTTGTTTGTGCGATTCTCTTTTTTACTAAAACTTGCGTAAATTTGAGTCAAATTAAATATTTGACTTTTTAATTTTTATTTCCAGCGTGTATGCATGGGTAAATGCTAAATTTTAAAAAATGTGTTTTTAAAAGTTTTTAATTTTCTTGAAATGTATACATAATTTAAAATTTGCTGGTTCTTGGTTCAATTTGACGACAATAAACTGTTATTTTTGGATTGATAGGAGCTTGAAATTTATGGAAATTAAAAGTTTCTGTAAAGTATAATTTTGTAAACTTGCTCCTAGATACTTACATATGTATAATTCTATGGAAATAGGTAGTTCAATTTTTCCAATGGGGTTAAAATTCTAAAAGTTCTGATTTTCAAAATATGTATCTTGATTTTAGGAGAAACTCACCTCCTTATCTTTGATGAGCCAATCAACCTTGCCCAACTCCCTCTCGAGCTTAACAATATCGTACGGTGCTGCTAAAATTCTGAGCGCCGCGGAACCTGTACTACACATTCCTCGGGTAGGGGCAACTTGCTTCCGAATTTTCGGATTCGGTGAACATGCCATTTTGCGAAGTAGCGAAAATATGGCTAGCCCATCGCCAAGGGCGTGGTGACACCGGAACAGAACGGCAGAAGTGTTTGGTGTATCTGAAATCCTCTTGATTACAACGACCTCCCACAACGGCGCGTTTTTCCGGTAAGGCTGAAATGTTAGTTGGGCCTGGAATTTGTGCAGCTCGTCGAGGCTTAATTCTGTTCATAAATATTTAAATAAATTGATTAATGCCAATTAACAATTGACAATTATTTTGGTAAATGGATGTCTCCAGTGGAAATATACGGTACTCAGATTTTTGGGCGTTTCGGGTTTGTAAGCGCTTGAAATGTTTGCCGGCTACCAAGCCGTTTATTTATGCTGTACGGTAAGAATAATGGAATTTTTTTCTAAAACTAAGACGAATTTTATAAATTCAAAAAAATTAAAGTTATAAAAGTTGATACTACATAGGTAGAGGAAGACATTACATGGAGTGTTCAAAGTAATTTTAAAATTTATACTGTATTTTCCACGTCAAATTAGTCCTAATTTTCACCCGTCCCTTCCAAAAATTTCGTTTTATGCCAAATACAAAATTACATTGATGGAAAATTATTTGTAAGGTTGGTTATCTCAAGTACTTAACAGACAATTAGATTACTCGGCCCCGTGAACCGCGCACTTTTGAATACCCGGCTGGATCAGGGTATCCCAAAAACGGCCAAATCTCCCGGGTACCTGTTTAATACCAGGTACCAGGGCCATCTCTGATTTTTTCAGCGCTTTTGCCTCCCTTACCAGTTGATTTCTGAAATTCTAAATATCCTGAATGCATATAATCCTAAATCTAATCCTACATATATCTAATCCTAATCCTAAATATATATAGTAGGTAAAGTACAAAACCATCAAAGTGAAAAATTCTACATTTTTTTTACCTTTTACCTTACTTCCACTATTTTGGATTGGTTGGAGCTCAAAAACCCATATGAACGGTGTGGAATTCGAGGAGTAGTCTGCTTTCAAAATGACACCCCACATGAAAATTAAGTTCCTGGACCACACGCCCTGGCGTTGTTGGGGTGGTGAGATTGACCTCGACCTGCAACTAAAAATTGGAAGCACAATGGCGTAAAGGGTCTTCCGTTATGTTAAAGCTTTCTAAGTATAAATACGGACGGACGGACGGACGGACAACACGATGACACGAACTCGCATTCATTTCGCTCCGCTCGTTAAAAAACTAGTTTACACGATTTTCATTTGTTGTACAGATTAGTTGTTACGAAGGCCAAAAGTTGAAAATCCTTTTAACAAATGCATGTATACAGAATGCTGCAAATGCGACATTATAGGCACTCGACAGTAACCGAACCAGATCAAATATTTATGTATATACTCATTTAATCACCCGTGTCTTTACATATGTAAATAGATCGTATATGGCAATGAATGGTGGGCTTGTACATACATACATATGTATATGCATACATACAAATGTATCGTGGTGACGCTCTAGAAGTGGTTAACTATGATAATTGGAATTATGTATATAAATACGAAATTATAATTAGTATGTAATTTCTAACAATGGAAGCTCAAACCATGTTCAGCTCAGATTATTTTTTGACTAGCTCAGTTTAAATGACCAGCTCTTGAGAAAGGCCGTCTCTTGCGGAGCTTGCGAGATAATGTGATTTTTCGTTCGATTGAATCTATGGATATGTATGTACCTAGGTACATAAATATGTTCAAATTTGCTCATGTTTTTTAAAACTCATGCGAATATTTTTAGCACACAATGAGAGTATTCTTTATTTCTTCGTGTAAGTAATTAAGTAGTTACGTAAAATAGTATACGAAGAAAAAACAAGGGACCAAGCTTCGTAAAAATTGTGGCCTCAGTAACACCATTTTCGATGACAAAATCTAACCACGCTTACAAGATCTCGTAACCGTTGTACATCTAATACTGCTGGATTGCTCTGATCTTTTACTTCCCGTCTGCAATGTTTTCAGTCACGTGATGGTCGTAACAAATGTCGTGTTTGTTTTCATCCGAAAATTTTTGGGTCTCAAAATGATTCCAAAATTGTTTCATATCGTCGTACTAATTCATAAAAGACCTAAGTGCAGTCGATGTTTAATTCAGAAACGACCGAAGTGCAGTCGATACTTAATTCAGAAAAGACCTAAGTGCACAGAAAAAAAGGAAGAAAAGACCTATGTGCAAGTATGTATTTACTTTACAGTGGGTGTGGCGGGGGCAAATGTGGCCATGGAGTCCAACCACTTCAGGGTTTTAGTACACTCATGGGACCCTACCACATATGCAAAGGACATCAAGATCCCAGAAGGGCAGGTGGTGAAGCTCTCCTCCTATGCATACTGTTCGAATGGTTCTTCGTAATGTATTATGTAAAAAATATAAATAAATTTAGTTTATTTAAAAATGCATACATAAATCAAACAGTAAATAAATATATCTTACAAATGATTTACCGTTAAAGCTAGTTAGTGAACACGATGGTGGATAGTAAGTGAGGACACATTGATGTAGATCGAAATACCTACAGGGGACGGGCAGCAAACAACTGGGCTTAAATTTATGCATGGGTGCTGTATAATAATAAACTTAATAGATACATGGGGCAGCCATGGACATATAACTTATACTTAAAATTATGACGTATGACTTATTTTATAAGTTATAAGTCATAGAAACTCCATAAGGCGACGTATATTTATAATTATAAGTTAAGTTATACCTCATAATTTTAAGTTATAAGTTTTGCGTCCATGGCTGCCCCATGTATCTAATATCTAGTTATAACTAATAAATAACTCATGCGAGACAGGTGACAAAGTAATTTTTAGAATAAAAACCTGTACCAGAAACGAAACATGCATTCAGTTAATTAAGTATGTAATTAGGTCAAGTTCGGTTTGTTTGTACACCAGAAATGTTTCCATTCTGAGTACAGCTCTAAGTCCATAATTTTTTAATTCGATACTTTCCTTTTCGCTGCACGAATCAGAACGGAAAATGCAAATTATTAATTACATATGTACATCGCGTGCCAGTAGGAACCTTTAAATGCATAGGTGCAAACTTTTACTGCAAAAAACCTCACGGTTTAAAAATTCCTCTTACTACTACTGGTTGGCCGTGTGTCTCTCGTATTTATCTGCAGTATACCATCAAATTAGTGCAATTACCCTTTAAAGTGGATCGAGATTGATGGATGACTTTAGATATTACGCAATTTAAAAGGTCCTTGATGTGCAATGCAGTTAATTACGTAATTGCTGCCATTTCATCAAACAAGGAAATGGGATACTGGTTAGTAAAAAGTGACAAATTGCAGGTTTTTAGTGCATATCGCGTGTTAAGTGGAGTTGAGAATACGGTGCAATTGCATGCGTGTAAGTATGTATCTCGCAATTTACATATGTATGCACACATACATACATATAAACTTGTTTCATCGATTAAAGAATTTGAAGGAACCGGATTTCATGCGAATACTATACAGGGTTTGTTTTCTAAGGATTTCTCATATGTTGCATTGGACTGCATGAAACTGCATGAAATATGGGGCCACTTATCGGGTCACCCTTTTACGATTAATTTTCCTTAAGCAACCGAACTTATTGGTTCAATCCAACGGAAGGGGTTGATTTCCAAGGGGCATGCATTAAAGAAATTAATGCACATCATGTAAAATATTGTGCATGCGAAATAAAAACAAGAATTCTTCTCGTAGTAATTTCTTGCAGATGTTTTTTTTTCACGCGAAACACTGAATCATAGTTTCCTATATATTCATTTCTACTTTATGGTAAAAGTCGAGTTAATGTGAACGATTCGTTCCATGGAAAACAGACCATAATTTTAATTCCAGTTATTTTTACTTTGATTTTTCTCCATTACCCGTGAACTTGATCAACATTCTAACCGATTTTAGATTTATTTACATATCTCTCCTTGACCCCAGTTTAATAAACACTTTCTCTCCAATTACCGAGATGTTACGTGTTTTTGTGGTAGGCATATCTCTCTGCACAACTTTGGCCCTACTTTCCCCGGGGAAGATGTACTCGTAAACTTTTTGACCGATTCATACACCGGGTCGGACAAGTATGGAAATTGTGCGCTTTTCTTTATACGACAAGGAGAAAGTAGTGGGGCTGATGAGCTCGGGGGTCATTTGGTGGGTGGGGTTGTACGTCGAGTGGGAATAAGGTCTTACTACAATGTTGCCTCATCCGAGGGAAACTCGTCCCTCGTGAAGTTTAGTGATTCCGTAGGAGGAAACTACAATAGGCACGCGTCCACGTGTAAATTCGTCATCGTGACGATACAGGAAGTGCGGGAGGAGTGGTTGGAGAAAGTTAAAGAGTAAGTAAACGATTGCCTGAAAATTGGACACATGCATAATTTAGAGTGTTTCTCAATAGCTATACACAGTATCGCTGTGTTAAATGTTAGAGAATCGGGACTTAAAAGTTCTGATTTCCTTTATGTATCTCCAACTTTCGAACAATATGTACATATATAAAAATTTGAAAATTTTCTGGAAATGTCGCTAAAATTTGGTGGACCATTTTGGTCGGACGATACGTATCCCTCTAAATTTTAATGTTAGAATTTTCATGCATAAATTTGGAAAATTTTTCTGCAACGTAAACATTTATTTTGGTTCCAATCAAATATTTTGAAAATATAGCCTTTTAGATTTTGCGTCTCCATAGGTCGTCACAGATTGTTTTTTTGCGAAATAATTAAATAGCATGGTGCATAATTTACAGGAGATTTTCACCCACTTATCACCCCGTCATTGCACACGTGGCTCCCTGGGTGTACGTAACGCCGGATTCTACTCTGCTTGAAAGCGTCCTATTTTCAAGTGCTCTTCCAAGCAGGACAAAATACAAATTGGGAGTTTCCCTCGACTCCCGGGGCAATCTGGTGGTCCGATCAGTCTGCTTTTTCTGTGACGAAGGTCGCCCCATGCTCCTCGACATGCCGGTCCACTCTCCTCTCACGAAGTTCGACTACTTTCCCGACTACCTCCAAAATCTGAAGGGATACCTGTTAAAGATTTCGTGTCCCGCGATCGCATCGCGGATCGAGGTGCGACCGCCCCGCGAAGGTGCGAACAACGCTTTGAGAGGGATGTTTAAAACGCTGCTGGATGACTTTCTCATGCTGAAATTTAACTTTACGTACAACGCTTTCACCGCCGTTGGGGGTGGGGGTACCGGACTCGAGTTGGAGAATGGAACCTGGATCGGTAAGAACAACTTTGTGGACAAATTTTTGTAAAATAGCCCAATTAACCTGTTAAATATGCACTCTTAATAATCCGGTAACGTCACGCGGGTAATGATTTCTCGCTAATAAATTTGGTAATGCTATTTTACCAGGTAGTAAAAATTCGTTACCATGATGGTAAAACTTTATTACCAAGCCATTACCACACAGTAAAACTTATCATTACCACTTTGGTAGAGTCATATACTTGTGCTTTTCGGTAATGTTTATTACCAGATTATTTACAGTGTGGAACAAAATTTGAAAGTTTCTATGTGCATGAAATAAATTCGCTTCCTAAGTGCCACATTTATTTTAGGCACTGTGGGAGACCTTGTTTCTGGCCGGGCAGATGTCGGACTTGACTCATCGAGAACGCCAAAGCGAGGTAATTGATGAAAAAAATTCGGACTACATGTGTAATTTTTAAATTTACCAATAAATTTTTAAAGATTTTTTTAAAATTTTGTAACAAAGAGCAAACTTTTTCAATTTATGCTAGAGTTGGCTAAATTGTGTGTGCAAATAAGAAAACAAATTTGCAGTGATTTGTTCAACCTTTTGTATAGGAATTGTACATGCGTGAAATTTTGTTTTTAAAAAAATATGTTTTCACTTTTTTAAAGTAAAAGTTGCCTCCTTCTCGGACTCCTTTTTCGACGCGAGCTACCTCAACTTTATCACAACGGAGGGGAAGCGGGTCTTCTCGGCGACCGCGTTTCTAGGCTCGTTCGACCTTTTCATGTGGACCTGCATCGCCATCTCGACCCTGGTGGGGTTCCTGGTATTCAAAATTATTACCCGCTCCATGACCGAGCTAGGAATTGATGACGGGGACGCGATGAGTTTCGCGAGGCGGGGAATTGTAAGCCAGGAAAGTTGGGGGATTCAATATCAGGTATTTTTCATGGTGGCGAGCTACCTCGACCAAGACGCTGTCCTCCCGCGGTTCACCCCGTTAAGGTGTTTCGTCGCGCTGTGGCTCTTTTTCACCTTGGTTATCACGACCGTTTATCGGTAAGAAGTTGAGCGGGAAGTTGAAATTTGTTAGTGCAAATTCTATTTAGTTAGAATTTCCCGTGAAAATGTAAGAATTCTGCAAGAAAAGGTTTTTCGACAAAATTTTATGTAAGAACTTCAAATCATAAGCGCCATCTAGCGGGCAAACACTTAAATTGATTGCCTATAAGGAATTGTGCGCTAGGTGGCATCTATTTCTTGAAAATTCGTACTTTCTTACATTTTTTTGCATTCTTTACAGTTTCTTGCAGCTTAACGTAGTAAATTTGAAGAAATATGCAAGAAATCCAAAACTATGTTTAAAAAATAGCGATAAATATCCTTAAGAATTCTTGTCAGGTTATTATTTTTTTGTTCTGCCAGATTACTCCTCAGGTGTTATGTCCTCTACTTTTAGTAGAAAATTATATCAATCTGATTGATTTGAATTGGTGTCAATTTAATAGATCAAAAATGGTGAGCCTCCTCGCCTTCCCCATTTTGGAAGAAGTTCCCCAAACTTTCGAACAATTGGTAGCTTCCGACTACCAAGTCGGTTTCATTAAGCATGGCGACTCTGCCTATAACACGTTGAAGGCCTCGACGGACAAGGTGTACGTGAAACTCTTGGAGGGAATGGAAATCATCACGGGGAACGGGTTGGAATGTTTGGAAAGAGCCGTGGCGAAAAAATATGCCTGCATTGCCTTCGCATTCTCCACGATTTATCTCAAAGCGAGAAATTTATCGGACTCGGATGTAAGGAAACTCATTTTCGCGCCGGAAACGACGTACAATGTAAAGTTTTGTAAATTTTCATTTCATCATTTTGAATAATCATTTTGACTATTTTGAAAAACAATTTTTGCGAGTCAGAGTTTATCCACGCGACATGAGTGGCTATTAATCTGTGCGTCAATTATTTATCGGCATAAAACTGATTAAGTCGACTTTTTTATTCACGTAAATAGAATATGCAAAATTCGAAATATGCAAAACTCAGGAAATTAAGCAAAATCTGAGGAAAAAAGTTTTTCTAGTGACATCCCATCAATTATGATCAACACCGTGGATCGGGCTAAATATAGCCTCTCAGTTTAGTCATGAATCAGTCCCATGTTTTTAGTTACTCTTGTAGTTACTGAAAATTTCAGTTTTACAATTTTCCTTATAGACATTTATTTCGTAATATTTTTGCATTCTTTTCGAAAATATCGAATCCATATTTTACGGATTTTTAAAATATGAATACATATCCGCTCTCTGCTTATTCCATCCATATTTTCCTAGATCTTCGTACCCATCGTTTTCCAAGGGGGCTCCATCTACAAGGAAGGTTTTGATCGCTGGATGCGCTGGACGCGGCCCTTTCACCTCGCCGATTTATGGGAGGCACAAGACATGTACTACAACGTGCGCCTCCCGAAGCTCGCCTGGTGGCGGGAAACGAATCAAACCGACAAACTGGAACATTCCTACGCCGAGGGGAGTGACGACCTCACCTTGAAACATATTTCCGGCGCGTTCTACGCCCTCGCAGGCTGTCTGCTCATCTCAACGGGCGTTTTTATCCAGGAGTTGGTGACTTATTATTGGAAGCGAATAAAAGTTCGACCTTACAATAATCGGGAGATAAGGGCACAAAATGAAATTGAATGTATGAATGATGTTTAACAAAATCCAAATTAATTTACTGATATATGTACAAAACTTAAAATAATGTTACCCTTTGGAAAAGTTCTTAAATACAGTTATAATTTAGTATTAATCCTAACTGACCTATACAAAAGCCAGAGTATAACATTATCATGATAATGATTAAAGTTTATTGGGAATTTAGTACAGTCAGCACTGCTTATTTCGTGTGGAATTCAGCGAGCAATCCCATTTTGGGAAGGGAACATTATTTTTTGAGTCACTACAGATCTTGAGGGGACAGACCAATTGAATAAGTCAACTTGCTCTTTCAAAAGACAGTTGCAAACTATTATTTATTGATTCAATTCAATGTGCTTTTATAACATCGCATTTTCATTCATACAAAAAGATACTTTTAGTTAAGTTGACCGAGGACAACGGAAATAAATCTAAAAACAGAATTCATAACACCCTTGAGTGCTTGATTAAGTGATAGATGAATGCTAGCCTCCAATAACTACATACCGACATTCCTGTAATAAAATGTCAACCGACATTTTAGCACATACATACAATACATCATAAAACACGTGTTCAAATTAGATTGCACTTAAGACAGATATATTTTTAAGGTCCTTGATCTACATAATATTCCATATTTCTCATATTCTCCCTCAAGCTAATTTGGATTGGTGTTTTGATCAGAATCCGATTCCACACGTTCTGGGCTGAATACCCAAGCAGGTGATTGATCAGGTCCTGGTGGTGCGGTTTTGGAGTCTTGATGACCTCAACCTTAACCTTTCTGTTGCAGTAGTAGCACAGGACAATCACCACGACAAGGATTCCAATTATGATGAGTAGTCCGACCAGAAGTCCCAGCATCAGGTGACCATGATCGCGGTCGGTTCCAAAGTGATGTCCCTCGGCGTGGGGGTTGAAAACATGTGTCAGCATTGGGTCTCTCATTAACTCGGACAGATTGAGTCTGGGGTTGAGATGATGATTCGTTTTGATTGTGAATGCTGGATCAGGGCTCTCTTGGTGAATGATATTGACAACTGACCTCACAAAGTCCTTATCATTGATTTGGAATCTTGTCCCGATGGGCAGGATGAAGACCTCTTCTGGACAGGGCTGCAGTTGGTTTTCAATCGTGATCTGTGATTTCCAGCAGTAGATGTAGAGAAAGCCGTGATGTGATTTCACTTGAATCAGTTCTTTTTCATCTCCTGCTCTTCGAGTTTTGCAGGAGCTGATTCTGAAGTGCGATCGGTCTTCCTCCTTATCAGGCAGGCACTCTTGTGTGGCAGCGTAGACGAGCTCATACGCTCCAGTGATCCTAACATTCAGAGCCACTGGACACCCGGATGGAGACAAAACTGCTGTTGTTGGGCCAGTGTAGCTGGCTCGGCAGGTTTGGTTTTCTGTTTGAACAAGGAAATCAAATGGGTCCACGACCACTAGTGTCATGTTCGGGTCGATGGTTGGGATTGATATTTCCATTTCCAGTGCATTTCCATCCTTCGCCTTGAAGCCGCACCCATCTGCTGTAGCGTGCTCCATTTGACACGTTGTAGTCTCACACGGCAGAGAAATGTTGAGGTAGTCAAAGAGGAGTGGTGAGACAAATCCTCTTTTGAAATCTCGGGCTCCAGCCTTGATTATTGGAGTTCCAATGGTAAGACCTGACATGATGGATGACAGCACAAAGTGGGCAGTTGGAGATTTGCTTTTGAGCTCATGGAAATCGCGTTCATGACTTTCCAGTTCTTCAGCTAATTGATTGAAATCTCTTCTCAGCTTTGTTAAAGCCACCTCTGTGAGATTGGTTTCTTTGTTCGGAACTTCCATTTCTCTGTCCTGGGCCAGGATGACGTCTTCAGCTTGTCCAAGTCTGCGACTATTGGACACGGAGAGAAGAAAGTCACCAACTGCCGCTCCAGCCATTACCAGTCCAACAACGATAATCGCGATGATGGGAACAAGTCTCCTCACTCGCTTGGACCTTGGTTTGCGTTTGTTGACCTGGGCAGTTTCTTTTCGTTTGGTGGCAGGACACATCTTCTCAAGTTCTTTCATGAATTTGTTTTGGTAGGCCTCTTCACACATCCTCCTGGCGTCTTGCAGGGTTTCGTAGTGCATCATGCTGGCATTGATGAGGATGCAGGGGCTGATTAATTGGAGCTTGACAAAGACCTTCTCGTACCCGCTGATGATGGGAATTTTTGACTTTCTCCAAAGAATTGGACGTGAACTGGTGATGTGGACTGCATCACCTTGACTCGTCATTATCAGGAGCAGAACCATCAGCCAGTGGAGCATGCCCACTTTTCCCAAGTTGCGAGGTCCTCTCTGTCTTTTCGTATCAGATCGATCATCATCATCAGTGTCCACAGTGAGATGAGCATGTAGCGGTGTTGCTGGTTCAGGAAGTTCAGGACTTGCGACGTCGGGATCACTTTCTCCGTCCCTTTCTCCCTCACTTTGAGCATGGGGTGCCTCAATCATTCCCAAATTAGACCGATTTTCCACAAATTTAGCTCTCGCCAGTGGTTTGGTGAATATGTCTGCTCGTTGTTCGTTGGTAGGCACGTATCGGGTGGATATCTGATTTGATTCGTTTAATTCCCTCACGAAGTGATACTTGACATCGATGTGTTTCGTACGCTTGTGAAATTCTGGATTTTCAACAAGTCGTATTGCACTCGTGTTGTCCACGAAAACGGGGGTGGGACCCTGTGGTATTCCCAACTCTTTCAGAAAAGTTCGCAGCCACTATCGCATTTTCATTCATACAAAAAGATACTTTTAGTTAAGTTGACCGAGGACAACGGAAATAAATCTAAAAACAGAATTCATAACACCCTTGAGTGCTTGATTAAGTGATAGATGAATGCTAGCCTCCAATAACTACATACCGACATTCCTGTAATAAAATGTCAACCGACATTTTAGCACATACATACAATACATCATAAAACACGTGTTCAAATTAGATTGCACTTAAGACAGAAATATTTTTAAGGTCCTTGATCTACATAATATTCCATATTTCTCATAAGACCTTATACCCGTAGATAAGTCCTCACTAAAAACTTGTCGAGTGGAATGCGGTGTATGACTTTAAATTACTTCTCACGACTACGATTCTTGCGATTCTTTACTATAAAATCAAAGCTGGAACTAGTAAAGTCAGTTACATTTACTGAACCACTTTATTTAATTAGAATCAATTAAATTGTTGGAACACAAATTTTATACAACTTCTCATGACCAACTCAAAACCAAGAATAATCCAAAAAAATATTCATTCACACAGGAGACAAAAAAAATAGTGGCCCAAGCACAAAAAGAACCGGAAATCTCAAAATTACAGGGCTATGAGACACTCAATTATAATACACATGAAATAAAGGTATTTTCATACAACTACAAAATATCATTACTTATACTAAATTCAACAACAGATCTGTAAAAACCGAATTTTAATGTTAACTGTTAACTGACTCAATATTCTAAAACGCAAGCTTAAAGTTTAGAAATGTGGATATGTACAAGAATATTTTACTGAATTATACGGCTTACATACATATGTACATATGAATGTATGTAGGAAAAAATTATACAAATTAGTGCATGTATTAGTAAAATACGCAATCAATCCTTAGAGATTGACGTCTCCAAAAACATGTACATATTTTGCACATCTAACGATAAGCCCAACTACAAACTATTACATACAAAAATTAAGTCCTATTAATTTCTTATTAATGATCATGGCCAATTAAAAAGTAATTGTACAATGTAGAACAAATACGGTTTCACGGTTTACTTGTGGTACTATCATAAAACTAGAAGCACCAAAAAACTTTTACTTGATTTATGCATGATATCAAACACCAGAAAAAGTAAATTGCATACGAGTTTCGCCAATTTTTCTAGGAATTATACATTTCTGATAAGATTTCCAAGTAAATATTGTATACCTAAATTCATGAGCACGTGTAGCTAAGTAAATAGGTATATGCAATTATGTTCCTCAGCATTACCAATTATATACTCGTGTACGGGACATTAAACGTAAAATTACAAATGGGTTTCTGAAATTTTTTCTGAGAACGATATTACATATAACAGCGGATTTCTAAGTAAATAGTGTATAAATTAATGAACACATACGTATGTACACATGTGCTCAAATTGAGCCACATGTAAATATAACGACGGAAGCTAATTTTTTACCTCTAAGCGAGTGTGCATAATTAATCATAATAATGTAATGTAGATTAATCAATAACTTGTTCAAGGAGGAATAACTCTTTCGGGGAATCTTGGTTCCGACATGTTCAGTATTTAATTTTCTTACACTTCCTTCCATCTCGTCCACTATACTGTAACATCTTGAACACTAGGGGTGGACAAGAATTTAGTGCGCTCGCCTTGAAGGAGGGTAATTTTGCTCTAAACTTATAACTGGTGTGAAAGACATACTTATATACATACTCACCAGAGCCTTGCCGTGTTGGTGGTAGTGTGCTTCTGCTGACCGGCAAACTAGTGGTCGTTTATTTCCATGCGGTGACCAAACTCTACATCAGCGGTGTAGGTATGTGTGCACCTACATATGTATCACAATCCGGTAGGGTCACATACGTAAATATAGTCACCGGCTGGTGATAATCCGGTGTTAAAATTTAATTGCACAAAAGCCGGGCTGCTAGGTTGGTAAATACAGGGAAGGGCAAGTTGCAAAAATTTAAGCAAACGGAACACTCTTTGAAGATTAACGCTTTTTGGTTTTTCGAAGCGTAATAATCTGAGATTCTCACATAGAAGGTTTCCCTTGTGACTTTTTCCTTGAACAATTACATATATACATCTATATGTAATAGATATGTAAGTAGTCCATATCCAATTGCGACGCAGTTTATTCAAATGATTATTCCTATTCTGGAGAAGTACTTACTTCTCAATTTCAAGGTAAATTTATCTTACCCCAAAATCCAAAATGGTCCGGATTATTTGCTATTTTCCATACGTTTTACTCCTCCTCACAAAGTGCGTGCTAGGGACGTTCATTTTTTCACAAAACAATACTCCCCAAAGTATATCTTACTACAAAAAATACGTGCCAAGGGTCAACTGGACCGTGTGGTTCACCCCGTATGGAAAATTCGTTTGGATCTAGGTGGAGCAAGATTACGGGATTCCGACTGGTCCAAAGCGGCATCAAATCACAGAATGTGCTAGTTTTTTCCCACCTAATTGCTAATTTTTCACAGAATTTTTTGGTGCATTTAGTTTCTTAATTGGTGAAACCACGCCCACACAAAAATTAAAATACTCAGAATTTCGAAATTGTTTGAGATGGAATATCTCAAAAGACGAAAGAGATGCGACCAAATTGTTCATTTAACTTCAGTTTTATAAATCGAAAACTGTTTTTAAAGGGTTTCAAAATCACAAATTTCGAAATCTAAGGGTGTGGCACATGCTCTCTTTGTCCCCATTTTTCAACCTGTCCCTGTGCTAGAGGTGAGCCGGGCCTGGACTTTTCAAAACCCGGCCCGCCCAAGCCCGGTTCAAAAGCCCATCTCGAAAGCCCAGGCCCGCCCAGGCCCGGAAAAATTAAGCCCAAGCCCGCCCAAGCCCATTGGGCTTTTTGTGAAAAAGCCCGCCCAGGCCCAAGCCCACCGGGCTACCCACTGGGCTTTTTGTCAAGGCTAGCAAAATACCTAGCACTCAAGATAACTATTGAAGGGCACCCTAAAATTTTGAAACTCAAATTATTTAATAAGATGCAAATAAAAATTAAACCTCTTGAATTAAAACTGCTTGAAAGAGGTTCAATTTTGAATTGATTGCAGTACAATTGTCAAGCTATGTAGGATCCGGGACTAATTTCAAATTCCCTAAGTGTAAAATAATTTGAAATATGTGCCAAGAAATGATTTATTTGGTTTTAGCACAAACAATAAGGATGACATATACGTATGTATGTATGTATATGATGTAGTGATAACAGAAAGGAACAAGTAAATCTGTTGTATAAGAAAACAACTAGTCGGGTGAAAAAAGCATCAAGAACTGGGCAGTTATGAGCAGTTAGCAGTTGAGAAGAGCAGTTGTACCGCAATTCTGAATAGTATCACATTCACCCCAAAAAATATGAGACTGGCTTGTTTTGATTCGGGCTTGGGCTTTTCCAAAAAAGCCCAAGCCCGGCTGGGCAAAAGCCCGCCCAGGCCTGGCCCAGCTAAATTTGGTTCCTCAAAAGCCCAGGCCCGCCCAAGCCCGGTTGCTGACAGGCCCGCCCGCCCAAAACCCAATGGGCCTGGGCGGGCCCGGGTTAGCCCGCCTAAAGCCCAGGCCCGGCTCACTTCTACCCTGTGCCCCATTCCACTGCCTGGTGACAGATTTGTGTACCTCTCGACACCAGAAGTACGACAAAATTTTGTCCAAGTGGAATGGGGCACAGGGACATGGAGATAATGGGGTCTAAAGTTTGGGGGTGTGTCCGCCACTGAAGGAGCGCAACTAGAACCACGCAAGTTACTCTATGTGAACGAGTCCGTCAGTCCGTCTGTCCGTCCGTCTATTTAAATCCAACTTTTTTTCTATTTTTTTTTAATGTAAAACATTAACTCCATTGGATCAGCCCGTACGTTATAAACTTAGTTTTTGACGCCATGACTTTTTCTGACCGTGTTGGTGACCTGAGTGGACGCCAGCCGAACCACTGTGTCGATTGAGTTGAAACTCAAAACTTAAGATCTATTGGGTCAGTTCTATGAGCAGAAATAAAATTATTGACGCCATGACCTATTCTGACCGTGTTGGTGACCTGAGTGGACGCCAGCTGAACCACTGTGTCGATTGAGTTGAAACTCAAAACTTAAGTTCTATTGGGTCAGTTCTATGTGCAGAAAAAAATTATTGGAGCTATAACCGTTTCGTTCCAAATAATTATAAGAAATTATAAAACCCAAGGGTTAGATTTAGTTTTTAATGATTTTTAACAGGTTTCGACCCTCCATAGGTCCAAGGCGGTCGCAACTCCGCTCATTCAGAGAAACGGACCAGTTTCTGACCTGTCTGCAGTTGTGTGCCAATGCCTATGCTAACCACAAACAGGCCACAAGGACATATTGCAGGTGCAATGTGCAATGTGCCCTTGTTGCAAATATTATGAATGCCGGGTGCTCCTATACCTTCCGTGACAATTTAATCACAAAATATTATAAGTTATTGCCGACCTTTCCCTTTGCCACTACCTGTCCCAGTCAGCATCTCATTTGGGAATAAATTCCTTGTACTTAACTCCTATCCGAAGTGCACTCAAATGAGACACTTTTAATGACATGGGACACCCAAAGACGACTTTAATGCAAAAAATGCAATCAAAGACACCTACCTTGTTTAGCGAAGAACGTGAGTAATTTTGAATTTTGTCCGCACAGGATACGATTTCAAAATGAAATAATCAATTAGTAAACCAATCACCAAAACTTACACCCCTACCGGCAGTAACCAACCAGAAAAGATGATCTGAAACTTGTATAAAATCAGATTAAATACATGACAAAGTATGATTAAATAGTTATGTAAAAGGGCTGGTAGTGGCATACTAGAATAGTGCGATAATAATTGTGGGAAATTAATTTCAACTTTTTGGGCTATGAATATTGCTTATGCAGAACTTAATGATGAAAAAAATGTGCCTTGATGCAGTACCCTAAGCTTGGAAATCAAGAAGGAGTTGATCCAGATGTTCTTGCTCTTCCAACGAAACTTCTGCGATCTTCCTTCTTCGTCCAGATTGTTTTGGACTGGTGAGTTTCTTCAGCACATTTCCAATGGGGATGAAGCAACTTGCGTTTTCCGAAATAAAGGATTTTCCACCCTTTGGACCCGAGTTGGATTTCCAGAATGCCACTTTCAGTTCTTGGGTTTCGGAATCCAATCCATCCACCACGGCAATGTACCATTTGCTGTCGTAAACGCATGCAATCCAGTCATTGACAGCGCAATCTTCCAATTGCACGGGATCAATGCGGCCCTTCATGTTCTTAACTGCAGATGGGATGGAATCCATCGATGTCTCGTACATGAAAATTTTTCCTTCCGACACCGTAAAATGATGTCCTTGCTGTGTTCCTGCAATGGTGGTCATTGCATCATATCTTCGTTCCAGGTTGAACTGATCCACGATGTCTCCGACTTGATCAGCGGTTATCAGCATGTACTCAATTTGTAGGATGCTTTTCTTCGCCCAATTGAAGACATCTTCGGCGGTGGTTATGATGTTTCCTTGCAATGAAGCAGTCCTCAAGAGTCTTTTAGTTGTCCCTCCAGCAGCGTCACAAGGTCCTTTTCCATGGGCAGTGGCAAAGAAATGCCATTCAGCTGTCACGCCGAAGTCCCGTTTGTGGTGGAACAGGTTGGCGAAGTTCTTGCGGTTCTTGTATTGTGCAGCACAGCCATCCGAGAAATAGTGGATGTGTTTCATGTCCACTCCAATAGCCTTGAAATCTTCTAAAATCTTCAGTATTAGAAATTTCTGGAAGGCGAAAAAGGAGTTGGTGTCGTGCTGGGTTGAATCACTCACAATACAGTAGGTCGCGTTGTAGGTCTTGAAAAGATCTTCACCAGGTCCTGTTCGGGAATTTCTAGCCCTCCAGTAGATGGTGAATGGATGGAGAGTGACTTGCTTGTGGCTGAAGTATTCTGACTGCACAGCTCCCTGAATGATTGGAGTGTAATTTTCTGAAAAGTCTCCCCACACGATGATTTCACCCTCCTTCAAATTATTCTTGAGTTTGTTGAGGGAGTCCTGTTGGTTTTTGTAGATGTAGTGGTGCTTCAGGAGTTCTTCCAAGGATTGGGTGATGTGATCCAGGAATTCTTCTTTTGATAAGTGCGTTCCATTCGTGGAGAGCCAACGCCGGTAGGAAATGGTTTCTTGATTCTTAAGGACCTTGCTGTCTTCTTTAATCTTTTTCAGCAAAACTTTGGTGTTCTTCTTGCAGTGGTAGCACCTACGATAGTAGCAGTTCTTGCATGCGCCTGGGCAGACAAGTTGCTCTATGTAGGGCTTCATTGATGGAAGACCCACTGCATTGAAGAGAAGCTTTACATTCTCATGGTAAATGCAAAGGCAGACATTGTGGAATCCTTTTGAATTTTGTGAAAGACACTCCCGTGGACGCTGGGTGCAGAACGACGTCATTCCGATCTTCTCTTGAGGGTGGTCCATCTTGAACAGTTGGTAGAGTTCCTTCAAGTTACTCCGGAGATAACGCTTCTGTTTCTTTTCCCGCTTCTTTGTTGATGGATTGAAAATGGAAAGGACATCTCGTAGTCCAGGTCCGGGTTGGGAGACGTCATCTCTGTAGTAAAATTCTTGAACTGCCAACTTTGCTGATTCCGAAAGTTTTCTTCCATTCTTGGGCTTGATTGGGGGTAGGATGCATCCTGCTTCCTCTCGACGTTTCCTGCTACTCCTAACCAGGTGCTCACTTCTCCTGAAGAACGCAGAAGTGTTATAAACACTCCAGTTAGGAGGAGCGATGGTTAGTAGAGATTTAGCCTCTGCCCTGGAACATCCTTCGAGTCTGATCTTCAACTCGTTCATGATCCAATGGAAGCTTTCGGAATCCTCTTCAAGCTGTTGGATTCGTTCTTTTACTTCCGGAACAAAAATCTTGAGGCCCTCTTCTTCAAAAGTCTTGATTATGGAATCTTGAACCTGTGATATGGAGGATTTGATTAGGAAGGATTGTCCTGCTGCATTCCTTTTGGGGGGTTCTGCCGTTGGATCCAGGATTTGGCGGATTCTGTTCAAATCTTCCAACGCTTTTTTCTTCTTGGCGGGCGGGGGTTCGTCTTCTTCGAAGGAAACAACATTGGGAGTCTGAGGGAATTTGCATTCTTTGCTGTTGCAAATGGCGTCATTTGGCAGTAGTCCAAGGTGCTTGTGGGTTGAGTAGCGTTCTTCAGCCGTGATGAAGTGCAGATTCTTCGGATGTCTGGCTCGTTGTCCGAGATGGTGCTTGTGCTGGCACCGGTTGTATCTTCTTCTTCCAAAAGTTTTGATGCACTTCGGACAGACTTGGTTGACATCAACGACATCCAGATCGGTGGTTTGTTTGAGGGAAGTTTTCAGTTGCGATGATTCCTGTCTTGTTAAATCATTAGTGGAAAGTGGTTGACATTTCCATTTACCAAAATTCCCCTTTCGATTTTGCAGATGTGCCCCTACTATGCATGCCATTTTTATGATTTAATGATAAGTGAATGAATGAATTGCCTAAATGAATGGTGTAAATGAATAAATGAATAGTATGAATGCGCGTGTGAATGAAAAATGAATGTTATGAATGTAAGTTTGAACGAAAAAATAAATACCATGAATGAATGAGTTTACGAATAATTGAAAAACGGATTGATTGACTGGATTGAATGATTGATTAACTGGGTTGAATTAGTTGATTAATTGACTGGATTGTTTGAATTGAATGATGTATTGAATGAATGACTGATTGAATTATTGATTGAATTATTTGAATGAATGACTGATTGAATTATTGATAGATTGTATTTAGGTATGTATGTGAATGAAAAATGAATTTTTAAAAATGAATTTTTAAACAAAACTTACCGACTTTTCAATTTTTCTCTGCTTTACTTTTTCACTTACTTTGTGTCGTCCTTTCCTGTCGGCTCTTCCTTCTTTCACTTTTCACTCACTCTTTCACTTTGTTATGTTTGTTTTATGTGGGTGTGGTTGGGGTTTTAATTAATTTTCAAGTAATTGAATCAAAGGAACGCATGGAGGGAACGGCATGTATTCCGCTCCCAAATTGCATCTGTTTACAACCCGCTCTGATGTAACCGGTCGGAGGAGTCCAACCAAGCGAGAGAGAAGGGTTGGGACGGCTGCTGGTGGTGGCTACTACCTTCCTCTCTCCACTATTTATGACTTGAGCATAAATTGGTGTATTGGAACGAGATCGCTCGGTGTCCTTATCGTTGGCCATAATCGCGCTAACTTCCTGGATTGTTCGTGGAATCAAAGATGGCACGTTCACCTGGAAAAATCTCATGTTTCACGTGTTCTTTCAAATTTCCTTGTTCATGAGACAACCAATCGGACATTTTAACAGGATAAATATATCGGTTGGATTAGTCAGTTTAATTATTTTTTCTCTGTATGAGACATTTATAACCGGAAATCTCATAGCTCCACAACCTCCTGCCAAATTCCGAAATGTCGGAGATCTAATAGAGGCAGGATTTATATTTTTTATCGACAATATATGTAAATATACATATTTTGAAATTCTCGCTACATTAGAAAGCTTTTGAAACTAATATTTTTAATACAAATTCATGAATTTATATTAAAAATATTTTATGAATTTTTAAGCATAAAAATTCAAATTTAGTAAATTGTCACAGCGAAATGAAATTGCTTGGTACTCAAGTCCTTGGGCGACATTTTATTTACTGTAGGTACGAAGTATATAAATATGCACAAACATTTTTAATCATTAACAGACACAAGTTTATTCGGGTAGAATTTAATTGCAAATTTCGAACTATGTACATAAGTTTTAAAATTTCTATAGAAAATAATTCCTCGTGTAATCCTTACAATTAACTATAGAATGGAGGGGTAGACGCTACGTGGTGACTTGACATTTCTTGTACCTTTTATTAGCATTTAAAACGCTCATGAAAATGCTGCATCCTCATCTGGCGCAGTGCAGAAAAAAATTGAACTGGACAAAATGAATGATGTCAAACGCTAAAACACATCATCTAACATGCATTAAGGAATATTAAAGTTTAAAATAATATGTTCAATGATAATAATAATAATTATTATTATTATTCGTAATAATAAGTTCAAAAGTCGACAAATTTGTTAAGTTCTGAACATGTTACTAGAAGCAAAGTCCAGTTACATTAAATCTTTAACACACTAAATATTTATTTACATCTTTTTGTCTTATGTTCTACTTTTTCTGGAAACCTACAGTTTTGTTACGCTTATTGGGCTTCTTGTCGAATTATCAATGAAGATAACTGCATCTACGTCATGCATTGTGTGGTCTCTCCCATTAATCTGAATTGCATTAGTGCACTTAATGTTGTTCAAGCCATGCTTGGCCCCCTCGATGAATCCATTGCGTAAATTAGCATTTTCAATTACACATGATTTGCTAAGTTTTGATATATAGACGCATATGGAGTCATATTGTTTGTCAAACGGTTTCGAGCCAATCTTCTTACGTACATTGTGCTGTTTGCGTTTCTCAAATAAATTTATATTGCAACATTGGAACGATTTTAAAATATTATTTTCACCCCGCAGTGAAATCCCTGTCCCAACTTCGTTTCCAAGATCCCCTTTGTGTAAAATTCTAACGCCGGTCAATCGGTTACCATCTCCATTAACTTCCATTTGGTTACAAGTTACGTTATTGACAGTAAAATTATCACCCTTCAGACTTAAAAATTCCAAGTTGAGATTGTTAATTGTACATGAATTTCCCAAAATATCCAATCTCAAATGCTGACGGGTGGAGGGATCAACTCCATTAAAAGTAACATTATTAACCTTAAAATGGTAAGCCTTGCTAATCTTGTCTTTGATATCAATATTTACGATGTCACCAGGCACCAGGTACTCCTTAATTATAAACCACGTATGTGATTCTGCAGTAAACTCAGATTTAGATGGGTCGATTAAAAGTATTTTATCATGCTTCTGAATTCTATCTTGAACGTGTCTCTTAGTAAGAAGGACAATGATACCTGCCCAATTTCGTAACCACCAGTCTGCCTCTACAATAAGGCCTGTTTCCGAATCATTAACCAACCTGTCGAACATTGAGATCGTATTCTTAATTCTCTGGAGTACTTCCCATGACACTAAGCCAAACGAATATAAATCTGCGGGAATGCCATAGTTCAAAAATTTCGTTTCAAGTGCGCGATACGTATCGTTTCCTACTCCAGGGGTTAGTGTATTAGTGGCAGTGTGTTCACTGTGGACCTTTCGGCACAGCCCGAAATCCCCTACTTTTACCGGAAATATGCATTCTTTCTCGTTTGGAGAGAATGAAAACATGATATTTTCTGGGCGAAAGTCCCGATGAATGATTTTATTGCTGTGAAGATACTTTAGCCCTTCATACATATCCTTAACTATTTGTCGGCGTACGGGCCACAATTCTGGATTGTCAGTGTCATTATTAGTATTTAACCAGTGACGCAGCGTCTTACCGCATAACTCCATTTGGATAGATATTGTTGGAATTTGCTGTTTCTGCTGTGCTTGAAACGACCTGAAGTGAAGCATCGCTAGAACATCATCTTTGCCCTTGAGGCATGGAATATTTAGCAAGGCTTTGACATCTTTAAAAGTAAACGATTTGTCCGTTGATTTCAAGATTTCAACTAAATTGTTATGTTTCTTGTCAGTCATTAGTTTGTATTCCCGGGAGAGTCGACGCTTCTCAGCTTCCAGCTGTTCCAACGTTTTACCTGTGGGCTCGATGAATATCACTTTAACGGCCGAGACGTTTCCGAGTTTATTAACCTAAAATGTAATTAACAAATACATATATTAATACTGATTTTTGATCAATAATCAAAATTCATTTTCATAATTGTCAACGCAAATTTGAACAAATTAGTTTGAATGAACTTCGGGATCCACTTCCATTACACTACTTCAGTAATTTGATTCAGTAACTAAGCTTGAATGAGGCTTATTTAAGAATGAAGAGAAATATTATAAACTGCGCATTAAAGTGGCGTCATACTCATAGCCAAAGTTTATATGATTGTTGTTGCAAACAAGATAAGTTAGGCCTGTGAAAAGGCCATGATAAGCCCAGGAGTAACTGACAGTGGCACATTTTACAGTTGATTAAGCCTTTGGCTTACCTGTGTTGAAAAATGCTGGAAATAATTTGAACAGCCAGCTTATCTAAATACATTAATGATAAAGTAGCAGTTGCAAGTTCGTCGCCTAATATCTGTTCGTTTGAACATTAATTGTTCCATTGATATTGGGCGTACTCACCGCAACGTGGCACAGCAACTATTAATGTAAATTTGGAAGGAAATTTATCTTGATATGACTCGCGAAATATTAATGCGATAAAACCAAACCTTAGTTTAAGATTAGTAAGTTTCCATGCATCTTTTATAATCAATATTAAAAGGCAGCGAGTTAATTTAATGAATAAGAAAATAGATTAAATTATAAAATAACACAGCATAACATAGCAGAACAGTAAATTTTTGTTGTTGTTTCCATTAAAAATATATGTTAATGTGCATAACATGCAATTGAATAAAACTTCATATTATTGCCACGTCAAAGTTTAAATTAATATACTCAAATTTTAAAGTCTCTGAATGTATTAAATTCTAAACAAATTATACTTTCACAAATTAAAACTCTGAAGTATACAAACATCTAATGTGCATTTTAATTGAACAAACATTTTAATTTAACATTTAAATAACCTAACTAAATACATAAATAGATGTATACAACTTTTAATATTACTACCATACGTCGGATATGAATGAAAAATGACTTTTTCCATTTATTGACCTACAGACCTTAAACTTTGTGAGAATGTTAATGGTCACTAGTAGGTCACGTAGGTCAAAGCATATTTTCTAATATTTGTCATATTTTCGGGTTTTGGGACATATTCATATTCTCGATCATATTTCGGGCTTTTTTCGTTCATTTGATCATTTTTGGCCAAATTTTAAGATTTTCATACAGATTGCCAGAAAATGACCAAAATATAGGTTTTCTCACAATAATTTACCGTGAGAAATTTACAGAAATTTGCATTCACTTCCGTTTCATTCATTGATAATATAATGAGAAAATTATAATAAGAAAGTGAATGTAAATTTCAGTTCGGGGGAAAGGAACTTCATTCATGTGTTCGACAGCCTGTTCTATCGCTTTGTTGTTATTTATTTTAAATACAAATCTTTCTAAAAATGTTGTGAAACGGTCCAGGAGGAATATTTAGTAAACTTTACAGTTTTATTTTGCTTTACCAAGCTTTCGACAAATAAATATTGTCTTCTTCAGGGTCAACTTAGATAAATATTTTACAATTAATCACTCTCACAATTTCTATAACTTGATAAATTACATTAATCCTCTTGGTAATTTACGGATTTTTTATGAATGGTAAAATCGTTGGTGTCCATATGGAATTAATTTTTATTCCATTATTGGTGTTCATTGTATTTGTCGATTTCTTGATGTACAATGCCTCTTTAATTTTTCTATGAAAGTATCGGGTTTCTATTTCAATTAACTTGAAAGAGGCCTTATCAATCTCGTGACCCGGATTTTCCGCCATATGAAGGGCTACTGCTGAAGCTTGGACTCGATTTTTTCTTATGTGTGCTTCATGTTCTTCAAGTCTTGTTAAAATGTCTCGTCCAGATTCTCCAATATATATATCTGCACATTGTTTACATTTTATTTTATATATTCCGCAGTTGACTTTTTCTTTTTTATCTTTAAAGTTGAAGAGTAGAGATGATAGCTTGGTTCCAGCAAAATAACCAATTTTGACGTCTAAATTTTTTCGAAGTAATCTTGATAGTCTTTTGCATAGACTTCCAGTGAATGGTAGAGCAATCCATTTATTGTCATCAGATTTGTTTGTGGAATTTGTCAATGTCTCTCGTAAGTAGTTGATTCGTGATGTAATCTTTGACTTAGGAAAATGGTTTCCAATCAGAACGTCAGTGACAAATTTTAATTCTTCTTCCATATTTGTATCATCAGATAATTTCAGAGCCCGTGTGACAAGACTATCGATGACTGAAATCTTCTGGCTTGGATGATGGAACGAGTTATAGTGAAGATATTGGTTGGTATGGGTGTTCTTTCTGTAGACTCGATGTCCCATAATTCCATTTTCTTTTTTATAAACCATTACATCAAGAAACGGTAATGAATCGTTTTGTTCATATTCTATGGTGAACTGAATGCTGGGATGAAATTCATTTAATAGCTTGAGAATTTGTTTAGCTTTTCTCGCTTGGATTATGGAAAAAATGTCGTCAACAAATCTTCGCCAAAATTTGATATTTTTGTTATTCTTTACAATCTGTTCTTTTAAAAACTGCATAAATAATTCTGCAAATATTGGTGAGATAGGTGAGCCCATGGGTGATCCTTCGAGTTGTTTGTATAATTTTGTTCTCCAGCTGAAGTAGGTATTCTTGATACAAATGTTTAGTAGAGACATAAATTCATCAACATCTAGTTTCGTGTCTGATTTCCATGATGTTGTTGATTTTAATTTCGCTTCAATAAAATCCAGTGTTTCTTGAATTGGTATTTTAGTAAACATTGACACGACGTCGAATGATACCATAACTTCTCCTATTTTTAATTTCTTGGTTTTCAAATCTTCCACAAATTGGTACGAGTTTTTTAGGGAGTGTTTATGATCTTTTGATAAAGTTTGCAGTGGTTTTTTTAACAGCATTGCTAAGTTAAAGAAGGTCGTATCTCGATAGTCAATGATCGGTCGTAAAGGAGTATCAAGTTTATGAATTTTGGGATTTCCATATAATATTGGTGTAGATTTTAGGTTGGGGGATAAGTAGTGTAATTGTGCTGTTGTGATTTTCTCTTTTTCATGTAAAGTTTTTAGATAATCCTTGTATGTATCCTCAATATTTTTCTTGTAATTGGTGTCATTTGTAATTTCTTGGTACGGTCCTGATTGTAGTAAATTTTCCATTTTTGTTTCATATTCCAGTTTATCCATGATCACTGTGGCATTTCCTTTGTCGGCTTTAGTTATGATGATATTCTTGTCATCCTTCAATTTTCGTATCGTTGTTTTGATCCATTTGTTCATTTTGTGATCAACTTCAGCGACTTTTCTTTTTTCTGAATTGATAATTTTTGTGGTCTCGTATCTAATATTTTCTTTCTTAGTTTCCGGTATATTGGCATCATTCACGACACGTTCAACAGCAATTACTGTGTCAATAATTTGTTCTGCTACATTGTGCGGTGGTATGGCAAAGTTCATGCCTAGTTTAAGTAGCGTTTCTTCGTCTTTCGTCAAACTTTTATTGGCAAGGTTAATGACAGTTGCATATTTACCCGTTTTAATTTTCTGTTGTATCTTTGATTGGATTGCTTTCTTCTGGCATTTCATCAGATAATTGAATTTTTGGAGTTGTCGTTCCTTTATCATCGAAGTTAAGCGTTCTTTCTTATCTCGAATCAAATTTTCAATATCTGGGAACACGTTTATGAAGTTTGTCTTGAAATAATTCATGCTTCCTCGGTACATCTTGATTTTCTGATGTAAATATTTGTAGTTATTTCGAATTGTTTGTTTCAGTAGTTTGAACTGGAAATTTTCATAAAGATCTTCCGTATGGTCAGTCATTGAAAGATTATTCTTAATCCTCATGCCTTTTGGCACCAATCCTTCAGTTTTGCACCTTTTGAGAAAAATAATGTTATTTTCCAGTTGGAAAATTTTTTGAGTAATTTTTTGTAATTCTCTGAGTCTAGTGGTCATATCCACGCCGTTGTGGTTTGTTATGAAGTTTATGACATCTTTCCATCCTCTCATTGTTGATAAAAATGTTGTGAAACGGTCCAGGAGGAATATTTAGTAAACTTTACAGTTTTATTTTGCTTTACCAAGCTTTCGACAAATAAATATTGTCTTCTTCAGGGTCAACTTAGATAAATATTTTACAATTAATCACTCTCACAATTTCTATAACTTGATAAATTACATTAATCCTCTTGGTAATTTACGGATTTTTTATGAATGGTAAAATCGTTGGTGTCCATATGGAATTAATTTTTATTCCATTATTGGTGTTCATTGTATTTGTCGATTTCTTGATGTACAATGCCTCTTTAATTTTTCTATGAAAGTATAACTATAAATCTTTCTAGTCTTTATAAATATGCGTTTATTCATAAAGTTATGTTTATTTGAAAATGCCTAAAGTTAAGATGGACCAGACATCACTCTGGAAGGCATGGTTAGCAAAACTGAAGTTGAATTAAAATTAAGAAGAATATAGAGGTTCGTCGCAATACCCCTTTTTCTCTAGCCAGTTTTAAGCCGATGGAGTATTGATAATCAAGCGGAACTAGGGGTAGGCATTGCATAGGGGCCCTACTCCGCGGGGACCCCGAAATTCCCCTGACTTTTTTAAAATTTTGTTAACTTCCGACCCGTGGCCAAACTTTGGGAATGCATTGAAGTAGGGCCATTCAAAAAATAAAAACTAATTGAAATTCTTGGAAAACTAAATTTTATTAGCACGATGTTTTACTTAAACCTTTGTCGATGAACCATATAACACAAAATTACCTTGCACTGAACCGTGTTTAGGTTAGCTATTTTATTTAGTTTTGTCAAATCATCAGAGACAGAGTCTCCCAGCGAACCATGTGCCTATCGGCCCCAAATTTATAGTTACGCTACTAGCTTGATGCCGTGGAATTTTATGCCGATCACTGGGGTGAAATGAAGGAAGTAATTCGTAATTTGGAACCAGATTCAGCAGCCGTCAAAAAGTCAAGGGAAGTAGTGGAACTTCCAAATATTCCAAAGCATTTGGCATTTTTGACATTACATTATACATTTTTATCGGAAGGGTTAAAATTACTTCAAAAAAGCGGCAAATTCCTTTAAAAATCTATGAAATGGATTGAAGATATTGAAGATAAGATTATGTGTGTTATTGGGCAGTAAGGAATAAATGATCGCAGGTTTAAATTGAATTTCACCCCGCTCCCATGTAATCAAGTGGGCACGTGATTTTCGCGAAAATATCCTGCGATCATTTATTCCATAATGACCAATAGGGGAAGTGTGGGCAAGCATATAATTAATTAAAAAGTACAAAAGCGTGATTGGTCGGAATCCAGAATTTGACAAACTTCAAATCGTGTCTCAGATTCTTGGTGGTATTGAACCGGACGAAAATGTGGATCACTCCAGCTACTATTGCAGCTCTTACGTTTGCATCAATATACATGGTGCATGAGGAAGTAAGTTTTAACATGAATAAATACCTCTATGCTGGCACACGCCGGTCTTTGACACCCGAAAACGCAGAGATGGATAAATGTATAAACACAAATTGATTAGTACGCACGCAGAAAATTAAAAAAAAATAAAGTCATTTTTATGGTCATATTTTGGCGAAATTTTTGGGTCATGTTTCATTCATATTTTGAGGTTTTATCGATCATTCATATCCGACGTCTGATTATTACATTCGCTTTTAAATAAAATGGCTTCTAATTCGATTTATTATCCTTTTTTTATGCCAAAAGTCACAGCGCACAAGGAAGTTTTACGTAATTAACTAGTATTAATTTAACCTACATTTCTAGTTTTTTAAGTAAGACTCCAATTAGCATACTTGTCTACGAATTGTAAACCAATTTACATTAGCTAATAATTGCTGACGGTTTAATAACTTTATGATAGCTTCTCAAAAGTACATGCATCCCAATTTGGTGAACCTTAACCTCTTGAAACAAAACAATCCTAACGAACCTAACCCCAACAAAATCGTCCATGTTAAGAATATCATTTTTATAGTGTCCATTCCAACCAACAATTTTCTAAGAAGCTCATCATCCGAAATTTTATGCACCTTCAATTATCTCCCCCCAAGGTTGCCATGTTTAGTCTTTAAAAATCTCCAATTGCTAAACATACCATTCCAATATTTCACAAATCCACTGACCATCAATAGTTAAGTCACTGCATTACTTTAAAATAAGTTAGACGTTACACCAGTCAGGGTAAGGCTGTAATGGCGTTTACTAAACTCCGGGTACCTAGGCCCGCGATAAATAAAGCTTGGTCGCCACACTACACTTTTCCCTCGTCGTTCACGCTTAAAAATTATTACCATACACGAAGTAAAATATAACTAAAAATAAACGTAAAAGTGACTTTACCCGATTTGGGGTATACAGCCACCACTCAGCAACAAAGTAAGGAAAGTTACCCTTCGCAAATAGCCATTTACCCTATACTCGTCTGGGTGCTAACCCTGGTTGGGGTTACTCTGCTAACCCAATATTAAGTAAAATGAATAATGGTCGCAGTATTTAGTGTCTCAATAAAATGAATGCCGCATTTGTAAATATCCTCATAGCTAATATTTATTGCAATTAAATCCACTTAAACTCTATAAATCACAACTTACAAATAATTGACTTAACATTGATAACCTATGTACATCTTTAAAGCGATCGGAGAGTAATGCCAATTTTGGTAAAGGCATTTTTGCATTTGAAACACGTAAATCGTGGCATTTTTCAACATCTGAGTTCCTCCCAAAGTTTCGTGCGATGGCCAAGTATTGGTACAATTGTTGCCAAATTTTGCTGAGAAGTAACAACGCGTCGTCCGTTATTGCATTTTCTATTTCAAAATAAAATGAAATGAATGAGTAAATTGTAGGTTATGGACAATTGTAGACAAACTTACCCTTTAAAGTATCCAACTAGTAGTCCAGCCATCATTGCGATACTCGTCGAGCAGTTTCTTCAATGAAGTACAGTTGGTGTGGAATATTTCACGAATTTTGATTAATTAATTAGCTAAATTAATTAATTCCTACTTTAGTTTTAATTCAAAATCGAACACTCGCCTTACAACACGCTTAAAAATATTCCCGACTTTGCCAGAAGTAAACTGGTAGTTAATTATATATATCGTAACATTGACTATATTTAGCGTTAAATCGATAACTTCACTTTTAGTTACGCATCATTTAGCCATAATTTTAGTTTAGTCACTGCATTTCTTTAAAATAAGTTAGACGTTACACCAGTCAGGGTAACGCTGTAATGGCGTTTATTAAATTCCGGGTACCTAGTTCCGCGAAAAATAAAGCTTGGCCGCCACACTCCACTTTTCCCTCGTCGTTGTAGGACGAGTGTTCGATTTTGAATTAAAACTAAAGTAGGAATTAATTAATTTACCTAATTAATTAATCAAAATTCGTGAAATATTCCACACCAACTGTACTTCATTGAAGAAACTGCTCGACGAGTATCGCAATGATGGCTGGACTACTAGTTGGATACTTTAAAGGGTAAGTTTGTCTACAATTATTCATAACCTACAATTTTCTCAATTTTTAAGTGGATTTAATTGCAATAAATCCACTTTAACGAAGGGTAACTTTCCTTACTTTGTTGCTGAGTGGGGGCTGTATACCCCAAATCAGGTATAATCATTTTTACTTTTGTTCTTAGTTATATTTTACTTCGTTTAGGGTAATAATTTTTAAGCGTGTAGGTTACCTTAGGTCAATTTTTAAATAAGGTTATAAAAATAAATATTCACACATTTATGTACATATTAATTTTTTTGTCTTCACTGGGATACGACTGTATACTTCATGAATTCGATTTCACAATGTAAAACTCTTAATTGAAATTGACAATGTTTGTCTTCACATACATACATAACTAAAAGCAAATAAAGTATAAACGATGTTTAAGTAAATGCATTTGAATATACTTGATTTTTTCCAGTGTAGTTTCATGCACACAGTCAATCCAAAAAGTATAGGCAACCCCAATTCAAGCTATATAAAATTGGCTATAACACTACCATGCATCATCAAATTACCATGAAATTTTGCACACATTTTGCAAATTTAATGCAGTATTCGATTATAATCCTGTCTCAGACCTAAATTAAAGAGTCACAGCGAAATTTTGATTTTAACCCAAAAGCGTCTTGTACGCCTCTCCAAAAAGTATTGGCAACATTTGGCTGAATTCAGTGTGCGAAATTATTATTGTAATCTTCATGTATGTACATTTCGTCGTGGTAAGATAATTAGATAGCCAAATATGACGTTAGCTGCTTCAGAAGTCTAGATTGGTGTTGCTTTGGGCCAAAACGTGACACTAAAATGGATATTTTTGGCAGAGCGAGAAATAGTCACGTCGCTTTTCAAAAATAAGCTTGGAGATGGAACACTTAAGCTGAAAACATACTTCGGCATATTTAATAATCAAAACATATCAAATAAGTAAAACATTAAAATTCTGGTTGCTTGTTTTCAACGATTTGGCTGAAAAAAATCATCTGTCCCTATTATTGATAGAGTAATTAACAAAGAAGTTCGTCGACACAGTAGGATTTCATCTCCAAAACTCAACTGGATTTTGAGAACCAACTATGGAGTCAAGAAATAAAACAATACGGTGAACAGTCAAATTCATGCCATGGAGTTTAAGGGTCAAGTAACCCAATGGACGCGTGGGCCCCCAAACGAAATTAAATAAGGCAATTAGAATTGGCTAAATACCGTTAACTGTAAGTTTTTGATGGATGAAAAGAGTCTGCTGGTCTCACAGAAGCTCCATTTGCTTATTCCGATTGTATTCGATGGTTCAAGTCTAACTGATGCATAGTTAGGATCAAAAAAAACGAATGCTTGCATCCCGATTACGGTTTGGGGTAAAATGTCCAGGTCGGCGTGTAGTAAACTAACGTGTAGTAAAGTAACGCCTAAATTATGACCAATCAGGGATATTTAAGAATTCCAAACGAAAATCTGATGTGATCTGTTAAACAAACTGAACCAGGAAGGAGCTTTGTATTCCAATAATTTACTGACGCCAAGCAGGTAACCAAATTAAAGGCGAGATTTTTGGACACCGAATAGGTTAAGCTTCTTCCGTTGTCTGCACAGTCTCCGGACATGAATCTGATTGTTTCGGTTGAGTTAAGAGTATCTGGCACTCTCTGGTAGAAAACAATTCGTAAAGAATCAAGCTGGTCAAAGTTTTGAAATATTAGTGGGAAATCATATCGAAGAGACCCTAGTGGAGTAAATTCCAAGGCGTGTTTCTGCTCCTACTGCATCGCGGTTAGTTGCTACGTGGTACTAGAGGCAGATTGTCGAAACAAAATTGCAATTTCTTTCTTTTACGATTTTTTATTAAAAGGTGCCAATACTTTTTGTTGGTTAGTTTTGTAAGTTTTCCAACAAATTATTTAAAAACTGCGATTATCTAATTTTAATTAATAAAACAATCGAATACTACATTAAACTCGTAAAATGTATGCAAGATTTCATGCTAGTTTGATAATGCATGCCAATGTTATAGCCAATTTTATTTATTTAGCTTGTACGGGGGTTGCCTATACTTCTTGGATTGACTGTACCTTTACATATAAACATTCTCGTATTTACGTATGCATATACACATATGCACTAACGCCAGGATATCAGCCGGATGAACTTGTTCGATATATGAGACCAATGTAATAAGGGGACGTCCATAAATTATGTTATTGATAAATCGCGATTTTTTAGACCCCCTCCTCCACCTCCCCCTTTTAACATGTGTCAGATAGTCACGAGAGCATTAGGCCAATCCTCTCTGGTGTCAAATAATTTATGAACGGCCCCCAAGCTAGAAGAAATTCGGTGGTCACCACATGAATTAATAAATAGCATGCGAGAAGTGAAGATGAAGTCAGCCAACATCGCAAAAAAAAATATGGCATAATAATTATATGTTGTTATTTTCTAGTGGTGTCGTGACTAACACAGATTTCCACATACTGGACGTTTATTATGTAAGCATACATATTTATAAAGTAAAGATTTCACTCTTGCTGCTAACCTTAGGTATCATGTGCTACATAATTTACTGCGTAGTTTCTAACATTTTAGTTTATTTTACAATTACTCGCCTTCAAGTTTCACGTTTCACGTTGACAAATTTTAAAATAATACTCCTTCCAGGAAATGTGCGATCCTAACGCCATGGGTCACGACGACTCTTGTGTAGAATCACTAACATCCTGGTTTGACTATCTCTCGTTGGAATCTTTTCTTGGATTTGGGTGGTTCGGTTATGTTTTTAAAGGGGTAATCTTTGAATTTTTGATTTTTACACATATTGAGCCAAGCAAAATTTTAGGCGCGGAATTAATTGTGAATTTGTGACCATTAGTGAGTAGTGAATTTAAAAATTTGTGTCCTGTAACCCACCCGAAAGGGGATAATGTAATTGTGTTGAAATATGTGGCCATGTGATGCAGGCCTTCTTACATATGTATGCATCGCTCCTCGCTTATTTATATTAGCCGAATTGTTATAAATATTATGTAGACTAGTATATTTTTATTTTGGCGTAAAAGTAAACCTAAATTTTGAACACGAATTAAATAATTTGAACGTCTAAATGAAAACATACTAGTGTTAAATAATATAATAATTCGGCTAATATATGTAATCGCGGCGTGATGCCTAAGTGAGAAGACTAAATCATTCATCTATGGTCATAGTGGCTACCCGTCGTTTTCTCCATATTATAGGATTCTGATCCTGTCACATAATAACTTACGCTTGGTTGCTATTGTGGTGAATAGAAATTAACCGGATGGATTCATATTTAAAATTGGCCCGCTTTAAGTCTAAGGTACACCCACTCTGAGATAATTAAAAAAGTGCCTTATCAAACTCCGTTTCACGCTACTTGAGTTCATCACATGGAGTACATTAGCCGAATTATCCTATTATTTGACACCAGCTTATTTCATTTTTGGCGTAAAATTCATTCAATTATCCAAATTCTTGACACAAATTGAATAATTTAAACGCAAAATCAACTAAACTGGTGTTAAATAATAGGATAATTCGGCTGATTCGGCTAATGTAATCGAAGTTGGGGATTAATTAGAAGGCCTCCATGCCACGGCACTTGCCCTTCATCTCACTCACGTGCTCCACAGGACGAGCAAGAGCGGAAGATTTTTTATCCGGTTGACTTCGATTCATCATAATATTAACTACACCAACAACTTACTTGTACTATATTTTAGATAAGTGGACAGGCCAACCTTTCCGCCGTGAAAGTCATCTTTATCGACGCCATCGGAAACCTATTAGACGACGAAGACGACAAAGTTCGCCTCTCCCGAGAATACAAACTTATGAGAGGAAAGAAACACGACAATTTGGTTGAAATATTAAAAGCAACAGACACACCTTTCACTGAAGAAGATGTCATTGTCCTGCGAAATATTAGATGTCTTCAGAGCAATGACGACGTTCTTGATCAACTTCACTCGCTATCGTTGCGAGCACAACGAAAAAAACAAATTCCTACCCTCTGCATCCAAATGGAGTTATGCGGTAAGACGTTGCGTCACTGGTTAACTAGAAATAATGAGATTGACAATCCGGAATTACACCCAGCTCGAAAGCGTATAGTTATCGACATGTATGAAGGGCTAAAATACCTGCACAACAATAAAATCATGCATCGGGATTTTCGCCCAGAAAATATTATGTTTTCCTTCTCATCAACAGCGGAAGAGTTCACATTTCCCGTTAAAGTGGGAGATTTTGGGCTATGTCGAAACGTCCATGGGGAACAGACTGTCACCAAAACCCTAACCTGTTTTGTGGGAAGTGTCACTTATCGTGCTCCAGAAACTAATTTCTCTGATTACAGCATCTCCGCAGATTTGTATTCGTTTGGTTTAGTATCTTGGGAAGTTCTCCAGATAATTAAGCAGAAGGATACGAGATCAATGTTCCACAGGCTGGTGCATGACGCAGAAACTAATCTAATTAAGGGCTCAGATTGGTGGTTTCGAAATTGGACAAATATTATAGTTAATATTACTAAGAGACGCGTTCAAGACAGAATTAAAGGACATTACGAAATATTGATAGTCGACCCACTCAAATCTGATTTTACTGTAGACTCACATGAGCAATTATCTGCAATCAAAGACTACTTGGTGGCGGGGGATATCGTAAATATTAACATTAAGGACGAGACAAGCCAGTTTTACGATTTTAATGTGGATAATGCTACTTTTAATGGGATTACTAAACCAAGCCTTCGTCATTTAAGATTAGAAATTGTGGGAAATTTGTGTACAATTAGTAATCTGAATCTGGAATCTTTGTGTGTTCAGGGTAGCAATAATATAGTCAAAAACATAACTTGTGATTTTGTGGATGTTATAGGAGATGAAAATCAACTGAGTAACATTACAACTTGTCACCCCGAAGGCCCCGGCCGCCGCGTAAGGTTCGGAATTATTATACACGGAAACAAAAATGTTTTAACATCGTTTAATTGTTACAATGTCTCCCCTACCGAGGTGACAAATCATGTGCATTACACTGATCCAGATGATTTGTATGCATTTGTCCAACAATACGGCTCACTATGTCTTTATGTGTCACACTTTAATCAGTCATGTACAATTGATAAGGCTACTTTTCGCAATGGGTTGATTGAAGGAACGAGACATATTTTGAAGGATATTAAGTGCAATAATGCTATTCAGATTAGTGGGAAAGACCATACTGTAGAGGACCTAGAAGCCCTCAATCTCATTGATGGTTGGACAAAAACCGAGTTGAGCACGACAAAAGTGTAGCCTTGTGTAAGAATGTGATCACGAAAAAATACACTAAAAATACCAAAAGTAGTTAAGATTTACTGAGATTTAAATGTAATATGTGCGAAAAATGAATGAGTGTGTACCCACAAATATGTCTCGGCTGAGGGCAACATGTCAGCAATTTACATACATTAGGTGTAACACGTGACAATGGGGGAGATTAGGTATCAAAGGTCGGTATTTTATGCCCGACATAACTTACGGACGTCCCACTAACAGGGAAATAAATTTATATCACACTAATGTGTGGCAATAAGTCTATATATGTATGTATGTATACCAATGTGTACAAATGCTATGTAATGTACGTGTTTATATCTTCCAAGGGATCCTAACTCAATGCAATAACATATACAAATATAAAACCTGCTCATTAAGTGGCACCTGTGTAAAGTTAAAATAATTAATGCAGCAGAGCAGAGTGCAGTTCCTTTACATAGGTGGCATAGGCGTCCACTTTTCATTCTCGTCTATCTTATTAACATGTGCTGTTTGTGGCGGTGCGTAGTGACAAACTGGTGATGTTGAGATTAATGAGTGATGATGACATGTGGCGATAGTGAAGTTGTTTACATCACGTGACTTGCATTCTCACAGAACAAAGAGCCATATTACTCCCTCTGGATATATTTATAACTCTATGATATCTTCTCAGCGTACTTGACAGTGCGACTGGAATTTTGTATAATTTAATAGTCTAGGATGCTGCCTGCAGTCCTCTATTGAAACACGCTCTAAATTCTTGGATGCATATAGTGTTCCATTCCGTGGTCAAAAAATGTTTTCAGACCTCTATACTGCGACGAGGTTTAGAACACACTTTTGCCCCTAACTTTGACGTTCTTTTCATAATCCGGGGATTCAAATCCAGAAAGTAGAAGGACCATTCCAAAGTGGAGATAAACTCCGGAATTTGGTTTTTTGACCGCGCTTGCATCATTTTTGCACTATGCACTGGTGCTGAGTCCCCATGCGGGTATTGGTTTGGTGATAATTTCTCCCCGGGTTGGTAATAGTTAGATTCCAAGTAGTGAGTTTTCATCACCACAACGGTATATTTTTCACAATGCGGTGTTGCCCCTTATCACGGCTCCGGTTAAGTCATATATGAACTCGGTTTGGGGATGATTCAATACCATTTTGCTAAGAGTGTAGTTATTCTTCTACGTACACGAATGTATTTCAAAATACTGTATGCAAATTTCGAAACGTTTATATGTACATACTTACAGAACCCAGATATTTAGATGACTAATAAAGAAGTAGTTTTTGCTGCAAAAATTTACAGCTTGTGAATTTTAATCAGCACGGTGTGAATTTGATAAACTTTTGATATAACTTTTGATATAACTCTCTAGCCTAATCTGGATAATTAGTCCTGTAATTTTTCTAATAAGGTTATACAAATATATATGTACATACATACATACAAATACATCTAATTAATATATATTTATTGTAAACCTTGTGTATAATTTATGGATGCTATCGATTTCACATCTAACAAGGTTTTCAACATTTTCAAAATGTTGTTCGTGAATTCAACAAAATTTGAATCGATTAAACTTGTAGGTAATTAAAAATGTTTGACTTCATTTATGTATAGTAAATAAAGTATAGCCCATGGATGTGTAAGTATGTAGATACATATGAGTATGTCTGATTTTTTATTGCTTACCCAGCACTTACACTTTCCTACATGATAACAATCTCACATTTGTATATATTTAGTACATATATTTGTGAACACGCCAGGATATGTGGGCATAATTGTCGCACTGATATTCATAGGATATAAAACCACGCAATAAGGGGACGTTCATAAAGTATGTGACGCCAAAATCGCGATTTTCTAGACCCCCTCCCCCCTCTCCCCCTTATAACATGTGTCAGGTAGTCACGATAACATGGATCATTAAACCTATCCCCGCTGGCCTTACATAATTTATGAACGGCCCTACTGTAGACAGCACATGAATAATAAATAATATGCCGAGACGTGAAGATCATGTCACATCGCAAATAATACATAGTCGGACCAGGATGGCCCGTACAAGAATTTGTAATGATACACTGTAAATAATCTGGTAATAAACATTACCGTAAAGTATATTTATGACTCTGCCAAAGTGATAGTGTAAAGCTGTACCGTGGGGTAATGGCCTGGTAATAAAGTTTACTATCATGGTAACGATTTTTTACCACATGGTAAAACATTATTACCAAATTTATTACCGAGAAATCATTACCTGCGTGACTTTACCGGAATATTATAAGTGATATATATATATATATATATATCACAAAATATGTATTGCAGCTATTTATTCGAAATTTTTATGAATGAACAAGGTAATAAATAATATTATTTGGAAATAATTAGTTCTTTTTCAAAATTTCCTCCACGGGCCTATACCGAAGACATATGTATATAAGTCGTAGAGGAGAATTGGGCCCTATTCTTTGTTGTTATTTTCCAGTGGCAAATAGGTCAGCGACTAACACGTACACGAACTGCACATTTATGTGGACATACTATGTATAAAGTGAAGAACTCGGTCTTGTTGCTAACCTAACGTCATATATAACGTCCTTAATTTGTCATATGTAAGGATGCCAATTTACTTCGTAGTTTATTGCAATTTGTTTATCCGACAATTATTGGTGTTCCAGTTTGTTTCACGTTAACAAATTTTTGGGGTAATATTCCTTCACAGAAAATGGGTGATATTGACCCAATAGGTCACGACTCTTGTGTTGAATCACTTACATCCTGGTTTGATTATCTCTCATTGGAATCTTTTCTTGGATATGGGTCGTTCGGTTACGTTTTCCAGGGGGTAATTTTGATTTTTATACATATTGGGAAAGAAAAATTTTAGACACGGAATTAATTATGAGACGTGAAAAAGTTGTCAAATTCCTAGTCACAATTTGTGTTCAGAATTTATCTCCACAATTGAATACCTTAGTGGTGCATTCATTCTGTCATGTGTGCAACTATTTAATAACTATGTAGTTGCAACTACCTAATTAAACAAATTAATTCTTTGGCTTGCGATTTAGGTCAGTGGACAGGTCAACCTTTCCGCCGTTAAGATCATATTCACCGACGCACTAGGAAACCTGGTAGGAGACGAAACCGATAAACTTCGTCTCTCCCGGGAATACAAACTAATGAGAGGAAAGAAACACGACAATTTGGTTGAAATATTAAAAGCAACAGACACACCTTTCACGGAAGAAGATGTTAATATCCTGCGAAATATTAGATGTCTCCAAAATAATGAAGACGTTTTGGATCAACTTTACTCCTTGTCGCGTCGAGCACACCGGAAAACACAAATTCCCACCCTCTGCATCCAAATGGAGTTATGCGGTAAGACGTTGCGTCACTGGTTGACCAGAAATAATGAGGTTGACAACCCAGAATTACACCCAATTCGAAAGCGCATAGTTCTCGACATGTATGAAGGGCTAAAATACCTGCACAACAATAAAATCATGCATCGGGACTTTCGCCCAGAAAATATTATGTTCTCCTTCTCACCAACCGGGGAGGAGTTCGCATTTCCCGTGAAAGTGGGAGATTTCGGACTTTGCCGAAAAGTCCACGATGAACACACTGTCACCAAAACCCTAACTTGTTTTGTGGGCAGTGTCACGTATCGTGCTCCAGAAACTAGTTTGTCTGATTACAGCATTCCCGCAGATTTATACTCGTTTGGTTTAGTATCTTGGGAAGTTCTCCAGCTAATTAAGCAGAAGGATACGAGATCAATGTTCCACATGCTGGTGCAAGATTCAAAGAAAAGTCTTGTTAAAAGGGCAGACTGGTGGTTTCGAAAGTGGAAAGACATGATTATTAAACTCACTAAGCGACTCGTTAAGGACAGAATTAGGGGACATGATGAAATATGGTTAATCGACGGTCATAAACAGGAGTTTACTGTAGAATCACATGAACAATGCTCTTCTGTCAAAGATTTCTTGGAGCCAGGTGACGTTGTAAACATTAATATAAAAGAGAATAAAAAAGAGGGAATACAGACTTGTTGCAGCATTGCAGTGGATAATATTACTTTTAATTATAATTAATATATATATATATATATATGTACGTTATATATTTATAATTATATTTAATTATTAAGGGGTGGAACCCCTTTATAAGAATGTTATGTCCGTCTGTCTGTCCGTCTGTCTGTCTGTGCGTCTGTGTGTCTGTCCGTCCGTCTGTCCGCATGATAACTTTTGAACGAATGCGAATTTCTCGGAACGGTTTTTTGCAAACTACACCTAAGGTCAATAGCTCGGATGAGTTCGAAGATGGGCATTGTAGATACCCGGGAACCCTGTCAAAACACCCGGGTAACATGCAAAACAACCGAATTTTCGGATTTTCAAGGTTTTTGACAGTTTTGAAGACGGGGAATCCGAATCCAATCACCATTTTGACATCAGACGATTCCTTCCGTGTCAAAACACCCGGGTAACATGCAAAAAACCGAATTTTCGGATTTTCGTGGAATCATTATTCTGCCGTTTCACCCCTTGGTTACATTCGTTGTAACGGTTTATTTTATTACTTAATTAATATTACTTTAATATTACTCGGGGTTAATATTTCCACCCATCAGCATTTGAGCTTGGATATTACTGCAAATGTCTGTAGATTTTCTAATCTTAATTTGGAATATACTAATATATTAATTTGCACATATCGGGTAGAAATTGTCTTGTGAATAACGTAATTAGTGGTTACGTGTATGTTAGAGGGGAAGGAAGTCAATTAAGTAACGTTCGGGATTGCTATAGTGGGGCAAAATATTGCTTTTAAGTCGGTCAAATGTTGCAATGTGCCGGGATCCAATCTAAATATGTTGACATTTGGCCCACCGAGCAGCGATGAGCGAGCTTTTGTCGAACGACACGGCCCGTGGTGCGTTTTCTTTACAGGATCAAGCAAATCATGTACAATTGACAATGCTACTTTGCACAAAGCACTCATCGGGGGTACCGGGCACAGGTTGAAGAACATTAAGTGCTACGACGCTATGCAGATTGATGGGGATGATCATAGCACAGAGAATTTGGATGCCATTAATCTAGTTGATAATTCGACAAAAAGAGTAAATGAGCATGATATCAGTGTAGATTTTGAGGCAAAATAGTGCGTTTCGGTAGATGTATGCAGGGATTTATGGAGTTAGATTTACATAACTTGCGATATATGAAAGTGCATTGTTAATTTGCGATTTAATTTAGCTAAGCAAATTTTGGGATGAGTTACATATTCTATAGAAGTATGTAGTTATTCTTTTACGGATACAAATATATTTCAAAATACTGCATGAAAATTTCGAAACGTTTGTAAATATGTACATACTTACAGAACCCAGATATTTACATGACTAATAAAGAAATAGTTTCTGTTGCAAAAATTTTCAGCTTCTGAATTTTAATTTTCAAAACCGTGTGAATCAGAGACCTTTCATCCCCTACACATTTGATCCCCCCTCGCCCATAATTCGTACAGACAAAAATAATTAAATACACCTGTGATTTTCCAATTGTTAATCGAAAACAAAGTTTATTTCTAAAACGAAAATAAGAAAAGGCATATTTTGAATCATGGCCTAATTATATGAGTATTTTTATAATGAACTTTCCGGTTTTTACCTAAATTTATTTGAATCGAAAAAGAAAACAGGAAAATTACATTCTATACGCATCTGTAGCCTGGAGAATAAATAGCTTGTATTCATAAATCATTTGCATATGTAAATAATTTGCATCATACATAAATCACACATAAATTATTTGTATGCTCTCAGAGCATGGCAAACCGTCGACTAAACTGATCTCCACAAGTAAATATATAAGTAAATACATGTTCTCGTCTGACAACTGGTTCGGATGGACCACCTATTTACATAAGCTTATGTATTATGAACTTCAATTTTGACTTCAAGGGGACACATTAAATGTGTCTACTTCGAGTCCAAGTATGCAAATACCAACAAAGCGAACCTGATGCATTGTAAAGTCGTACGTACATATGCATGTACATGCTACACATATGCTTATATGTAACTAAAATTGAAGAATACTATCGACGTGCTCAATGTCAGACAGGTTTCTGACTTGAAGGCAAAAGCACAAAAAAAATTCAATTAACTCAACAGATCGACTAGGGACATAAATAAATATGTATGTAAATTAGAGCCAAATCCTGTCCACGATTAATGTGGGCTCCTTAAATGCTTTGATGATTATATTTAAAAGGTCGTAATATAGGCACGTCAATAATATGTAAATTGGTAAAGTGAAGATGACAAGTTTACCTTTGACAATACATGTGTAAAAAATATTTGTTCATTAATGTTGCCAATATTTACTCGCTTTGCACCGACCTCATCCCCTGGCGCCCAGTGGATGTGGTACAACTCTGGCACATTTAAATTAACAATGCAAGTCTTTTACGTGTACAACTCAGATCTGGTTGGGAATAATTTTATTTTGTTCACCACAAAAAATAAGCAAACCCGTATTTTTTCATTTTTCCTAATGCGCTAATTCGAGCGCGTGGCGCGAATTTTAAAACATTTTTCAGCCAAAACCTCGGTTTTTAAAAAATATGTAAATTTTCGAATTTTAACGCGAATCCAAAAATTCGAAAACTTGTCTCTTCAGAATGACTTAATCCAATTGTCTCGAAATTTGAATTTCAAAATTTTTTGCCAGTTCTTGAAATTCATTAAAATTGTAAACTCTTTCAAATTTTTAATCTTTCAAAAAATAGTGTATGTGGATTTTTTATAGGTCAAATAAGTCATTCTGAAGAGACATGTGTTCGAATTTTTGGATTCGCCCTAAAATTTGAAAATTTACAGATTTTTTAAAAACCGAGGTTTTGGTTGAAAAATGTTTTAAAATTCGCGCCACGCGCTTAAATTAGCGCATTAGGAAAAATGAAAAAATACGGGTATGCTTATTTTTTGTGGTGAACAAAATAAAATTAGTCCCAACCAGATCTGAGTTGTACACGTAAAAGACTTCATTTTACCCCAATCGCACCCCCTGACTATACAGGGGGTGTTTTTCGAGTGACCCCAAAAGTTGAGAGGATCCTCCCCCTGGGGTCATATGTATGATGCCGCAAACCGATTTCGATTATATCGCTCTATTCTCCGGTTATCCTGCTGACAAAAGGACACAGACAGACGAACAGACAGACAGACAGACAAAGTCTTCTCATACAGTAGCTGAAGCTACTTAATAAATTTTTAACCAGTTGGTGACAAATTTATAAGCACGTCGGTAGAGTCACATACATACGTTTACCTTTTGGTCATAATCCTAACCAAATTTCTAAGAGTGTACTGAGCCTTGGATGCCAAAATAAGGAAAAAGTTGAATTTTTTTAATTGTGCAACATGAGAGTGACAGTATATTTTATGACTACAATTTTAATGAATTGATATATGTAAATCCAACAAGTTTATCGTCGCGTTTTTAGAGAAATATGTATTTATGTATCGTCTGGTTCTGTATCGTTGGCGAGATTGAGATAAATTTTCCTCAAGCTCAATGCCGACAAATCACTTGCAATACTTGTTCTACACGCGAAATAAAAATAAGCCAAGCTTATTTGCATATTTTTATTTTAAGTATAGCCAATATTAATGCTTGTTTTTTTTCCTTGAGGGACATACATAAATAAAATAATGGTTTTTCACCTTGCTGGGTTACCTTGTGGTGTGAATGTTATAAATGTGACCCACTTCCAATCCCTCGTGGCCAGTATACATTTATCTCAATTTGTCTCTTTTTTTGCTCACAACGAAACCTTTTATCAAGCTACAACGTCATTGTTTAGCGAGTTATGTAAAAAAAACAGGCCAAAAATTAGCTCTCACGTGATACTTACCATTCGGTTGAATGGCCCCTTTAAAGGAAAAAAAATATTGGCGGTAAAGTTCACTTTTCTAAGTATTTTTCTCCACTGGACGAAAATGAGGGGTGTAGCGCGAATTTGCTCCCCAATATTTTTCTTCAAATGGGCCATTCAATGAAAATATGTGTCATGTGACTCCAAATTTTTGGCTAGATTTTTTGACATAACTCGCTATAAATTCCCGGTATAGTTTGGAACAATTTTTCAACTGTCAGTTTGTCATAATAAGTTGACCATTAAGGTAGCTCATCAAGACAAAAGTAGCACACAGTTTTTAATCATTTCACACATTGTGGGAATTCATTTAAAAATTTTAAACTGCAAATTCGCAGAGTAATTCGTTTCATTCAATTTTTTAAAAGATTAAACACAGATTAAGACAAATTTAGTAGGAGGAGATCTCAACCCCACAGAAATTTACAAAACTCATTAAACCAAACTCCATTAATGAACTAAATTTGTCCTCCAAAATTTTAAAATAAGTCAACAGAGCAAGGAAATGGTTAAAATGTGTGTTTGTTAATGAATTCGGGACTGTGCAGAAAGCATGTGATCGATTATTTCGATTTATAAGCCGGGAGGGGCGATAGGGATCAGTGCATCCTATCCTTCCCATGTTAATGATAACATGGCGCGTATTCCGGGGGGTAGGGTTAAAAATTTGCCGAAAACTGATCACATGCTTTATGCCCAGCCTCTTATCGAGTTCTACGTTGAAAGTGCACATGTTCGCCGCGAAGAATGAGTAAAATACTACATTTATTCGTGGTATCTCTTTACCTGCCATTATGGCTGCTCGCTCCCTTCCTGCTTTTGGCCTTCGCTCCGATTTACCTGGTCAGAAGTACGGTCAAATTGTTGGCATTCGTGGTAAGAGAAATTTACATATGTAGAAAATTAGAATTTTACAAAATTTTGAAAACAATTCCAGTTTAAACCCGGCTTAATTTCTATGCTTGCCCCGTTGGACAGTATGTTCGCGGCGGATGGGATGTACATCTGCCCCAAAAATACGGTCGTGGGTTGCGTGGTCCTTGACGGAATTGCGGATTCGGACAAAATCCGGGATATGTTACGGACAAATATTTTGGAAGCCAGGTGTGAAAAAGACCCAGGAAAGTTGATGTATCCCGAACTGCGGAGAAATATTACGCACTGGTTGGGATATCCGTTCTGGACCGAGTGTGAGTTGCCACGTGGTGGAATCAGCACCCATGAAGAAGGTATGTTGAACTGGCACTTGTTAAAAAATTAAATTTTATTTATGTGATGTACATATTGAATATTCTCAATCTCAGTAGGACACCGCTCTTCTCGATATGGTGAACACGTGACTGGGGTGAGGAACTAGTGCCGTAACCATTTATTTGGACATGTGTAGTTATTATTATTAATGTGATTGCAGATTAAATAGCAATATTCTACTCTTATCAATTAAAATAATTCACTGTACTACATTTACCCGGCTTGCTGATAAGATATTGCCATCATGGCAAGTTATAAGTCTCCGCACATGGTAAAAACATGTGGTTTTACTAGCCAATCACGTAAACTTATTGTAAACGTGCTGCATTTCATAAAAACAAGTAAAAAACAACCTGAGCTGTTGGACGGGACCCCCACAGACGTCGCAGCTAGAGCACTTAATATTTCAAAAAATACATTCACAAATATTTCAAAAACCGGACTGACATCACCCAAGAAAAGACCAGGTCGAACGCCAAAATTATATTTTGACGAGTTTGACAAGATATCCATTGCCAACATTATAAAGGAATTCTACAGGAATAAGTAATTCAATTTTTACAAATTTGCATGCCAATTAGTTATAAAAAATGAGGGGAATTTGTCCAATTTTAAATTATGCAAAATATAAATTCGCATAATTGGTATTTGCATAATCTTGCATAATCACAAGTTTTCCTTAGAATCGTACACACAACCTTGGTTTTGTGTGGTTCTGCACTCAGCAGTTTTTAGTACCTTGTTTCCCTCGCCGAACGCCATTCTCACTACCCGGGCATCCAATTGACAACATAATCAGGATTTTTTTAAATCAATTAACAGAATTAAGTCTCGATGAGCTGAAAAAAATTAAAGCCCAGTTGGCATTTCAACCCTACGAAAAAAACGCCCCCTTGTGGGAGCTCGTTGTGATCAAGAGGATAAAGGATGGACCACTGCCCACTTCCGCAGTCTTGTTCCGGTTTCACCACGCCCTCGCTGATGGGCACGCGGTGCTTTCACTTCTTCGGAAAATGATGAGTTTACCAAATCCGAAAATTTCGAAACAACTTGTTCCTGCCCAAGGCACAAGGAAGGGTTTTGAAGCGCTCAGAATTTTAGGAGCGCCCTACGATATTATTCAGCATGGAAAGAAGTTTGTCAATGATGCTTGGTTTATTAAAGATAAGGAGGTGAGTTAGTTTGTTTTCTGTGTTGGGTAAAATGCAGAAGAAAATTTACATAATACTTAATCCGTTGAGAAGAATGATTAACTACATACAAGAAAATTCATTAGTTCAAAATTATGAGGAGGAAATCAGTGGTTTTAATAAAACCTGAAAGAACTGAACCATCCACGGAGAAAGGTTCACGTTTTCGGCAAAAACAAACTTCAACTTTAACATTTTGATGGCATACGATATTATGCCAGCATGCAGGGCTTTCTAATTAATTAGTGAATCTAATTAATTATCTAATTAAATAGCATGATTAACCTAATTATTAATTACTTATTAACCTTAACTAGTACTACTCAAGCTAATTTTAATTACCAATTAATTAGAAAATCACTAGAGGCGGGTCATTAGTTTTCCAAATGGGTTTCGCCAAAAATACAAGCGTTTTATGAAATGCTTCAATATGATGTCACGATTTTGGACGCTTAGCTTTTTTCAGGATTTTGGACTATTTAATTATAAATAAATGTATTTTTGCCAGGGTTGGACCCAGGTCGACTATAACGCACACTATTCCACCATAGCTGCCCGAGTCCGCTTCCATTCCAGTGAATCAATCCCATTCAGCGTAATTCGTCAGGTGGGAGGGGCTCACGGGGTGTCGGGAACTGCGGTGCTGCACTCGGCCATGTTGGGGGCGGTGAGGAGGTCGTATTTTCCGAATGGGGAAGAATCCATTTCCCGCGTAACGGTGCAGACCCCACTCCTCCCCCTGTGGGGAAGGGGACGACGTCTCTTGGGAAATAATATGTAAGTCGGTATTTCATACAGGAAATCGATACCTTTAAGTATTTGCAATGCACCCCAGAGAGGAGTCGGATATCCGAATTAACCGGATTAATCCAATCCGACGAATCCGACGGTCGGATCGGATTGGATTTTTTATGCCCGACCAAATCGGATTGGATTTTTTTATGCCCGACCAAATCGGATTGGATCGGATTACAAAAAATATCAATACACTATAGAGGGAAGTAAGAAATTGGATTTAATAGGATTAGCCTAATCCGGATCGGATAGGCTCGGATTGGATCGTATTATTTTAGAATCCGCCCAAGTCGAATCGGATCTGCTTGATAATTTTGAAACTTTAGATATTACTTATTAATTAATTATGGCAAGGTCGGCTGTTCAGCCTCGAGAGGTTTCCCATGGTCCAATTATGATCGTTGAACCGAGCGCTAAAAAATCAGTAGCTAAAAACATCCATAAATTACGTAATGCGAGAGGGAGAAAGGTGAGGGGTCTAAAGGTCCAATGATGTCGTGCATATGACAAATAGTGTATTGTTAATAGTGCCCCTTGATTATGATGAGACTTATACATGTGACAAGCGTCTACTCAACTGGAAACTTAAGCTAACAAGGGAACATACCGAGGTGTCCAACGAGTTAAGGGTCGACACCTATACCAAAATGACCACAATGTATGACTTGTTAAACAAACTGAAGGAATTTCCGTGTAAAATTCACTTTCCGTCACGTTGTGACGATATTTGTGGCGAGCGCATGACCATCCGGTTGCCAGCAGGAGAGGTCGGCCACTGAACGATCAGGTCGACCACAGAGAAGTGTCATCGCTTTCACGTCGTCTTTAGAGATTTCAAATTCTTTCAAATTTTAAAAACATTTTGAAATTTTGAAGAAAGTTTTGAAATTTCAGAAATTTTGAAATTTTGAGAAATTTTTGAAATTTTTAAAAAGTTTTGAAATTTTGAAAAAATTTTGAAATTTTGAAAAAATTTTGAAATTTTGAAACAATTATGAAATTTTGAAAATAGAGGTGTGGAAGTTATTTGAAATCTCTGAAGACAACATGTCCTCTACAATTTTTTTTCAAAATTTTAATATTTCTTCAAAATTTAAAAATTGCTTCAAAATTTAAAAATTGCTTCAAAATTTCTTCAAAACGTCAAAACTTTTTCAAAATTTCTTCAAAACGTCAAAACTTTTTCAAAATTTCAAAACTTTCTCAAAATTTCTGCAAAATTTCAAAATGTTTTCAAAATTGAAAGAATTTGAAATCTCTAAAGACGACGACGCTTTGTGGTCGACCTGATCGTTCAGTGGCCGACCTCTCCCGCTGGCAACCGGATGGTCATGCGCTCGCCACAAATATCGTCACAACGTGACGAAAAGTGAATTTTACACGGAAATTCATTCAGTTTGTTTAACAAGTCATGTATTGTGGTCATTTTGGTATAGGTGTCGACCCTTAACTCGTTGGACACCTCGGTATGTTCCCTTGTAAGCCTTTCGCCATTTAAAGACGCCTCCAGCCACCACCAGTGTTCATTCCTTGCCAAAAATTGAAATTATGTATCCTTCAATTTCAGCACGTTTGGAACATACTCGGCCCACGTGGGGGAACGTGACGTGGTAAAACGTCTCATTGAAACGCACGAAGGTCTCGTCGCCATGAAAAGATCGGCCTGTCCGGTAGCGGTGTCTGTACACGCATGCTCCCTGGGTTGCTTGCCTCGACCCGGGTTAAGGAGGTTTTTCAGGGGCAGGGATCAAGAAGAAGAAATTTTCGTCTACAACATACCCACTCCGGAAGAAGTTGATAATTTTTGCGGGTATAAAATGAAAGAGGTCGACATGACGGTGGGATCGTATGCGGGGAATGCAGGTTAGCATTAAGGTTCCCTGGTATGCAGGTGTTGAATTTGAATTTTTGTGTCTCAACCTTCCCTTCATTCATGTATTCAAGTAATGATTTTGAAACATGTTAATTTCCGGGGGTTTTTACGAAATGAAAATTCTATGGCTTCGGGAAGTTGATAATTGATAAAGTTGAAAAGTTAGGAGGACTGAAGTTTGATTTTTCAAAATTGTTGATAATTTTTTCAAGATTTTTTGCAAAATCGAAATTTACTCAGTTTAACAATTATCGGTTTTCAAATAGAATAATATGTAAATTAGCAAAATTCATATTAGGGTTCCATTGTATGCGGGTTTAGCATTTTCTGTATAAACTACATCTCTAGTTCCATCTAGTCAAAACGCGGAGTTGCAAAGTTACATATGTATATGTACCAGGTTTGATTTTCTCACATGATTTTTTGAATTTTTTAAAATCAAAATTCCAACTTCCTAACTTTGTAAATTTTTGAATTACCAATTTTTCAATCCACTAAAATCTTCAATTCGTAATAAAAAAACGCAGAGATGAACACGTTACAAAATTCGCATTTTAATATATGAACCAAGGAAAAGCAGAAACTCAAGATCAAATTTAAGTTCAAGCCCTGCGTACAAGGGAACCTTAACCTTTTTACCTGCTCAGTTCACGTGTAATTGAAGTACGCTTTTTTAAAAAGGTCTCGCGATTAGTTTTATCACCGCTGGAGGCAACTTGAGAATTGGCGTGCTCGGTGATGAAAACGTTCTCTATGGGATGGATCGGGAAAAAGAGATGATTCAAAATTTTATGGAGGAGTTAGAAGCGCTAAAGAATGCGATGCCATTATCATTGCCAAACATACTCATCAAATGAATAATAGTACTAATTCCATAGGAAAATTTATTGTGTATGTAGAATAGTGTACATTTAGGCGAAGGTAGATAGGAACCAATAAATAAATAAATCTTTGCAAAACCTGTACATTGGTAGATAGTTCTATTTGCAAATTTCATCGTAATTATATTTGTGATCGATTGACGCTAGTTTGGTCCAAATCTGTGAGCATACGTTGGGAGATCTCCATTGGAAGTACATATTTATGTCATTCCGTTTTCTACATTGGAGATATTTGAATTCAAAGTTTTCATAAAAGTCAGTGCCAAAAACGTATGTACATATTTAGCACTTCGAAACCTTGAACCCTTGACGCTTCCATTTAGAATGACTGCTTAGAAAGGTAAAAAAAACTCGGATCTACAACCACCTTGTATGTATATGTGTATCTTACTGCTTCTCAAACAAAACTGGTCTTTATTTACTAAATGCCTTGATTTTACGCGTCTACATACATACTAAACCTGAATAACAATTTGACGCAAAAACTATTTACATAAATGCACATGTCAAGCAAGTTTTTCATCAATCTTCCTAAAACAAACAGTGCAAAAATCAAGCAACTTAACACAGACTAGAGTTAATATGGACTTGTGGAGAACTCAGGGATTCAAGAAGGACAAAAAATCGCATAATTTTCATAATGCAAAAGTTCGAAAGCTGTGCATAAGTACATATGTACATAATTTTGAATGGTGGAAATTCTCATTTTTGCCAACTTCGCCATTATATAAATTCTGCACAAGTGTCTCACTAATATTTTCCATAAATTAAATTTGATATAAAAATATTGTTCTGTGGTTTGTGTTTAAGTAGTTTCTTAATTTTTTAGTCATGATTTTAAGAAGATCGGTGAGAAACATGGGCATGGTCAGCATGATAAAATTTTCAATACTTATGTACCTACAGTGTAAAGCTGATCGAATTGCAGAAAATCCCCTCCCCCCAATAGCCTCCGCCCAATGGCCTCCGAGTAATGACCTCCGCCCAATAGCATCCTGAGGAAATTGGCCTCCCGTACCAATGGCCTCCCAACCAATATCCTCCCAACCAATCTCCTCCCAGGCCAATCGCCTCCCACCCAATATCCTCCCATGATAAATACACGCATTGTTTTTTAATACTTAACTTATCCAAATCTTAATTGTGTCATCATCACTATTTAGTCATCTGCGAGAGAGCGTTATTGTTTTCATCACTAATATGTAAAAGTACATATATATATTAAGTATGCAAGCCTGAACGTTGTTCTTTATTCAACATAAAACATTGAAGTATTTATAAAGTAGTATTTATAAAGTATTTATGAAGTATTTAGTAAAATATTAAGTATGTATATATGTCATGGCGATGGAAATATAGTATAAATACATTCTTAACGTCACTAAATAATCCAATATTAATCATTTTACCTTACGCATGCAAACGAGTGTTAAAATCTCCAATTTATTTGTTCTTATCACTAATATGTAAAAGTATATATCTCTACTCACTATCATCCAGCATTCATCACTTTTACTTGTACGCAAACGAGAGTAAAAGTACAGTGTCGTTTGCATGCGTGCAGGTAAAAGTGATGAATGATGGTGACCAGAAATACGTACTTTTACATATTGGTGATGAGAACAAAGAAACTGGAGATTTTTACACTGGTATGCGTACATTGTTTTCATCACTAATTTATAAAAGTATATATATATTAAGTATGTATATATATATGTATGTATATATATATACATACTTAATATATATATGTACTTTTACATATTAGTGATGAAAACAATAACGCTCTCTCGCTGATGACTAAATAGTGATGATGACACAATTAAGATTTGGATAAGTTAAGTATTAAAAAACAATGCGTGTATTTATCATGGGAGGATATTGGGTGGGAGGCGATTGGCCTGGGAGGAGATTGGTTGGGAGGATATTGGTTGGGAGGCCATTGGTACGGGAGGCCATTGGTACGGGAGGCCAATTTCCTCAGGAGGCTATTGGGCGGAGGTCATTACTCGGAGGCCATTGGGCGGAGGCTATTGGGGGGAGGCCATCATCCGTAAGCCAAGCTGATCAACTTTGAAAGACATTTTGGTAATCTTGGTGCTCAAAACTGGTTTCGATGATGACCTACCTTAATTTTAGGTGTCCACTTTACATACGTCAATTTCAATATGTATGTATGAAAACAAACACAGTTCACTTGGTACATATGTGCATACCTATGTATATTATAATTGCTTTCTTTAGGCTGAGGAATAATTCGGCTTAACAACTACTTATGTATGCTTTAATTATCCAGTTTTAATCTAGATGATCATCAATATAGATACATACCGTAAAACCTCTATTTATTGCCGGGGCTAAAATCCAAAATTGAGGGTGACAGACCCGGCTATAATTGGAGACCGGCTATAAATCGAGACCCGGCTAAATTGTATTTTGGTTATAATTTGGATTTCAAATTTCAAATTTTTAAACAATATAAGTTAATTCCAGCACACAACCTGAGTACTGATTTTCCAGTTTTCTTAGTTAACAAAACATCCTATAAGTACACCGTGGATTCGCTAAGGCTGAGGGGCTAGGAATACAGAGGCGTTATGGGAAGTGATAATTAGGGACCTGGCCACAATTAGAGACCCGGCTAAAATTTAGAAATCTTTGTCTCTAGACCCGGCTATATTTGGAGACCGGATATAATTAGAATAGGGCTATAAATAGAGGTTTTACGGTAAATACATATATATGTTTAAGTACATCATTGATTGACAATAATGAAGGAAAAGATGCTTCATATGTAAATACACTTATTAAAAATTGACCAATTGAGCTAATCCTGCTTGGGCAGGTTTGGCTATAGGTCCTCGAGCAGGGTTGGGCACATAGATCGGAGTACTCCGGGCTTGGAGTACGTAGTCCGGCCTCCGGAGGCCGGAGTACGCGACTTTTTCCGGAGGCCGGAGTACGCGTGGCTGGCCGGAGGTCGGAGTACGCAAAATATCCGATCTATGGTTGGGCAATACCAGGATAATTCGTAATCTGAAATATACAGTAAGCCAATCAGAAATTGAAAATTTTAAATAATCCGAAATCTATAAGCAAATACTCAAACCATATTGTATACAAGTTAGGGTGTTACTTTTCAATTGTTAGTGCCACACTTTAATGTATGCGGATCTGCTACAAACCACAAATTTTTGTAATCCGGAATATGGAAACCAACAAGCCAATACATATACATATGAAAATAATCTAAAATGTAATCTAACAAGGGAAGGTCCCCGACTGCTTATCAGGTCCAGGGTACCCACTATGTCTTTTTGGAATCTACTAGGACCCCAAATGAAGGATTTCATTCATATTTCCGTGTAAAACTCATATTTAGCACCATGGCGTGACGCTAAACTAAAAAATTTAGAATGCATTTTCGACCAATTTCAATCCCTCATAACTTTTGTAGTTTACATATGTCGGATTTTCAAAATTTTATGCTTAAAATATTAACAAAAGTAGAAATTTTTGAGAAAAAATTCAAATAAAAAATTTCTAATTCTTGAGATATTTTTAGCATTTTTTCGACGAACCCCCATTTCTTAGAAAATTAGGAAATTTGTGAAAAGTTAAAAGCGATAATTTTGGAAAAAATTTCATGGAATACGAAGGTTGAACTCTTTGTCATGATTTTTGCCAAATTTTTTTAAAATCCGTCTATGATTTCAAAAGTTATGGAGGTTTCAAAAATAAAAACATTCAAATTTGGTGAATTTGGCGCCACGGCACGACGCAAAATATGAGTTTTACACGGAAATATGAATGAATCTTTCATTTTGGGTCGTAGTAGATTCTAAAAAAAAAAAAAAAATAGTAGGTACCCTGGACACGATAAGCAGTCTGGGACAGTCCTTTGTAAGCAAAGTAATCCCAGGAAAATGTGTTAATCAATTTTTTCATATAGTCCGCGACAAAAGGTTAAAGGCACCCTGCGTCATGATGATATCTCTTGACCCCATGAACCACGGTCAACGAATTGTATTTTATTTTGTAGCTAACTAATGTAAACAATTAAATAATACTTAAAATCTACCAATTTAATTCATACAAAGCGAAAATCAGGCAAATTTGAAAAATCGGAAAATTCATGCTCGCCAAAAGGTTAAAGGCACTTCGTCAAAAGCACACAAATCACTTTTTAACGAATAATTTTGTGATGCTCCGTTCCACTATGATTCGAGATGACTTCAAACGTCTATTTGGAAAAGATTTAAACCGTTTAGTTATCTCAGATTGACCTATTTTTCGCCATACCTTGACAATAGCTTTCTTCAGGTCATTTACGGTCTTAAACTGCTTACCACTTCTATGCTAATGTTCTCCGGGGATTCTCCATGATGCATTGACCAGGTGACTTTACAGAATCCAAAATCCTTATATTTGTCGCAGAAAACAAGTCTTTCCTTGGCTTGGATATGGAGATGCTATCGTTTTCTTGTTCAAAAATCCACACTGGATCAACCAAACCCAACTGCTTTCTTTGATCGAAATATGTGTTTTTCAACATTGCGTAGAAGTGTCTGGATCAATTTCTTTGATTTAGAAAGCTGTGACATTTTTTGCTTGGATCTAATTCCCACCTATACTATCACGCACCCCTCATCGCATTGGACGTTTTGAAAGCATGATTTCATGTTTGCGAAGATCACGCCAGTAGCTGGTAACGCTAGTTTGGTGTTCTTGTTCGAAATTTTTAAGAAGAAAACTCCAGCATCCACATATCGAAGCCAAGGAAAGATTTGTTTTCAGCGAGAAAAATAAGGATTTTGGATTACCCTGTAAGTCACTTGACCAATGCATCATGGAGAATCCCTGGGGAACATTAGCATAGAAATCTTAAGCAGTTTAACACCGAGAATGACCTAAAGAAAGCTACTATCAAGGTATGACGAAAAATAGCTCAATCTGAGATAATCAGGCGGTTTAAATCTTTTCCAAATAGACGTTTGAAGTCATTTTGAATCATGGTGGAACGGAGCATTACTAAATAATTTTTTAAAAAGTGATTTGTATGCTTTTGACGAAGTGCCTTTAACCTTTTGGCGAGCATGAATTTTCCGATTTTTGAAATTTATCTCATTTTCCCCTTGTACGAATTAAATTGGTAGATTTTAAGTATTGTTTAATTGTTTACATTAGTTAGCTACTAAATAAAATACAATTCGTTGACCGTGGTTCATGGGGTCAAGGGATATCATCATGACGCAGGGCGCCTTTAACCTTTTGTCGCGGAGTATAATCCATCGAAATTCTTGGGATTGCCCATCCCTGGCTTTAGGTACTCTAGATATACATCATTCTAAATTGCTTGAAACTATGCACCTATAACTTTTGGCAGTCAAAACAATCAACAACAAAAGATTAGAATTTCCATTCAATTGTCAATACGACATATGTGCATTTTGTGAATAAGTACCTGGACCAAATCCTGTACACATGTTTATGTGCATGCATAATTTGTTATTTACAAGTTTTGAGTGAAAAAGTCGTCTCGACAAGGTACCCTGTCTGGTTATGCTATTTACATTAAACTCTTAAAAATAATGTTACCCTTTTGAAAAGTAAATCCACTCTGGATTAAGCAAGCCATACTAAATTCAGAGTAACGTTAATCCGACAAAGGCAAAACTTGCCCTGAATTTAGCAGAGTTCGCTTAATAAATACTAACATTCAACGTGCATTTACTTACTTAGCACAAATTTGTAACACTATTGTTAAGAGTGTTACCCATAAACTCTATTCTAAGTTAACTTGTAATCGTTAACATTGCGTATTTTGCGTCGAGTTAGACAAATAACATATTTAATTATACTATTTTCATCTGGATGGGTCACCTTGCATAGAAAACTTATAAATATTGGTCCTTTTCAATTCCTCGTTGCCAATCGGGTTTTTGTTTTCTTCAGACCACTCCCTTTGACCAATCCCATAAATACATATTCTCAACTTGCCTCATTTGAAATTTTACATATATCAGTCTGTCACATTTACTTGTGTCATACAGGCAATTATTAAGTGATTTACAACCTTGTCTCAACTTACCTCCGTCCTGTCCATTCAACGAATTTGGACAGGACCCAGGAAATTCAAGTCTGTCATAAGATTTTGTAGGTCTAACACTCTAAATAGTTTTGAGACAAAGCGTCACAACACAAGATATTTTATTGCCTTTTTTAGGGTAATCACTACGAAGATATTTTTTTCACCAATGGAAAATAAGTAAAAAAAAAAATAGTGTACTAAGCACACGTGAGGTCTTTATTTCTAAAAATTAAATATTTTTCCACCCGATTATGTACAGGATTTTAAAAAAATAATAATTTTTTATAATGACGTCAAGCCTGTTTGTTACACGAATTTTTGACTTATTTTCCTTTTCCCCCGTAGTAATTACCTAAAAACGGAGCAATTAAATTAAAGCAATTAAAAGCAATTAAATTAAATTTAAATTTTCTACGCGGGTGACGAGTTGTCACAAATTACTTAGAGTGCTCACTTTGTCGAAACTCGCATAATTACGGTTCTCATATTTAAATATTTTAAACAACAACCTTAAAATTTTGCCCTCGCTCAGGATCCTAAGAATGAGTAAAATACTGCATTTCTTTGCGGTATTTCTCCACATGCCGTTATGGCTGCTTGCTCCCTTCCTAATTTTGGCATTTGCTCCGATTTACCTGCTCAGAAGTGTGGTCAAATTGCTGGCATTCGTTGTAAGAAAAATTTAAGTAAGTGTACAAAATTGCAATTTTTAAAAAAATTTGAAAACAACTCCGGTTTAAACCCGACTTGATTTCCATGCTTATCGCGCTGGACGGAATGTTCGCGGCGGATGAGATGTACGTCGCTCCAAGGAACACGGTCGTGGGTTGCATGGTACTTGATGGATTTGCAAATTTGGACCTCATCCAGAAAATGTTGCGAAAAAATATTTTGGAAGCCCGGTGTGAAAAAGAGCCGGGAACGTTGATGTATCCCGAATTGCGGAGAACTATTACGCACTGGTTGGGATATCCTTTCTGGATTGAGAGTGAGTTACCTTACGGTGGAATCCGCACCTACGACAAGGGTACGTTCAGTTCAAATATGGTATACGTAAAAATGGAGATGTGCGGGTACGGAGCAGGAACCCGGGTATTTCAAATTTTGTATCCGGTAAACCCGGTTTTATAAGTTAGTTACCCGGTACCCGACATACTCGGAATTTCTTTGGGATACCTGGACCCGGCCGAGTAATTTATATGTTAAATTTTCTTACTTGCTACTTGCAAATTAGTTTCCGACCTGGTAGGTTTAGTTTCTGTACTTTACATATTTAAAAGAAAATATTTTGAAGGAATGGGTCCAAATTTGGCCAGAGCTTATGTGGAAATTCTTGAAAATCAGGTTGCATACCTCAGGTAATGTTTTCGTCATATGCAATTTCAACTTTTTTAGCTTTCAATTTTATCTAAAAACTTATAGAATTGTTGCAAACTTTCGAAAAAAACTCCACTCACTATTAAAATATAAATACCCGGCCGGGTAACACGATACCCGACAAACATTTCAGGTTGTGTTCCGGGTATTTGTTTCCCACTACTCGGGACATCTCTACATAAGATTTTGGATTATGTTTTTTTATTATTAATTGACAGAATTAAGCCTTGAAGAGCTGCGCAATTTTCAGGCCCAACTAACCTTTCAACCATACCGGAAAAATGTGCCGTTGTGGGAGGTCGTTATAATCAAGAAAATTTCGGATCAACCAAACACTTCCGCCATTTTGTTCCGGTTTCACCACGCCCTTGCCGACGGGCCCGCGATGCTTTCACTTCTCCGCGAAATGACCAGTTCACAAAATCCGACAAATCCGAAACAACTTGTTTCTGTTGAAAGAAGACGTACTGGATTTGAGGCGCTCAGGGTTTTACGAGCACCGTACGATATTATCATGCAGGAGAAGGTGTTGGGCAAAAATGATTGGCTTATCAAAGATAAGCAGGTGAGCTTAATTTCACTGGGAAAATATGTATATACATATTTAGAAAATGAATTAATTCTGGTACGTTATTTATGTATTCTTGTTGTGGTGGATACGATCAATGGTGGGAGTCAGTGGTTTGTATAATACTCGAAATTAAAAAAAAAACGAATGATCCAAAATTCAACACTTCGGAAATGTACTAATGTACATGCTTTAGGGGACAAAATTTTCAAATTTAACATTAGATTAACATGCATTGGTCCATTACATACTATATTAGGACGACAGATTTTACGGCGGGGAGAGACAATGGTCAAGATCAATGACCTTCCATTGTCAGCACAATAACCACAAATTTCTCAGAACGAGTTTATTCTTCCTCCAGAATTAAACCATTTGTTCTATGTAAATACAGGGTTAAATGTCACGCAACTATGGAAAATTTTCAAAGGGCAAAATTCGTAAATTTCCATTAGTTGCCAAGATTTTGCCTGAAATTCAGCATTTTGTGAATTTTGTCATCAGTGTTCCCTCACTTTTGAGCATAAGTAAGTGATAAAAATCTTAATCCCAAATCTTGTATCTAATAGAGATTTATGGGCTTTACTCATTCAAAAATTTTCCATTGCAGCGAGACATTTAAACAACCCTGAGAAGTATGTTAGGACTTACATAACATCGTACTAATTCTAAAAAGGCCTAAGTGCTTAATTTAAAAAATGCCTAAGTGCAGCCATCTTTTAATTTTGAAAGGCATAACTTTGAGCCTTCTTAAAATTACGCATTGGCAACACTTGGGCCTTTTTAGAATTAGTACGAGAGATGTTCCATTGGATATGTTCCATTCCACGTTGCATCGATTTTTTCTAATCAAATATAAAAATTTACAAGCAAAATTTCGGGCGCAACCATCAATGTAGCATAGCTATTTTAGAATTATATGAAACCACACCCCTTTTAAAAATTGAGGAAGGAAACTGGAAAAAATGAGAAAGCTAATGTACACTCTGTAACATAAGAATTAGACCATAAGTTGTATTTGACATTTGACTTGTCCTATGAATACGAACATTTTGATGCATCAAAAGTTTCAAAATTCGAAAATTGGCGGTTTTTTGACCTACACATAAATCGTTAAAAAACTCATGGTTCCCGCACTTTTACTTCTGACAACCTGATGCCAGATTTTTCTGCTTGAGAAGAGCTATATTTTCAGCTTTTGTTGTCCGAAGTAAAAGTGTGGGAACCAGGAGATTTTTCAGGTCAAAGTTTCTGTGGGAGGGGCTTATTTTGCAAGAGCCGTAACATACATACATGCATAGTATGGCTGCATGGAGAAAGTGAGACAAAGGGAAATGGGTTTCATACGACCCTGACTCGAAGTGGTGGTGGAAACCCACCGCGAACCACTTTTCTCACTCTGTTTCAACTTCTCCTGCGAAATATGGGAAACCGTTTTGTGGAACGCTGGGTCTGGTTTATCTCACGACGATAAATGGTTAATATTTTTTCCAGAATTGGACCCAGTGCGACTTCAGCTCGCATTATTCGACCATAGCTGCCCGACTCCGTTTCCATTCCAGTGAATCGATCCCATTCAGCGTAATTCGTCATGTGGGAGGGGCCCACGGGGTGTCGGGAACTGCGGTGCTGCATTCGGCCATGTTAGGGGCGGTGAGGAGGTCGTACTTTCCGAATGGGGAAGAATCCATTTCCCGCGTAACGGTGCAGACCCCACAACTCTCCATACTGGGAAAGGGACGACGTCTCTTGGGGAATAATGTGTAAGTAACTCGAACTTTATGGAGGGCTGAATGATTCAATGGAACCTTTCTTGAAACTACCCTGAGATTGTGCATCGAATTATATTTAAAAAAGTCAAAAATTAGAAATCTTATCTTCTCCTTGGAAGAACAATATTGGGGGCAAAGTTCAATTTTCGAGTGAATTTTCTCTCCATTTTACCTCCAAGGAGCGAAAAACAAGGCGGGCGCGTGACTTTCCCCCACAATACTAATTTTTCTTTAAATGGGCCATTCAATGGAATGATAGGCGCCACGTGATTCCTAATTTATAGCCGTATTTTATGGTATAACTCGTTAGAAAATCCCGGTGTAACTTGAAAAAAGTCCATTGTCAGTACCCACCAACCCGGACGCCGTTAAAACGTTACTTTGCCCCCATTTTGACATCTTGAAATTTTGAAACGTGTCTAACGGGAAGTTTAACCTGAACACAACCAGGGTTTCGTTTTTCCCGCCAAAAACGATTTTTTACCACGGCAGGTGGGAAAAAGTGCTAAAAACCGGGAAAAACGTTTTTTACCGTCCAAAATGGGAAAATATGGCTGCCCATGTATTTAGTTATGGGGAAAGCTAACTTCTTTAATAATCAATATTTTCGGAATTGGACTTCATGTTCGTCATCTCCACGAATTTCTGAAAATTTTGATATGTAATACGGGCACTTTTGACCAATATTGGTTGTTTTTTTCAATTTTTCCATATGAATGCATGTTAATTTTAACGATTGTTCGAATTGAGCCGTATTACACACTTATTTTCTCAGAATTTGATGGAGAATGCGAATATGAAGTCAGATTTTGAAAATCTCGAGTTTTAGAGAAGTTGTTTCGGATTGCCCCAAAATCAGAGTTTTTCCCATTTCCTCCATTTTTCCCATTTCCCACCTATTTTGGGTGGGTGGTAAAAATGCCTTTTTCCCACTTTTTCCCGCTGCCCTGGTCAATTTGGTTTTTACCAATCGAAACCCTGAACACAACCTGCATTCCAAGTAGTTTATGTTTACAAAAAATTACGTTATCCATCCATCAATTTCAGCACATTTGGATGGTACTCGGCCCACATGGGGGAACTTAATGTAGTAAAACGTCTCCATGAAACGCAAGAAGGTCTCCTCGCCATGAAGAAATCGGCCTGCCCGGTAGCGCTGGCTGTGTTCGTGCGCGCCCTGGGCAGCCTGCCTCGTCCCGGGATAAGGAAGTTTTTTCAAGGGAAGCGCCAAGATGAAAAAATTTTCGTCTATAATATACCCGCGCCGGGAGACGTTGATAATTTTTGCGGGTATAATATCAAGCATATCGACATGACGGTAGGATCGTACGCGGGGAATGCAGGTTAGCTAGATACGTATACTTATATCTAAATACCGTTACTTATATCTTATATTATTTAGGTATATCAAGGTTGCCTTGTGTGAAGTTTTTGAACCTGAATTTTTATCTCTCAAATTTCCCCGTGTCCATGTATTCAAATATTAATTTTGAAATATGTTCATCTCCTTGCATTTTTAACAAAATGGAGTTTTTATTGTATCTAAAAACGGATAATTTTGAGATTTACAAAGGTATAAGGATAGAATTTTGATTTCTGTTACATGAAAAAAAAGAAAAAAATATAAAAAAATACAGTAAAAATTAAACATTTTCTGATGCAAGAAAAATATTCAAAATCATCCTAGCTTTCCAACCTGAAAATTATAGAAGCTCTGATTCAATCAAATCAATATTTTTTAAAACAAATTCAGGAAGATTAACAACTCTCAAAATTTACATGTTCATACATGGAAGAAGAGAAAGTAGAGACATATGTAAAAATTCGCATTTAAAACCCTGCATTCAAGGGAACCGTAGTTTTAAAAAGTCAGAGTTTCACGTGTAATGAACAACCGTTTTCTTACAATGATCTCCAGGTCTCGCGATTAGTTTTATCACTGCTGGAGGTAACTTAAGAATTGGCGTGCTCGGTGACGAAAACGTTCTCTATGGGAAGGATCAAGCAAAAGAGATAATCAGTAATTTTATGGAGGAGCTGGAAGATCTAAAAAATGCGACGCCATTATCAAAAGAAATTTATTATCGAGTATAAATAAATATGGACAAATTATTAACCGGGCAAAAAAAAGTAAATAAAGCCTTTCAATTTATTTTTTCACGACAATGTGCAAACATTTCTCCCAAAATATATAATTGTTCAACATATTAAAGCCCCCTACACAGGTAGATGTTTAATATTAAACATACATTACAAGAATCGTGGAAATGTTTCTTTTGAGAGCAATGAAGTCTTTTCTACTTAAAATTTTTCAAAAATTTTAAATGCAGTTTTTTTAATTATAAATGAAACTTAAACCCATTTTCGGAGAACACTTGTAACAAAATGCAGGTATGGTGCTTCCATGCATACATTCATAAATTTATTTTGTTCGATTTTCAAAACAATTCAAACAATTGAGTAAACAAGACCGCACACAGTCATATTGTTTGATAAGGAAAATCATTATCTGTAATATTTCTGACTGGGCAAAGCTGAGTGGTGCAATAAACTTTAGAGCAACGTACATAGCACAGCCTTACATTATTTGCATTAATTAACCGACAATTAAATATTCAATTTTCACTAATGTTGCGGCATATGCAGGCTAACTGGAGGTTTACATGGTATGCAAAAGTGTGAAGTTGGGTGCAGTTACAAAGTAAATAGGTTGTCTCGCTTATCTGGCATTCCGGAGCGTATCAGGCAACCGTTTCATGTCTGCCTGGTTGTGTTATCTTCTATGTACATAGCAAAATGTTGACCATCTAATGCGCAGTTTATAATAATTTTACTCATTCTTCAACTACTCTCGTTTACGCATATTGCACGTAAAAGAATATTGAAATAACATTTCTATGCAACAAAATGGAGGCAATGGAAGTTGGTGAAGACATTTCTACAGAATCACTTACATCCTGGTTTGACTATCTCGCGTTGGAATCTTTCCTTGGATCAGGATCGTTCGGTTATGTCTTCAAGGCGGTAAGTATTGCCTGATTTTTATACATACATGCTACGATAAAAAAAATGACTTTTCTTATGCGGGAAGCCTTAGTATTAATCGCGCTTGTGAATCAGCATTTGTCACGATTATTGAATAATTAAGTCACAAATTCGAACGGCTTAATATTGTCAAATACCAACAATGGAGGTCACCCAACGTACGCGCATAGATTTGAACCAAATTAGCGTCAATCAATCACAAATATAGTTGGTACAAAATTTGCAAATGGCACCATATGCCAATGCCCAAGTTTTGCGGAAATATTTGTAAAAAAGAGGAGAAAATGTACCCGCAACGCTGGCAAATTTTTCATTTTCCAAATTTGCTGTGCATTTTTCCTGCTTTGGATGCAAATATATACCGGGTGAAAAATTTAAGGGATTTTATACATAAATTTGGCTGGTTTTTATGCAGATAATTGGCTGCATTTTATGCAGAAAAATTTATGCGGAAACAATTTGCGCAAAAGATGTGCAGAATTATGCATAATTGTGCAAAACCATTCTGCAGAATATTTATACCTGTCAGAAGTTTTATACAGAATCGTTTATACTTTTTCTGCACAAACCATTGGTCCTATGGTTAATCTAACAAAACCGCAGCATTTTTTTGGTTCGAGATTATGTGGCGCATTTCCAATGCTTATAAGCATTGGAAATTTGATTTTGAACCATTCTTTCAATTCAATTTTGAACCATTCTTTCTCCATGGATTTTAAAAATTAAACATGTTTTTGACACATTTGACCTTTGGCTACAATATATAATTTCAAATTTTGAAAATTTGATCTAGGTGACCTGAAATGAAGGTCAAAAGGTCAAAAAATGACAATATCTGCAAAGTCCTTTATGATGTGTCTTCGCAAATTTGATTCGAACTTTGTAAGTCAGACAACTCTGGGGAGTGGTAAAATATTACCCCCAGGTTATTTAAAAAATTGTGGGTGTCGCAGGGGGTGTGGAAAAATTAAATTAGGCTTAAATTACTAAGTTTTAACACCTCGGAGCGTTAGACATATCAGTGTCCAACCAGGGCCACACCCCTCAACAATGGTTACATTGCCACATTAAAATCGTTAATCCCCACCCAAAAGGGGTGTGCCCATCAGTGCCCATCAGATATGTCTAACGCTCCGAGGTGTTAAAACTTAAGTAATTTAAACATAATTTAATTTTTCCACACCCCCTGCCACACCCAAACGTTTTTGAATGATGCGGGTAATATTTTACCCCCCCCCCCCCGAGTTGTCTGACTTAAAAATTTCGAATAAAATTAGCGAAGACGCATTTTTAATGACTTTGCAAATATTGTCATGTTTGATATTGTGACCTTGGTTTCAGGTCAACTAGGTCAAATTTTAAAAATTTGAAATTATTTATTGTAGCCATATGTCCAATGTTTCCAAAACATGTTTCATTCTGAAAATCCATGGAGAATTTAAAGAATGGTTCACAATCAAAATTCCAATGCTTATAAGAATGGGCCACATCCGCCAACTAGTTTCAGCAAAATTGAATAAGAAAATGCTGCGGTTTTAATAGATTTTTCATAGCAGTTGTGTCGAATTATGTGAAATTCGACATATGTACGATTTTCATCCGGGACATCTCCGCTAAACTTGGGCATTGGCATGTGGTGCCATTTGCAAATTTTATACAAATTATATTTGTGATCGATTTACACGAGTTTGGTCCAAATCTGTGAGCATACGTTAGGAGACCTCCATTATAAGTATACCCATGACTTCATCGCAAAATATTTTAGGTCAGTGGACACGTCCACCTTTCCGCAGTTAAGGTCATATTCATCGATGCCCTCGGAAACCAGTCAGACGACGAAGCGGAGAAACTCTCGCGAGAGTACAAACTAATGAGAGGAAAGAAACACGACAATTTGGTTGAAATATTAAAAGCAACCGACACACCCTTTACTGAAGAAGATGTCAAGGTCCTGCGAAATATTAGATGTCTTCAGAACAATGACGACGTTCTTGATCAACTTTACTCACTATCGTCGCGAGCACAACGAAAAAAACAAATTCCTACCCTCTGCATCCAAATGGAGTTATGCGGTAAGACGTTGCGTCACTGGTTAACTAGAAATAATGAGATTGACAACCCTGACTTACATCCAGTTCGTCGTCGCATAGTTAAGGACATGTACGAAGGACTAAAATATCTTCACAGTAATAACATTATGCATCGGGACTTTCGCCCAGAAAATATTATGTTTTCCTTCCCGCCCACAGGGGAAGAGTTTGCATTTCCGGTTAAAGTGGGAGACTTCGGGTTGTGTCGGCAGATCCATGGGGAGCACACTAAAACTAAAACCCTGACCGCTGGTGTAGGGAATGTCACGTACCAAGCTCCAGAAACGAAATCTTCGAAATATGGCATTCCCGCAGATTTGTACTCGTTTGGTTTAGTATCGTGGGAAGTTTTCCAGCTAATTAAGCAGAAAGATACGATCTCAATGTTCGACAGGTTAGTTAATGACCACCGTATAAGCCTGGTTGAACAGGAGGACTGGTGGCTTCGGGGCTGGGGAATTGTGATTATGCGCCTTACGAAGAGACACGTGGAAGATAGGTTGACGGGACATCACAAAATATTGCTTATCGACCCTTTTAAATCCGAGTTTACTATAGAATCACATTCGCAATTGGATTATTTCACCCTTGTACCAGGCGATACCGTGAACATTAATATTAAGGACGTCTCAAGTAAATCTTACGAGTTTAGAGGGAATAATATTACCTTCAACGGGGTTACTGCTTCCAGCCATCAGCCGATTATATTGAACATTAAAGATTATTGTACAATTAATAATCTGAGGTTGAAGTCTTTACTAGTAAGTGGTAGTAATAACAATATCAGTAACTTAATTTGTGACAATGTCGAAATTATAGGAGATGGTAATCAATTACGTAACATTGAAACCATTCACAATGCGTGTGGCTACGGAATTGTTTTATTCGGGAACAATAATGTTTTAAAATCATTCCAATGTTGCACTGCCCCTACTCAAGAAATTGAAGATCGTGTATTTTGCACTTACGCAGCAGAGGTCAACGCCGACCAAATTGGCGGCGGCGGCGGCGCCAATTTTGGGGATTTTTCGGCGCGGCGCGGCGGCGCGGCGCGGCGCCTCAATGGTGAAGGGATAGGGAAATCGATTTATCGGCGGCGGCGGCGCTTAAAATTCTATCGGGGTATGGCGGCGGCGGCGCTTAAAATTCTATCGGGGTATGGCGGCGCGGCGGCGCGTAAAATTCTATCGGCGTAAGGCGGCGCGGCGGCGTGAGATCCGCGGCGTTGACCTCTGTTACGCAGCAGCTGATTATAATACAGCTTTATTGGAACCAGATTTTCACGCGTGCATTTATGTGGAAGAATGTAGCGAATCATGTACAATTGAAAATGCTAATTTACACGATGCCTATATCAGAGGAACCCGACATGTTTTGAAGAACGTTGAGTGCAAAAATTCTATTGTGATTAGTAGGAAAAACCATATAACAATTGAGGTAGAGGCCGCTAATTTCATTGATTATTCTTCAAGCAAGCAGATCCCATACGTACGACAACGTTAGCAACGTTTTTATGTCTAAGCAAGATTTCATTCGCCCCTAAAGCCGACCTAAATGAGCTCTTCTCTGTATTAAATATTAGTATCTGTAACTTGTTAGTTCAGCATCAAGTTTTATTGTCATCTTATCTTAACCAGTTCTGTTTACATTGATTAGCTCATGAATAGCTTAATCATTAGTAGTCCAGAAATACAACTTCATTGGTACATGTATGGAACGAGAACTAGTTTTTTTAATCATTAAAATGTCAAGAAATAAATTTTCACTTATTTATATATTGTCCACTAAATTACAATTTGAATAATAACTATTCTCCCAAATTGTTTGGATTTGTCAAATGTTTTGAAATTTTTCAAAGATTTTAATTTACAAATTTGTAAAACTGCATACATATGTAAATATGTATATAGCCGTGTAGTGTTTTATTGTGTATAAATTCTTGAAAACATAGAAATGTTTCTAATTTATGTCCATATACAAATGTTTGACATTGTGCAGTTTAGGTTAATTTGTACAAATTTTTGAGAACATGGATTTTTAATGTGTGCATACAAATTTCGAAAATTATTTAAACTTTTATAATAATGGCGTTTTTTTAATTGTTAAGGGTTTTATTTAAGTAGCGGAAAATCTTTAGATTGTGCAAATTATTTGAAATTTCAACAAAATTTGACAAATCAATTGAAAATCTCGCAGTGTATGTGTATGGATCCAAGGCAAGATATAGAGGTGAAGGACGGAATTATCCTAGTTACATATGTACGTATTTAGACATATTGTACAATATTTCTCCAACGATTTGCAAAACTATTTCGTTTGAACCCCAATTTCCACTACTTTTTCTAGGATAAGTTTTTGTTTTTTGAAATATCTGATATCTGTCTAGGGCATCCAAAATCGGTTTTTCCGATTTTGTAAAATCGATTAAAAACCGGGTTTCGATTTACCCGAAAACCGGTTTTCGATTTTTGATAAAAATTGTTGTAGAACTACAAAATATTAGTCATTTCTTGTTTTTCATGCAAAAATAAATTCTTCTGATATATTTTTTTCCTAATTCATGCCCAAAGTTTGATCAACTTTAAATTTTACCATGTTATATTTCACACATTTTTAGGTGTTTCACGAAAATGTAAAAAATCTGAAAAATCGAAAACCGGGTTTTCAAAATTTTCCAATTCTGGATGCCCTATATCTGTCAAATGAGGAGATTATCATTCTGTTGGAAAAAATCCAGGTGGAACAGTATACTTATAGGGTTCTCGCTTGTTAACCGAATTCAATATTTTCTCATGAAAGAAAAAAATATAAATTATACTTAACTTCATAACTTTTGAAACTTATGTATTTATATAAAAAAATATCGATTTTTTGATTCAATAAAATCTTCACTATTTAAAAGATGGACAGATTTTAAATCGCTATTTGAATGCGTGGAAGAAAGGAAAGTTGAGACACGAAAATTTAAATTCAAAACCCGTATGCAATGGATCCTTCATATAAAATCGAGAGTGCATTTACTTTAAAAAATGGTAACGGTACTATATATTAAGAGTGTGAGCATAGATATGTACATACACAAGTAAGTAAATAAATATTTTGGCAAGCAGATTCATTTCGCTATGTACATAAGCATTAGTGTGAAGTTGGCCTCTCCTTTTTTTTTTTTTAGTTTGGATGAAGTTAGCCGGCTAAGCCGAATTTATCCGAAAACTTGGCCTCCCCGCCCATTAATCCCGCCTATGTGGGGCAACATGAGATTGTGGCTACTCATGCACCGCTCAAATAACCGAGAAAAAAATCGGGGAAAATCCGACTTTTCCATAAGTTGGAAACCTGAGAAAACCGAATTTCGGATTTTAATTGCTCGAAAACGGGCGCAACTTTTGAGTTCACAATACCCGCATTTTGGAGCCATAGACCAGTGCCCAGGGGTGTGGTTATCACTAATTGAAATTCGTAGGTATAAGAAGGGACCTCTTTTTATTCCCAAATTATTTGTGTCGCCTGCGTACCCAATGAATGTGCTACTAATGTGCCTATAATACCCCACTTGGGGGCGTGGTTATTGTAATCAGAAGTTACAATAAAGATTTATTTTATGCTTCGATATATAGAATGCAAAGTTTTTTCGTCGGAAATTTTTGCGAGGATAATACCTGAAGGCACACCCACTGGGGGGTGTGGCTTTTTGTAATTGGTGGAGTCCATCGTGATCCCCATTCCAGTCCGATAAATTATTCGTGTCACAGTGCGTACTTCACTTGACTAACACCGGAAGCGCTAACGACCACACCCCTGGTGGGTGCGGATTGAATAATTTATTTTAACAATAGTCGAACTATGTGGCCTTACTGGTATGTACATATGTTGCCCTTCTACGTACACACTGGTGGTAAAACTCAGTAATGCAAATTTGGTATAATTTTTGCCCCACCTACTACCACGCCCTCAATTTTTTCGAAAACCTGGGAATCATGTTTTGCAACTGACCGGATTATGTGACTTTGGAATTATGAGCTAAATAACGATAACGTGTTTCCACCAACTTCTTTATTATCAGGCTAATGAGATTAAATTTTGAAAATTTAAACGCTTAAATTTTCAGTTTTTAAATTTCCACAACGTTTGTAATTTGAAAATCTTGACGAATGTTACGAATTGCGGGAATATTAGCGAGGAAACGCAAATCATGTAAATAAAATTGTGCAAGAAAATGCTGCGGCTTTAATATGTACATATGTAGGTGAACCATAGGTTAATTTAGGAATTTGCATACGGCCTTCCGGACATGGAGATGCTACTATCTATGTATGTTCTATTATCTCTCTATATGTTTACATGCTTGCAAACTTGCAAGCCATTCTTGTCATTAACCATCCACAATAACCGAAGAAAGTGCAATATTTGCTCAAACGCATTTTGTACTTCCTCTGATGCAGTCGTGTTTTCTATTTTCTCTCAAATTATTGGTGAGTTTGTTTCTGAAAGAAACTTTTTTTTTTCTTTCTTGGAAAGAAAAGTGGGAGCTCGGTGTGACTCCCAGTGTTGGTTAGGGGTCCGGTGTGACCCTGAGAGGTTTTGGGGGGTCCGGTGTGACCCTGAGAGGTTTTGGGGGGTCCGGTGTGACCCTGAGAGGTTTTGGGGGGTCCGGTGTGACCCTGAGAGGTTTTGGGGGGTCCGGTGTGACCCAGAGAGATGGTGGGGGTCCGGTGTGACCAGGAGAGCTGGTGGGGTGTCCGGTGTGGCCCCCAGTAGCGGTAAGAGCCCGGTGTGGCTTCGAAAGGTTGTTGTGGGGGGGATAAGGACCAAAAGGGGTGGTAGTTTCCCCGGGGGGGTGTGGGGGGTTCCCTTGGGGTGTAGGCCGTGGTTGTGGTCCAGGAAGGGAGGGGGCCAATCTCAGAGCGGGCGGTCTATGACGCCAGCCCATGAACCGAAAGGGCTTGGTGAGACTGCCTGAAATTGAGCAACGGAACCCTCCTGAACTGGCCCGCCCAGCCACCATACACTCAATGATAGGGGGTGAGAGCAGTCGTCGTCCCTTGAGAGTGGGGTTAGACCTGACCTGAGGCCTGACCTGTGGCCTTGGGTCAGGTCAATAACATAACCTGAAGTAGGCTTCCTCGTGGTGGTGGGGACTTAGGGATTTAGGGACTTTTTTTATTTTTTTGATTGGTTGGGAATTAGTTGGGTGGGGAATTAAAGTTTTCATGCACGTACTCCACTCTTAAAAATAATGTCACCCTGTGAAAACCAATTGCGTTCGGAATTCTAAAATGAGTAAATTATACTAAATCCAGACTAATCCTATTAAATTAACGTTATTCTGGATTTCGAATAGTTTATTTAATTTAGGGGTCAGAATGCTTTTACTTATCAAAATGGTAGCATTATTTTTAAGTATTAAGTATTGACTTCTCGTCAACAGTACGTGCAGTTAGAATCGTAATTAAAGTTTTAGTGCACTTATCACACTCTTAAAAACAATGTTACTCGTTTGAGAAGTTAATTCAGTCAGAATTCTAAGCTAAGTCCAGGGTAAACTTTACTCTTTATCCAGTTAACGTTACTTTGGATTTCATATATTTAGGGTTCAGAGTGCATTAACTTTTCTAAAGTACATCATTGTTTTTAAGAGTGTAGTGACTCCTCGTTCACAGTAAGTGCAATTATTTTGGTGTTAATTATGCACATTTCGATCAAATTTTGTTACTGGCCCTCGGGGTAGGACATTTGTGATAAGGAGTGAAAGTAAAATGAATTTAGCAAAAATGCATGTGTGCTTTACAACCTTAGCAAAATTAACTACCTTGCTTCTAGGTCATGCTACCATTAGAAAATTCTGAAAATACATTACAGCTTTAGAAATTTCAATAATGTGCTCACAAATTAACCTTGGAAATCACTTTTATATTACCTACATACATAAATTTGTAAATTATGCAAAATTTACCTATATTATCCTCTTGCTCACCTATTTCCTAAGCGTAACATAAAGTTTTGTATGTGTAAACTTCCTAAATTTAACAAAAATCTCACAATTTTGCAAGCATCCAACATTTGACAATGACCTTTACCGGGTTTGAAATCTGTGTTAAATTAATAAAAATCTGACATAGCTTTGTAAACTTTATAAATTCAAAAAATTGGTTCAAACTTTGTAAACTTTTTAACGCTTGTCAGTCATTGATCCTAGCTTTGTAAACTTGGTAAATTCATCAAAAATAAGTATTAGATTTGTAAACTTTGTAAATTTTAGAAAAATCTTTCCCACCTTTGTGAACTTTCTAAATTTAACAAAAATCATTCCTAGCTTTGTGAACTTTGTAAATTTTAGAACAATCTTTCCCAACTTTGTGAACTTTCTAAATTTAACAAAAATGTTTCCCAGCTTTGTACACTTGCCAAAATTAGCCAAAGTTTGGCATAGTTTGCCAAATTTAACAAATATTTATTCCCGCTTTGTACACTTTGCCAATTTAGCAAACATCTGTCCCAGCTTTGTAACCTTACTAAATATACGACAAATCCTTCCTAGGCTTGAAATCCTGCCAAAATTAGCCAAAACAAGGAATAGCTTGCAAATTAAACAAAAATTCATTCCAGCTTTGTAAACCTTGTAAATTTAGAAAAAATCTAAAAAAATTAGGTAAAATATGATATGGTTTGCCAAATTTAGCAAAAAATTATTCCAGCTTTGTAAACTTTGAAAATTTAGCAAAAATCCGTCCCAACTTTGTAAACTTTCTAAATTTAACAAAAATCTTTCCCAGCTTTGTAAACTTATTAAAATTAGCAAAAATATGTTATAGCTAGCCAAATTTAACAAAAATCACTCCCAGCTTTGTAAACTTGGGAAATTTAACAAAAATCACTCCCAGCTTTGTAAACTTGGGAAATTTAACAAAAAGCAGGTCCCATTTTTGTAAACCTTCTAACTTTAATAAAAATCCATTGCAACAGCTTTGTAAACTTTGCAAATTTGATTATCATTTTTCGTGTCTTCGTAATCTTGCTAAACTTAACAAAAATTTGTTCCGAGTTTGTAAACTGCCTAAATTTAACAATCTTTATCCAAGCTTTGTCAACTTGCGAAACTGAACATAAATCTGTAATCTGTCCAAGCTTTGCGAACTTGCTAAATTTAGTAAAAATTAATCATAGCTTCGTAAAGTTTCTAAACTTAACCAAAATTATTTGGTACTTTGTAAACTTGCTAAATTTAACCAAAATTTGTAAACTTGAATCTAACAATCATTTATCCAAGCTTTCTAAACTTTGCAAATTTAACAATCGTTTATCTAAGCTTTGTCAACTTGTTAAATTTAGTACAAATTCATGCTATTTTGGTGTCTCTTGCTTTTTCAGATTTCCGTGAACCAGACTCCCTGCATCCCTCAAGGGTCAAATCAGGAGGGTATTTAACATTCGTCACAACACCATTTGAGCAATTCACTCAACGAACTCAGAAGAAAATCTCCCAAAACACATAAGAACCCATCCGTAACCCCTGAACAAATCTGGAGCGACTTGAAACAGCCAAATCCTAAAAACCGCAGAAAACTATTTTTTACCGAAATCCAAGATTGAGAAATTTGCCTATACTGAGAAATTATTCCTTCTATCGATCCAAGTCTACACAGTATGTCGTCCTATATGAAATCCAAGAAAAATGATTTACCAAAAAGCAAATCAGACGAAGGTTCTCTTTGTGACGACGCAAATAAAATATCCCAATCCGAATATGAAGCCATGAACGAAGCAGACCCTTTGATGACACCTGGAACGGGGGTAACCGTGAGAAAATCGGATCTCCAAGAAATTGAAACTGAGGGTGTTTTGATTAGCGACCACGTCATTGATGGCTACTTAGCTATGCGTTTGAAGCAGCTCGATTTTTACAACGTTAAATACTTGCCAATAACATTTATGGTCCCATCGCTAATTCAAAATGTTCCCCAAATTAACGAAGTTGATGAGTCTGGTGCTGTCATCTACCAAGTCAATCAACAAATGATGAACAATGCAATAAGCCCAGATCTGGAATTCCTTCTTATAACCGTGTTTCGCGGCATGCACTACTTCCTAGTCAAACTGGACTTAAAAAGCAATGAAGTTCACGTGTTCGACAGTATTCCAATATCTCAAGAGCGTCTTCTATCAGTAGAGAATACAATTCGTGAAATTCTTCTGTCCGTCGAACAAGAAGTTGGAAAAAGACATTGGAAAATGTGCATTATTCAAAATACCCCTGCTCAAACAAATAGTACGGATTGCGGCCTGTACGTCCTATACAACTTTGAAGCAATCCTATGCCGAACACAGGAATTTACACCCACATTGACCTACGATGACCTTAAGGTTTTTCGAATAAAAGTAGTCAGCCACTTCGAATACTATAGGGAGGTTCATGTGAATGCGAAGAATATTGCAGATCCAACAAATTCTCCCTCCCTAGCTCAACCAATTGAAGTCCTTGAAGTTTGGCGGACTGTGGATAAGAGGGAAGATACGAAGAAGATTACATTATCCACCAAGTTTGAAAATATCGAAGTCCAACCAGCAATATTAACCTCAAGCCCCCACAGGTCCGGCTCCACATCAAATACGTCCACTGAATCTGAAAAATTAATGAAATCTGGCCCAGATTTTGACCAATCCTTGTCGCCATCCTTTGACGACAGCGGGGAAACCGTGGTAACATCGCCAAACTCACCTCCGTCTTCCAAAATCAATGCTAGCTTGTCTACACTAGCGAAATTAACTCCAATATCTGGTACATCTGGAAAATTATTCACGTCTTCATATCCCCTATTTTTCACCGCCGATGATTTGCAATGCCTCAATTATTCAGACCCACTTTATCCCAACATTGTGGAGGCATACCTTTACTCAACCCTTCATGATGCAGAAGGATTGAGACTTTATACCCTACTTACATCGCAATTTGTCCAGGCGAATTACACCATGAATAACGGACGATATGTCACCGATTCTGCAGGGAATCCATATTTCAAAATAGAAGTAAATACTTCAGAAATTGCTAATATTAGCACACGTTATTTCGTGTCCCCTTTTATCACTAATGAAGAATATGCACTGATTTACGGAGATACGGAAACGCAATTTATCTACATCTTTAACCCCATGGGAATTACTCGAACACGTCGTTCAATCTTATTGGATGTGGCAAGGAAATTAGTTTTATGCTTCAAAGGAAAAGGCACCACCTGGTCCTATAAGACAAATCAATGCATTAACTTATCTGGTTCATCGGATTCGGGAATTCTAATCCTTCAACAATTCGAAAGGCTACTTTTTGGCACGTCTTACGACTTCATTCCATTTTCTAATATGAGAATTAAAATCATGGATAGGTTACCTTCACTACCAAGCGGGCAAGATGCTCTTAATTACGATGAAGATCATCAAACAGGTATATGTAGCGATTTTTATATATGCATGCACATAGTACATGGATATAAATAATTTGCACATATGCATGTACATACATACATATGTATAAATGTAAGTGTATTCATAAAAATAAGTTGTTTCTGTTGAAATTAATTCCAAACTGGATATCAATTGTTCAAAAAATATAACTAAACGTTTGTAAATTTCTGCAGATTCGGCTTGCCCTGATGAGAAACGGAGCGTAGATGGATCTGTTCCTTATGAAACGATTTCTAGCGTTTCGGATAACACAAGGTAAATTATTTTGTTACGTAAATTAATTTGGTGTTCGTATTACATATTTTTGAAGATACTACCGTGTTTGCGGTGACAAAATTAGCTAATTAATAAGCGAATTTAGCTTGATTATGCTATTGTTAGACTTTTATAGGGACACTCAAAAGACGCAAAATCTCAATCTGACTAAATTAGGAGTGTTATATTGTTCCATATTTTAATTTTTGTTAATTTACGTTACTATAATTACTACTTGACTTGACTCATAAATATGTGTTGCAGACAATCTATGGGAAATGAGCCGTTGGTATTCCATCACACGAGCCCAGTACGGAATGTACTAAAACTATCATCGAATAAGTCAAAGCCACCCGTGGATGATGCGGAGACAAATAGAGAGAATGATTTGGGTATATCAACAACTCAACTATTAAATACATGCGTACATTTATAGTTAGAATTGAAGTTGGGAATAAATAAAAATCATAGTTTCAGCGGATCGTCAAGGCCAAAGGATGCGACGACTTATCAACAAAGCATCGGAAAGAAAATTCGAGCTATCCGACTTTACCGACACTGCGAAGCTTAAAAGTCTCGAAATTGGTGATGGGCATCGAAAAGACCTTCTGGCCTTGATAAGAAAAATTGGCTGCTCGAATCTAAACATTTCGACACGAGAAGCACTCAAGGAGCAATATTCGCCTGAATTGTCGCACAAAATTTTTGGAGTTTTGTCCCATTACAAATGTATTCAGAAGTACGGGAAATCTTTACTCCTAAAAAATACAAGTAAGTTTAGCTCGAAAATAGTTGTATCCAAAATTTATTCTTGCTGGTTGATACCTGAATGCCAATTTGCAGAGCTACACGTGGAGTCATGTACAATGTTGGAACCATTCGTGGGATCGCCAAGTTCATCGCATACGGACTCTCAAATTTATACTGGCTCAACAATGACATGGGAGCCCTCAGTTGGTAAACACATAACGATTAATATTTCTGGTTGACCATCCATTAGCTAACGTTTCGTTGATATTCAGATAATATCAATAATTCAACGACGAGCCCAATCAGTCCAGAACTCGTATTGCCAAATACTTCAGAATTTGGTGCGTAATTTTGCACAAATGGAAGCAGCGATAAATGCTTATTAGTTTTATTTCATTTTCAGAAATATCAACGCCAAAAATGAAACTTAGGGAACGTCCAAGAAGGAAAATCATTTTCACGCCGACAACTAATAATCCCTTGAAAAAAAGTTTTAGGACACCTGAGACGCGTTACAAATTTTGTATTTGTAAAGAACATCGGGGTGGGCCAATGATAAAGTGTAGCGCCATTCCTAGATGCACAAATGGACTTTGGTTTCATTACGAAGTACCTGATAGCCCGCGGCCAGAATGTGTGAACGTGTGTGACGAAGATAGACTGAGTGGAACAAAATGGTTTTGTCCAAGTTGCATTAGTAATGGTATGTCCCAGAGTCATAACTCAATAGTGCTTCAAATTATTCAACTTAAATTTTACCAGGTATCAATTCAATTCCAAGTTTCAAGAAAGAGACATCAGTTCCTGGTGGTTTAATCATAAAAGGTAATGTGACTTCCCCACATAACAATACATATCATCATTTAATTACTAAACCAAAACAGTAAATATTCAAACTCTTGTTATAGATATTGAATTGGCCAACGATATAATCCAGGATAACAGTGATTTTCCGATGCGCACAGTCGATGAAAACGAAGGTATATCTTTTATCCTGATATTGAGTATTGAGTTCTTAGTGCTTGCAATCATTCAACTTAAATTTTACCAGGTATCAATTCAATTCCGAGTTTCAAGGAAGAGACATCGCTTCCTAGGGGTTTAATCATGAAAGGTACTAATATGACTTTGCTATTTAATAATGCATTTAAACATTTGTTTTGCAAAAACAAAACAGTATATATTTGAACTCGTGTAATAGATATTGAATTGCCCGACGACATAATCCAGGATAGCAGTGATATTCCGATGCACACAGGCGACGAAAACGAAGGTATATCTTTTATCCTGATACACATACATACATATTCATACCTTTATTTATTTTGCCGGTAAACTTATTTACATATGTATACGTGAATTACTTTCGCGGTATGCATATTAAATATTAATTTAACAACGATAAAAAGTTGTAGCCGTTGATTGAGTGATAGCCATTCTCAAATAGTAGTCTAGTCTCTACTCATAATTTTATAAATAATTACTTTTCCAAAAAATTAGCCCCTGGTTCTGTTTGAGTTTTCACCGCATATATATTTTGCGGAAGTGTGTAAAAATATGCTAATGAACCTAATGGCGATAATGTGTATAGAGTCGTAGTAATTTTGCTAAAATTTTGACATACTTATTTGTTATATGTAGATATAACCGAGGATGAATCCCACACTCGTGATCAGTTTGACCAGGTCGCTGAAGATGCTCCTCTTTTAACAAATGGATCTGAAGTGTTCACCATCGATGATGTCATCGAAATTGAAGGCCTACCCCCGCAAATAAAAAACTATCAGAGACCGGATTCAATTACCATTCGAATTCCGTACAAAGATTTTGCGGATATATGGGATTTCGAACTATTACGACCAATACCGCAATCCAACTGGGCTACACTAATCGACCAACAACTTGCGAACATGGATTTCCCATGCTCTTTCCACGTACAAGACTCAAAACCCACCAGCCCAAAAATGCAACAAACGCAAGGGGTTATACGGAAAGTGAAGGGGTATTGCAGATATGCACGGAGACACTCAGCCGACCAGAGTTTATGTCAAACCAAATTTAGTTGTAAAATTATTAACCACCTTGGCTTACATGAAGAAAGCAGGGGTGATTTAGCGTCAGAGGACGTCAGCATAGAATGCGAGCTAAGCGGTAATTTTGTACTTTTTCAAACCAGCTTAGCAATACTTGAAGAAAGTTTGGACACATACATTAACAGGAAGTACGATTTGCTCATTGGGAAAAAAGTACGGGACAAACCGACCATACTCTTCATTTGCTCAGGCCATTTTATGCATGCAAATTCAAAATATTGCCCATCATCGCCTTGCAATTTCCCCGCGCTACACGCTTTTGCTCTATTAATCGAATCAAGAACCCAGCAAGAAATTCAAACCCTCGTCGAGATTGTCACCCAACTGTTTGGAAATCGCAATTTAAATGAATATCTTGTCGACGACTACAGTAAATTTCTAACAGAAGGACAGCCACTATCTGAGAGTGTTGAAGAGAGCCTAGCAGAGAAGATGGATGACGATTTCCACGGGGTTGAGACGGCGGAGAATCCAAAATTACAAAGAGAAAAGTCAAAGTTTTTTATCTATTTTAAGCAAGCTGTCGATAAAATGATGACCCAAGAAGAAGTATTTGACGATTTGATGCCGCCGACTAATAAATACTTCAACACAAAATGCCTCGATACTTTTCAACGTTGGTTCACATATTTACCCTTGTGGAGCAAAATAAGATTCGTTGGAAACCATAACACCCCCGATGATACCATCACAACAGGATTAGTAGAGAAGTCCTTTGACAATTTTAAAAATAACTTTCATACAAAGAAAATGTTCGAACCCGATCTCATTTTGGAGCACGCTGCATATGCCACTGGTCTGGTTACTGAAGCACTTTGGCGGGGAAGAGCAAGACGGGTGCCAAAACGAAAGAGAAGTCCCGAAGCAGAAAACAGTGGCAACAAAAAACCAAAGACGAAAGCGGGGACAAGAGGTTTTGTTGGAAGTCCAGCATTTGCAACCGCGAGATGGGGTAAAAGGACGGGTAGAAAATCAACGAAGTATGTCCCTAAGATTAAGGCAATGAAGAAGGGCAAGACCTTGAGAGGAATTTCATTACCAGAAATCAAGTTTGATGCTGCGCAGGAGGATTGTTCGACTAGTAGCGAGATTAACATATCAGGTCCCGCCGAAATTCCAGCTAGAATTCAAACCTTTACAATCGATGATGATAGCGTTTTCGAGCGGTACTTAGGTGAAACTCATAGCGAAATGAAGCTCGACTCTAATGACTGGGCCATATCGACGAAAAAACGTTTGGAATTATTCAAAACCCCTTTATACTCAATAGGTATATTTAAATATTAGTTGCATACGTCCTATAAAAAATAGTACCGATCTACCGATAAAAAATAATTTTATGTCGTTATATTCCACAGGAGACGAGGAAGAATTGCTTTGTCTAAATCCAGGGGCCTTGGTTAATGATGCCGTTGCCAACGCTATTGCAACTCATATTTTCGAAAACTCCAACTATGCAAATGACCGAAAATTCCAATTAATTTTAAGTAATTTCATAGAGCATACGCGTAAAGGAAAATTTGTAGCGCGGATGAGCAGACTTCCCGACGAATCTTTATTCGACAAGGAAAATGGCACACTTTATATGCTCGGATTTACCAACTCTCCCAAGCACTGTTTCTTAAATTCAATCAACTTCAAAACACAAACAGTTTTGATGTATGACTCACTCCCAGGCGCGATCGATAAGGTTACAAAACGTGTATTTTTTGACGCCCTTGTAACTGCTCTGAATTTACATTTCGAATTGATAGATCCATTTTGGACATTAGAATCGTGCACTTGCCCGACTCAACTTCCCAAGAGTAATGATTGTGCGATCATGGCATTAGGTTTTCTAAAAGTACTGGTAACTGCTAAGGCCGAATTAACCGAAGTTAATCAAGATAGGTGTCTAGATTATCGAAAAAAATATGTAGGGCAATTATTAAGTTCAACAGCCGATGGAAGGTCTTTCTTTTTAAAATGCAATAATGACCCTATATTAGCCCTTCGTCGTATTGGAACTCGTCATAAGGAACGGGAAAAGTTATCGTACATACATAAAGAGATGGAGAAACTGGCGGAACTTAAAGTAAAGTGTTTTGATGAAAAATGTGAAGGTGTAGAAGATGAAATAATAAGTTTAACCCTTTCTATTAAGTCTAAAATCAGAGAATACACACAGGACTTTTCTGAATAGAAAATTCAATCGTTCTCACAATAGTGTGTAAACTATCTAAATACGTATATACGTGTAGAATAATAATGATAATATATAATCTAATAACAATTTTAATTTAATTCAACCAGAAAATATTTACAACACTTGTTCCATGCTTTTTATCATTAATTACGTTTGTTTATAAAAGTATTATAAAAAATTGGGCCACATCCGCCGTCCTATTTTTATCATTTTTACAATTTTTGGCCACTTACATAATATACAAATAATTAGTGCTGATAAGTTGAATAATAATAATTTGTATGACGTTTTCATGATACTTGTAATCACTATTCTAAATTCTTAGTACACCATAAGTAAGACTCGATTCTCCTTAATTATATAAAATTAACAATTTACTTCAGTTGGGTGAATGAATATTTGATAAGAAATCGAAAATATAACTGTAAATAAAGGGTTGATAACACCAAGTTCGATGAAACATGAGAAACATTTAAAATCTACGCATCTCACTTATTCCATTGTATCAACGCTAAGGAGACACGTAAGCACATTAGTTGACACCTACATTTTGCACGCATATACCTATCTACAAATCTCATCCATAATTTTGAAGTACCGACGACATTCATGAAAACATTTCACTTGCTAATGGCTTACATTACTCTCGCATTATAAATTGCAAGCATACATACAACACGCAACTATACACAACGACAGGGAGACAAAAATCTAGAAACATAAACAAAGAAGCAGAAGTTCGTATAAATACATAGGGATTTATATATCCATAAAACGGCATGCACACACACATACTATGCCATATTCGCAAAAAACTCTCATAAAATACACCATACAAAATTGCATAAATTCATACACACTTATTAGTCCCTGAATATCTACGAATCCTTTCTCCACACTAAGAGCTATGAACGATGCCGCATTACTGTAATTAAAAATATCTTCACATACACAAAACGTTGGATTTTTTTTCAGTGGAATGCAAGGTGGTTTAAGTGGCTTCAGTTCCATGCTAACCAATATATACGTCCCCAACGCCGTGGCCTGTTTACAGATACAGCGTTCGAATTTTGGTTCTCCTACCCGTTCAACAAGAGAAATTAGATTTTCCCCGATTTTTTTTGTCGATTATTTAAGTGGTGCATGAGCAGCCACTATATACGTTTGCTACCACAGGGTAATAGATCCAAAATGCGGGTATTGCGAACCCAAAAGCTTTGCCCGTTTTCGAGCAATAAACATCCGAAATTCGGTTTTCTCAGGTTTCCAACTTATGGAAAAGTCGGATTTTCCCCGATTTTTTTCTCGGTTATTTGAGCGGTGCATGAGTAGCCACCATATAGGTTTGGTAGCACTAGGCTACAGCTCCAAAATGCGGGTATTGCGAACCCAAAAGCTTTGCCCGTTTTCGAGCAATAAACATCCGAAATTCGGTTTTCTCAGGTTTCCAACTTATGGAAAAGTCGGATTTTCCCCGATTTTTTTCTCGGTTATTTGAGCGGTGCATGAGTAGCCACCATATAGGTTTGGTAGCACTAGGCTACAGCTCCAAAATGCGGGTATTGCGAACCCAAAAGCTTTGCCCGTTTTCGAGGAATAAAAATCCGAAATTCGGTTTTCTCAGGTTTCCAACTTATGGAAAAGTCGGATCTTCCCGATTTTTTTCTCGGTTATTTGAGCGGTGCATGAGTAGCCACCATATAGGTTTGGTAGCACTAGGCTACAGCTCCAAAATGCGGGTATTGCGAACCCAAAAGCTTTGCCCGTTTTCGAGCAATAAAAATCCGAAATTCGGTTTTCTCAGGTTTCCAACTTATGGAAAACTCGGATTTTCCCCGATTTTTTTCTCAGCTATTTGAGCGGTGCATGAGTAGCCACCGCATAGGTTTGGTAGCACTAGGCTAAACCTCCAAACTGCGGGTATTGCGAACCCAGAAGCTTTGCCCGTTTTCGAGCAATAAAAATCCGAAATTCGGTTTTGTCAGGCTTCCAACTTATAGAAAAGTCGGATTTTCCCCGATTTTTTTCTCGGTTATTTGAGCGGTGCATGAGTAGCCACCGCATAGGTTTGGTAGCACTAGGCTAAACCTCCAAACTGCGGGTATTGCGAACCCAGAAGCTTTGCCCGTTTTCGAGCAATAAAAATCCGAAATTCGGTTTTGTCAGGCTTCCAACTTATAGAAAAGTCGGATTTTCCCCGATTTTTTTCTCGGTTATTTGAGCGGTGCATGAGTAGCCACCATATAGGTTTGGTAGCACTAGGCTACAGCTCCAAACTGCGGGTATTGCGAACCCAAGAGCTTTGCCCGTTTTCGAGCAATAAAAATCCGAAATTCGGTTTTCTCAGGTTTCCAACTTATGGAAAAGTCGAATTTTCCCCGATTTTTTTCTCGGCTATTTGAGCGGTGCATGAGTAGCCACTACATACGTTTGATAGCCCAGTCCCATAGCTACAAAATAAGCGTATTCCGAGCGCAATCGCCTCACGCGTTTTCGAGCAATTGAAATCGGAAATTCGGTTGTCTAATGCTGCAATTCATGTGTTTTCAGTAAAAATGGACTATTTCATTCGATTTCATATGCTTATAATAGTATAATTTAATTTATTACTGGCAACTTGTTTGTTGATTAAGTATTGCTGTGAGCGCACTGTTTGTATGACAATTGTGGTTTATATGTAAATACGAGGCGAGGTTGGTTACGTTAATAGTTACATTTGTATATGCGCGTGTGTATGTATGTACATATAGAGCTGTGGTCTCGTTCTGGCTTCACAAGTTAAGTATCGCGTTCTAGAACCTCCAAAGTATTGATTACGTATTCATAACACTTAATTGGCTCGATAATAGCCAAATGAGCCAGAGTCTCAAATTGCCCCTTAAAATGGGGCGGGAAGGCCAGAGGTTAGAATTACAACAGTTCTGGAGCTCTGGGAAGCGAATCTCATGTTGCCCCACACAGGCGGGAGTTATGGGCGGGGAGGCCTAGTTTTCGGATAAATTCGGCTTAGCCGGCTAACTTCATCCAAACTAAAAAAAAAAAAAGGAGAGGCCAACTTCACACTAATGACAATTGTCGTTTTGTAAGAAATGGTTTAATTCGGGAGTACGACAAAAGTCGTCCTGAAAAATCGTGGCCATGGTGCGGGAAGAAGACAATTGTCGTTTCTGGGAGATCATTGATTTTCACAATTTTCTCGCCTCGGAGTAAAATCTGTTGAAATTTGAGGGATTTCTCCTATGCCAACCAGATGTTAAATTTGAACATTTTCTTACCGAAAATGTGGATATTGCCCTATTTAACGCAATGTTAAATTTTGGAATTTTCAGTTTTTTCGAGTTTTATTAAAACTCTTGAATTTCTCCTCCCACACCATGACCACAACATACTCATAACGTCCCCGGATTAATGTGTTTTCTTGTAGTCAATGATACTCGTTAAAGGGTTAACTAAATCGCTTGTTTTCTATCATCAAAACTTTTCTATCTGTTAAATTTATAATATCATTGATTTTTTTCTTTCGCAGAAAATATGGAGACAGGTCATGGATTCGACAACCGCACAAAAAATGGGACCCGTCATATTTTACAGGATTTACTTTCCTCTACCGTCATTCTTGACAGATGTCGAACTCTTCCTCTCAAAAAAGAGCAAAATTTAAATTTAATTGACGGATCTACTCAGCAAATCCGTTCATGTTCGATCTGCTCCGAATCTACAAATTTATGTCCAATCGCCGTCCAAGAAATGGACATTCTTGCCAAATTCGTGCTAAATCAGGAGAAAATTTCTCTCATTTTACAAACTGAGGATCATCCTGCAATATTTTGTTGTGAAATCTGCTCCTCCGCGATCCACTCGTTGGCCAAGTTGACCACGCAGATTGAAAACATCACGATTTCTCTACGTGCCGTCATTTCCAGCAGAAACGGGCTGTTTAGCAGAATTCAAAGAAATGAACCTACTTTAATCACTAGTAGGAATCTTGCAGATTTGCATTGAAATCTAGTTGAAATTAAATGGAACATGTTTCTACAGAATTTCCGCACACAGGCAGTGACGGAGTCTGTCAGAGGGACGATTTGGAAAATATTGACGACCTACAATTACCTGGCGACATTGAGGAGGAAGAATTTTGTGTAAAAGTCGAGCCCCCAAGTGACCATGAGAACAACGTTGACGACGACGACGAACTTAATGAAATCGGGTCAGATCCGCTCTTCATACCGGAAGAAAGTGATGATGCTGATGCCAATTTACCAGACTCCGGGGTCGACGTGGCGTCAAAATTTGTGTGCACATTATGCAAACCCAACGTCGCCGTTACCACAATCGTTACTCTTAAACGTCACTTAAAGAACACAAAAGTTCATGAAAATATTTCGAGGGCTGATTATTTAGGTAATTTTCATGAAAATGCGACCCAAGTTAATGTAGATTTAGTTACATTGTACGTACATCTTTTGTATTTGTGTTTTTCTAAGAAAAACAAGATGAACTAATGTATTAGTAAAATTTGTGATTTTAATATTTTTCCGTATTTTTTTTAGCAATCATGAACGCAGCAAAGGCTAAAAAAGCGTGAGTTGAATACTGATATTAATCAAATAATGTACGTAAATGGATACATTTCCAACGTTTGCATGAAAAAGCTTTGGCAACTTTTTTTACGCAAATTAAATACATGTGTACATATTTGCAAATCTTCCCAAATAACCTTAAATTTACCAAAAGTTGTCAAACTTACAATTAGCGTTTGAGGAACTTGTTAATCAAAAATGCAAGATTTTGAAATTTGTATCAATTTAATTTTTTTAATTGTCAAATTTTGCATTTGCAGCCACGTGCTCCAAGTCGAGAAGCGGTATCCGTGCGCCCAATGTGAGAAGCGGTTCGGTTGGAAGGCTGCCTTGGTTCGGCACGTGACCGTGGTCCATAAAGGGGTTCGTTACATGGTAAAATGCACCCTTTGCCCTGGAACCTTTCTGGATCGGAGGACCTTGGAAAGTCTAATGGTGAAATGTCACGAGGCTCCAAAACCCGTCGCCAAAAAGCGAAAGGAACGCTACTCTTGCGAAATGTGCGAAAGAACGTTCGCCACATCGTCGGGAATGCAGCGCCACGTGGAAATGGTCCATTTCCAGGACAAGACATCCTGTCCGTACGGATGTCAAACTGATAACTTTGACTCGGAGGCGGAATGGGTGACGCATTTGGTGGTGTGCGACTCTACGAAAATGGTGAGTTTTACCTTTAATTTTTTTTAGAATTTTGAAAAATCTCATCAAATTAGTACACTACGAATTGCAGGGCTATTTAAAGTCTACTTTGCACACTTTGTACTGTATTTTCTAGTTAAATATCGTGAAAGATTTAGATATTTGAACGGAGTTTTCAAGTTTTTTTTATTTTTTTTGTATTTTTTTGCAGAGGGCGTGCGTCTGTTACTTTTGCAATTTAAAGTTCCGCACAACCCTGCTGAGGACGGAACATTGTTTGAGAGCCCATCCCGACAAGGTGCACATTTGTGCTGGTTGTGGGGCAAAATTTACTCGGCAGGATGTCCTCAAGTCGCACCGATGTGGGGAAAATGTGAAGAAGAGTAGAGTACAAAAGGATGCTTGAAATTATACAGTATTTCTAAAAAAATGTATTAATAATTTTTTGACATGGTGTTATTTTTTTATGAAAATCTGTCATTCTTAGAAAAACGTGTAGAATTATTTTAATTGGATAACCTTAACCTGTCTGGTTCTTTATTGTAGTAATCGAAGTAGTCGAAACACCCCTATAAATCTTTGGATTTGATGTAGTAATGTCATTTTTGGGAACACATAAATTCGCCTTGTTCGGTTGTTTTCTTACATATTGTCACCGAGGTTGCTTATTTTGTTAATTACATACTCTCACCAAAATAAAATTTAGACCGTAGGTATCAACTTAATTATAATTTCAATTTCGTTATGTAACTTCATATTATGCACGAGGAGTAGCGAGAATTTATTGATCAGTAGGATAAATTGTAATCGCAGAGTAAAATAATGTTTTACATACATTTAATTAGAAAAATCTAAACGACCAGCGCTGTACAAAAGTGTCCCTATCTGAATTAAAAATCTAAAACTGTCATAATATTAAAAGTAAAATATCTTATCCAACTCTCTCCCGGCTGGGAGAGATCCTAAAACTGCAGCCACGTTTCCACTGCGATGCTCATTCTTTGGATGAGAAATGGTGTTGCCCGCTTCTCCTCCGTAAGGGCTGTGATCCTTGACCCTATTTCTTTGATAAGGGAGAGACCATCCTTGCCCCATACTCCAGTCGTTTCAACGGCTACGGGAACATATTATGTAGTATGTACATGTGTAGTATTACTTATGGTGGGCGTAGAGATGAAATGGATTAGGATTTTCAAACACCCATCCAATCCAAATCCAAACCACCTAAATCCAATACATAAAAAATTTTCCGCCAAAAAATCCATTTTATCCAATCCATTTACCTCTGCCACAAAAAATATCCAATCCATCCAATCCATTTTAATAAAACTCCATTTTATCCAATTCACTTCTGTTTATGTAGCAAAAACTTCAATCCATCCAATCCATTTAAGAAATAATCCATACAGAAATTCACAGCCAAAGACTGCAAATTCTAATAGTAGAAAAATCTGAACGACGTTACTAAATGACTCAATAGCTCAGTGGTCAGAGCACCTGTCATGAAAACAGGAAGTCCCGGGTTCGTATCCCTGCTGGGTTAAACGTTTTAACACGATTTAGATTTAACTATTTTCATTCAAGAAATAATCCATTTTATCCAATCCAATCCAAAACTTCAGCGGGGTGAAATAAAACCTGTGCTGCATTCTAACACAGATGTTTTCTACTCGACTTGTGTACAACTTGATTAAACGAGCCTCACTTGAATATTATTTGAACTTTAAATCAACTGAAAATGAACCAAGTTATAGCAGTGGTACTGCTGTCCTCGGCCGTAGGCATATTAGTAGAAGGCTCTCTAAAATTGGAAATACCGTAAACTATTTAACAAGTCAAGTGGTATATGCAAAGTAGCTTTACAATTTACCTTGAGATAATGTTTGAGAATTAATTTTGAAAACGACTTACGACAAAGCCAGGGTTACAATATTTATTTTGTAGGAAAAAATTGTCATATGCGTAAGGTGCCTGTCACATTGGAAAAGTGCAATACATAGTTGCAGGATTTTTTTAACGTAACGGGTTTTCTAAGGGGTCTTGCGAAATGTGCAAAATTCAGCAAAATCTTGCTGGATAGATCGAAATCATATTTTGCTTACCTCATGCCATAAATGTTTTTAAAAAATCCCTAAATAATTTTCATGTCAAATACGAAGTCATCCATGGCTTAAAATTATCCTTCTAAATATTCTTGCAGAATATGCAGAAGCTAAAATGCCACCGCTTTTGTGGAAATTCAACACAATCGATGTCCATTTAATAGCTGTGGTATGGGTCGTCTTCATGTTCGCGGGCTCAGTAGCACTCATGTTCTTTGTTGTTCCGGGGCGACCGCAATGTTTTTATTCGCTAATTTCCTCCACCCCAAGGAACAAAATGGACCCCGTTTTCCTAGTCTTTCTCGCATTTGAAGTGTATGCCAAAACTGCACAGGTATTTATGATGGCGACGGATGCATTAGCCATCATGCCCACACTGCTTTCTGCCGCATTCTGGATGAAGTCTATGTGCAGGTTGGTCCAGCTACGGTCATATTGCATAGTGCTAATAGGGAGTCCCAACTTTGTAAAAAAAAATCGCTTTTTCTGCTCACGATTTTTTCGCTCTTTTTTTAAACTGCACTGCGCATGCGATTCTGATCTTTTTTCCGCTTTTTTGGCTCAAAAATAAAATCAACTTTAAGATGATTTTTTCGCTCTTTTTCCTACATGTGAGTGAAAAAGCAGTTTTTTTGGGACATTTTACTGAAAAAGTACCCGATTTTGATGCCCTTTGGATATGTTAGGTTATAGGCGAGTGTGTAAAAAGTGAAGGAGGATTTTATACCTTGGCCCCATTTGCGCTCGGCACACCCACTCAATAGCATTAAAACAAAAACTGTTGCATTCAAACCTATGCAACATATCACATTTTCATCCCATTTTGGTAATTTTTGGATTTTCCTGATCCTAGTTGGTTTATAATATCCAACATGAAATTCATTATTATTATTTTTTAATATTTTCGAAAATTTCCTGGTCAGTCCTTGCAAAAATCAAAATTTCAAAAAAGTTGGGTTTGATGTTGGACATCATAAAGCAACCACTTACGATCAGGAAAATATAAAATTTCAAAAATTTGACTAAAATCGTGTTTTTGGTGATTGTTTGAATGGGAAAGGCAGGACTTTTTTGTGCTCTTCGTGCCTTTGAGTGGGTGTGGCTGGCGCTAGTGGGGCCATCGAGTAAAATCCTCCTTCACTTCTTTTCGTACACTCATCTACATAGTACATAATGTACTGAATCATATTTAAAGGGCATCAAAATTAGGAACTGACCCATTAACAACCTTTTATCATAACGATGAGTACAGGGAATAAAAATCGTTACAGGCAAGTATTGAGCGAAAAAAGTGGATTTCAGATTTTTTAGCTTTTCGCTTTTTTACATCTTTTTTACAAAGTTGGGACTCCCTAATCCCATCGAAGAAGTGCATCACTTGATTCCTCACCTTTAAAGAATTATTCAAATATGTACAACGTCCTGATTTCGTTTGTACACTGTGAATAATCTGGTAATAAACATTACCGAAAAGCACAAGTACATAACTCTACCAAAGTGGCAATGATAAGTTGTACCGTGTGGTAATGGCTTGGTAATAAAGTTTTACCATCATGGTAACGAATTTTTACTACCTGGTAAAATATTATTACCAAATTTATTGCCGAGAAATCATTACCTGCGTGACTTTACCGGATTATTAAAAGTGTACGTAAACCGGTTTTCACATTTTATTCTCTTTACATTCCAAGAATTCCAGTCTGGTTATAAAAAACAACTCTGTCTGTCTCGTATCTGTTACTAAATACATATGCCCCGCATGTACATATGTACGTGCATACGAGATCGTTCTTATTGTTTACTGAGAAACAGATTGCCTACATACACATTTACATATTTACTTTATAGGGCAACCCAGTGCAAGTTTATCCACCATGACTACTCTTTATGCTAAAAAGGGCACGCCTGAATCTTGTTATTGCTGGGCAATCATACGTCATCCACTATTTTGCGCAGCCTTTGCGTTAAGTATGTAGGTATCGTAATCGTAACATCTTCAGTTTCTCGACAATGTGCGATTCAGCTTGCAATTTTTGTCAGTTTTCCTTCAATCCTGGCAGCAACAACACAAAGACAAAAAAAATGACAAGTTTTACATCGAACAGGACTTAGAACATTACTGATTTTCAGCCTTAGATGGGCTAACAAACAAACCCTCACCATTCATTCACAGCATATCACACGCGCCTTTCTATTGTTTGATATTATACACTGAGAAGTAGTTAAACCGACGACATATGTAAGTTCCTGTCCGTTAATATTCAAAACATTTCTTCAGAATATTCTAAAAGTCTTCCATCTCTTTTTTGGAAAACATTTACAAATAATTTGTATCCGATTCAAGAAATAATGGGGAGAACTTGTTGCTGCGGGAATTGCACGGTGGGACAGGGCACTCTCACCATCGCAATTTTGAATATTGTAAGTTGAACCGTAGTACTTAATCAGTCTACCCACGTCAACCATTTATGATCAGAACATAATAATCAGAATCACTTATCAAGTTTCAAGAATTGCAAAAATTTCCATGGAAAGCATTCAACTTTTTTCCAAGTTTACCCAGTAACTAATTTTAATCAGTGGTGAAGGGAAACTGTAAAAATTTATGGAGGCAGCGTCAAAACAGTTTTAAGAAATAGAACTTGCAAATCATATTTTGCTAATCCTTTCAAGACGCAGTTTTGCAAGACTTGTTTCCATGCAAATTAATACCTTGCTATGAGTACGCTCAACGTGAAAATTGGTAAAGCTGGTTGGGCCAAAAATTTAAAAATACAAAATTTAACATAAATCCAATAATTATTTTAGCTTGGTGGAATCTTTTTCATTGTTCGAAATTCGATCGGACTTAATAATATGATTAATAATCCGGAGCAAATTAAGGACTTTTCCTTTCAGAAATATCGTACGTACATAAATATTTTTAATCAAAAGGCGAAAGATTTATACGACTTGAAGGGAGACCCGAGATTTTAATCAAAAATTCCAAATTGTAGCATTTTTTACCAATAAAATTCCTCCTGTTTTTTTAGGAACTCAATACATTGCTCTTGGCTGCATCCAGTTATTTGTGGGGGCCGTGTACCTTATTTTATCATGTCTCGTGGCGCAGGGTTGTCGCAGCGTAAGTGGGTTCATTGTTTTTATAGGGAACGTCCATACATTACGTCATCATTTTAGTCAGTGGGTGGTATCCTTCCCATGTTAAAATTCCCCATCCCTTAATGTTTGCGTTGGATGGGTTGGTGCTACACTCGATAATTTTTTATGACGCAATGTATGGATGGCCCCATACATACACTCTAGGAACTCCACTCCTTAAAAATTGGCACACGTTGGAACAGCATCTAAATTCACAGTTTAAAGGAGTACAAATTTAATATAGTTTTCATAATACAGAACTTACAATGGGGACGCAAACCATGTCCAACCCAGAAATTTTTTTTACCTTGTTAGTTGGAAAGAGCTACTCTTTGAAACACATGTGTGTGGCACCTTCATAGATGTGCAACATTCGGCAAATTTTTAGCGCCGCTAGTTCGCAAAAACTCTAAACTACAGTAGTGCCGACATAGCTCGCATTGGACCTTGGTCGACTGGACTTAAATGGTCCATCATGGACCACAGATTACAAAAAATTGGTCCATCGATGGACCATGTTGTGACGGACCATGGACCAATTTATAGCCAGCTATGCTACCCACAGGACAGATTCCGTTAAAAAACGGAGCATCTTCGCGAATTTGCGGCGCCCAAATTTTTTCTCACAAATTCCTCACTAAATGTTAATTCTAAAGAGTTATTAAGTTGCTCTTTATTAATAACATTTAGTGAGGAATTTGTGCGAAAAAATTTGGGCGCTACAAATTCACAGTATAATAAGTTGCTCCTTTAAACTAGTACGGTCAAAAGTACGAAATCTGGGTTGAATATGGTTTGCGTCCCCATTTTGCGTTCCGTACTAGGTAAACCAGATTCAATTTATGTAGACTAAACTTTATTTTTGATTTACTTTATTTTTAAGAGCGTATCCAGAGCTTGATTAATTTTATCCTAAAGCCTACTCCGTACTAGAAATTTTTATGTTCCAATTTTTCTGCACGCCGTGTGCACCAATATTGGTGGCATCTACATTGTTAATAGTGTTCACATAACAAGGCGACGCGTAATTAACAACCTTTTTGAATTATTAACAAAATTTCAAATTTAATAAAATTTCGAGTTACCCATCATTACATCATTACATGAATTAATTGTTTCTCAAGCCGACGCTTAATTAATAACCTTTCCCGCTGATTACAAAATTCGACATAAGTAACAAATTTTCTCCAACGATTCCATTCAATCGTGAGAACCAACGGATAACCCCTAATTGTATACCGAAATTCCATAATTCGATCGTGGAAAACTAATATGTGAAATGCAATTATTTTGCAATATTCCGCAAATTCGAAAAGTGGGGTCCGAAATCGAGGCAGTGGCCAAATTCTAGCCCAAAATAATTTTTAAAATTATTTACACTCATATTAAACCAAATTTGTACGAGCTTGAGACATAATTTAAAATTTGCAAAAAATTCGCACATTTTTACTTGTATCTCGAAAACTCTTACGGCACGCCCCCAATTTTATTACGGATTATTGATCTACTCATTTTTACGAAAATTTTGAGCTATCAAACTTGAAAATCGCTCGAGGTTGAAAAAACACTATTAGATGGTATATATCTATCTTAACCAATTAATCTGCAATCAAGTTATTGCAGGCTAAATGCTGGGAAAACCTCTGGGAAATTCAAGTTTGTTTTCTTTCGGTTATGCAAAAGAAAAATACATGTTGCTACGAGTAGTTGAAAAAATGATTTGAATTTGGAGCAAATCTTAAGAACCAATGACAGCAGCCCAATTTTGTTGCAGCAGGAAAAATATTGACTCGATTCAACTTTTTTGATGCTGCATCCAGTTTGGATACATCGCTACAGCAATATTGATGTGACCAAAATTTTGATGTCACACTTACAATAAATGTGCAGATTTTGGTGTACAGCAAGATTTTGAGCAGGAAAATTTCTAGTGCGAAATAGGCTTAACTGAATTCTCACATTAATTTAAAAATAATTAAGACTTAATGTTACAAATTTTTAGCGGGATCACCGCTGGATCATGCCTTGGCTGGTGTGGAGCTACATTTCCCTCGCTCTCTTTACGATGGGAATGGTCGCAGTATTTTTCTGGATGGCATTTGGGGGGCAATTTTTGGCGGGATTGTTGGTTTTAGTCACGTGTGCAGTTTTCATAACAGTGCAGACATACTTGGTCCTGGTTGTGAAATACTTCGTGGATGAGTTGAAGGGTGGAGACTGTGAGGCAACGTGAAAGACAAAGTCAATGATGTGTACAAATCATGTTCGCATCTAAATCTCCGAATTTAATTTTAAAAATTACCAATTTAATTTTTGGTGGTAGGATAAATGTAGACTAGCTATTTGTAAATTATATGCAACCACCCCCTCTTCGAAATTAGGGGAAGAAAATTGGGAAAAATGAGAACTATGATGTACACTCGATACAAAAAGAATTTGACCCCAACTTGCATTTGACATTTGAATTCCCCAATGAATACGAAGATTTTTATGCACCAAGAGTTTCAAAATTCGATAATTCGCGGTTTTTTCTACTTAAACAAATCGTCAAAAAAAATCAATGTCCCCACACTTTTACTTCTGACAACCTGATGCCAGATTTTTCTCCTTGAAAAGACCTATATTTTCAGCTTTTGTTGTCTGGAGTAAAAGTGTGGGGACATTGACTTTTTTGGGGCCAACGTTGGTGTGGGAGCCATCTCATACCGCAAGTGCCGTAACAAACTTATCGCCGATTATTCAATGCGATGGTTTGAAGTTTAACCGTCCGAATTGATTTAAATTTTGAAATTATGTGGTCCAAGTCAATACAACCAACTTTTCTTGATGCAGTTTGTGCGATGGTCGGAATTTGTCAAAATAGTTTAGATCAAAGTTGAAAAGTAGAAGATTTTCCTTTCGAAGGGAATTGGAGTGGCGTTTACGTCATCCGCTTGGTATACATGGTTAATTTTTGTAAATTTTGACTTCAAATATTTTGAAAAATCCACAAACTGTCTCAAGAAACGTTACAACAACCAAATCCGAGGGTACACTCTAAATAAAAATAACTAGAATTTACTCAAGGTTGAGTAAAAAAGAGGATGACACAACCGAAAGGTAAAATTTACCCAACGGATGGATAAATTTACCCAACGGATGGACAAATTTTGCCCAACGGTTGTGTAAATTTTACCTTTCGGTTGTGTCATCCTCTTTTTTACTCAACCTTGACTAAATTTTAGTTATTTTTATTTAGAGTGTAACACTTCACACCATCGCATTGTAAGTAGGTAATTACTGACGTACCTTACTATTTAATTGAATAATCACAAGAAACAGACTACTTTTTTCAATTACCTGCTAACTCTGGGTGATTATTTATGTATGTTAAAATAAGTTGCAAAGTAATTTGTTATTGATAGTTTAAATACATAAAACTTGCAAGGCTATTGTGAAAACTTTTATTTTGAGAGAACTTTGTTATACGATCGTGACACTTTACTTTGTTTTTAATTATGTAGATTCTCAGTTAACTTTACTAGTTAAAGTATAGATCTACTAACATATTAATCGTTAATTATAATTCTTTAATACAGCACTATATTGTCACTTGACAATAACAATTATAAAAAATTGTACATAATCTATACTATAATTTCGAAAAGTCCGTCCTGTGGAATTTTCCGTGACATCCCAGCATTCTGATTGGTTGCCGGCGTTCTGGCTCAACCAATCAGGGAATGGATGCGGATTTTGATTTTGATCATTTTCAGTATCATTTTCAGTATCATTTTCAGTATCATTTTCAGTATCATTTTCAGTATCATTTTAGATATCATTATTAAAAAATTAATAGTATCCAAAAAAGATCCAGAGCAGAGTTTAAGAAATTCCTTAGCAACGTTAAAAAATACCATAGCAACGTTATAAAAATTCCCTAGCAACATTTAAAAAATTCCTTAGCAACGTTAAAAAAATTCCCTAGCAACGTTAAAAAAATTCCTTAGCAACGTTAAAAAAATTCCCTAGCAACATTTAAAAAATTCCTTAGCAACGTTAAAAAAATTCCCTAGCAAGGTTAAAAAAAATTCCTTAGCAACGTTAAAAAAAATTCCCTAGCAACGTTAAAAAAAATCCCTAGCAACGTTAAAAAAATTCCTTAGCAACGTTGAAAAAATTCCCTAGGAACATTAAAAAAAATTCCCTAGCAACGTTAAAAAAATTCCCTAGCAACGTTAAAAAAAATACCCTAGCAACGTTAAAAAAATACCATAGCAACGTTAAAAAAAATCTATATAAAGTAAAAAATTACGGTAGTTGTAGTTTAAACAATTTTGTTTCAATGTGCCCCAAAATATTACAAAAAAATACGCGAAAACCTCCAAAATCCCGCAAAAGCGCATTAAGCAATAGATTTTTTTCGGAAATTTCATACCCCCCAAACCCACAAAAACCCCAACCCACCAAAACCCTGGGTAGCCAACCATATTCTCAGTAGCCCACATACTCTCCATAAATTGCCTCCCAGCATCTAAGATCTCCGTCTTGATCACATCCTCCCCCTCACCCACAAAACTCACCACTAACACCGCGACAATCGCGCCGCATAAACCGAGAACATACCACAGAGCTGGGAGCCCACTTTCCTGAGAATTCACAATCTTTGACTGTCTCGAATTGGAACTGAATTTTGCAAATAATTTTGCTGCTTCTCCTTCCCGAAACTTTTTCATCAAACTTAATTGCTTCCTCATATCCGCGACAGCTTCCCATCTTCCCGATATCCTCGATTCCTTTAGTCATACGTTTGGAAATTATCCCCGAAATCAAATTCTGCCTGGGATGGGATACCCGGTAAAATTGGAAGAGTAGATGGTCCCGGCTGTCGGGGACTAACCGCTTCCCGAGTGTTTTTAAGGCCGAGGAAAATTTGATTAATTCATCGTCATGGTCCACACTTATAATCTTGGAATGCGTAAGAATTTTAATTTTTTTGATAGAGATGATTTCCGAGTTGGAAATATTACTCGCAATCGCGTTCAAATCCTGAGCCCAGGGGGAAAGGAAGATTACCCGGGAGACAAAGGTGAACAGAAGTCAATCTTATCACAGAAACTTTTAAATCGGAAGCGTTCCTTAAACTTTGTCGGTTACCCGATTCATACTGAAGGACACCACAACGATTTGTGCAAGGCTGAATTCTAAAACTGTCATTTCTCGTACCGATTTTATTCCGCGGCGCAGAAGCAGTTCAACTTTTCGTTCTTCTGGATATTCAACTATGGTCAGATGTTGGTTCACCTTCGAGGAGGTAGGAAATGCTTTTTTTGTCTTTGCCACTCGAAAATCTGTCGTTTGACCATGAAGGTTAAAATCAAGAAATTTTTGGTTAAATTTCCAAACAAATTGAAAAATGTGTGAAATTACATCCCTGATTTGAACTTTATCATAAAAATGATTTTCAAACCGTTTTGAGGGATCAATTTAAAAAATAACTATCAAGTTTTATTTCCACTCGACCAACCTTCCTACAGCGAATTTTGTCTTCATCAGGGTCACAAGTACGTAATTGTTTGCTTCCATTACTTCTAATCAAAAACTTTTTGACTATCAAAAATTAACAGATTTTTTATTATGGGAAGAATTGTTAGCCACCAAAAGGTATTTTCTTGTACGAATTTTTCTTGATATATAAAGAAATAGTGCTTCTCCGATTTTTCCATGATACAAACGGGTTTCTCATTCAAAGTCTAACCAATACTGCACCCAAATTCTTAAATTCTTACTAAATACTTCAATACTTTCCTACCAGGCATGGCTACCCAGTTACCCCACGCGACCACCTACCTGACCCGCATGAGCTGGAGAATCGCGTATAAACAAGCCTCCAAAAATTCGGCACCTTCCTCCATCCCTGCGACCCTTACTATCTCCTCTACTGCGAAAACAAATTAATCTACAAGACCACCTCGTGGACCTATTGGATTACCCCGTTCAGCCGGGAAGTCTGGTTCGCCCTGCTAATTTCCATCCTTCTAACGGCCCTCATATCGTCCCGAATCTATGAATCTGTCGGAATCCTCGAAAACTTGGTCAACAGTATCGCGCTAACTTTAAAACAAGGCTTATCTCGTAATTTTTCCTGTTTCCACCTTTTCCTCACGTTCGTCATCCTGGTTGCCGCCAACTTGTACGAATCAATAATAACGAGCGAACTCGTCGTGACCCCGAAACCGCACGTTGCCGATCTAAAAGAACTCTTTGTTTCTCGAGCCTACCGAATTTTCTGGCCGGTCATTGACCCCCGCAGAATGGCGGGGCGCCCGCCCTATCCGAATTTCGGAGTGGATTCGCCCGCTATAACTTGACTTACTTACTCGACGAGCGAATCAAGGGGTTCGACTTGCCCCGAAAGACACCCGGGGATGATTTGCTCGACAAGTTCGAAACCTTTAAAAACCCGGGCAACAATCTCGCCACGGATGTCTGGGGGAATAGTAGGGGGTACAAAGAGATCGAGTATAATGGCTTGGTCACCGGTAAGTTTTGTCACATCGGGAAGGACAAGTTTTTCGATCGGGTGTTATCAAATTATGTTCAGGGACATGGGTATGAAGAGATTTTGACCTGGCTAAATTGGGCGAGGCAGGCGGGGATTGTTAAATTTTGGCGGGATGGGCGGGACTATACTGACACCAGAAAGAACTTGAAGGAGCATTACCTTCGGTGGAAGAAGGTCGGGTTGACCAAGGGGAAGTGGGCGAGGGGCAGGGTGAAGGTGGATTGGGAAGGAATGGGGCTAAATGAGAAAGTGGCGCAGTTGTTTGGTATTTGTGGGGTGATTCTGGTCACGGGTGGGGTAGTATTTGTGGTAGAAAGGTTACGAACTGTGACTTATGTTCAAAACGTATAAATTACTATACTAGTTATCCATATACTCCTTCTATTATCCAAACTTATAAATATTGTTCTAGTTTGTGTTTAAATTAATGCCAATTATTTATGCAAATGTGATTAATTTACTGGATTAGCTATGACTATGCTCCAGGTTTTATTGAAGGGTTGAACTCAAATTTAAACATCATTAGAATAAGCTGTGGAACTTCTCCAAGGCAATAAATTGTAATTTACCTTGCACTGTCTTACAAAAAATGCCGTCCAACTAGAATTTCATTTCCATACTTCATTTACCTATTCACATATATATTTTTGACATGGAAAGGGAAATGTGTCTTTTTTAGAAATACTTGATATCTATTACCGTGAAAATAATCGCTATCAAGAGCTATGACCTGGCTACACTACCGTGGTAACATTCTAGAGTTTACTGGTAATATGGGAAAATGCTTAAGGTCAGCTACATGTGTAACTTGCAACCAACTCAGAGTTTACTCTAGAGTTTTACTAGTAAAATTTCACTAGTAAAACTCTAGAGTTCAGTGTTTTACTACGAACTACAGCTACACCGCGACGCTCCTTCAGTGTAAAACATTGAAGATATTTCTTACTTACTTATGAGAGTCCACTTATTTTTTTAAACAGTAATTCCTCGTCCTCATTTAATTTATGAGAACATTAACGAGCTAATTATGGTTAAATCCATGTCGAAAATTGGGTTCAACTCTTTCTCGACAATCGACACTTTTATTTTAAATTAATTATTATTTTTAGATGAATTTTTAAAAGTTCCACCTCTAAGAAATAAGTCTCAGATTTGGAATGCTGAAAATTCCAACGGTACAAAACCAAATGTAGCTGGAGTTCTTATATCAGCGTTAAACTCTAGGGTTAACTCTGAAAAAAATTACGACAGTAGTGTAGCCAGGGCATAATGCTGTACGAATAAATGCTCGTTCAAATTGCTTTAATTGAGATTCTGAATAACAAGCTGAGCTTCGTGCACATATATGAAGGCAAATTTTCCTACCTGTAACATCTAGGGTTCGATTATTAATGTTAATACCATTAGGATACTTTTAAGTAGCTCGGTCCCTGGTGATTCGAATCTATTGATATTATGCATGGTAATGAGTGATATCACTACCAGTTCTGGTGGTAAGTTTGGGTTAAATAAGTTAGGAATTACCGGGGATATAAAGAAATGTCTGAAAAGTTTGTGATTCAGAAAGATAAGACCACTTTAGAATTTTAATTCTAATTCATTCCTCTTTCGGTTCTGATGGTACGACTAAACTAAATCCATGACGGAAACGTAGACTCGTTCAAGAACTGCAATCTCTCTCGTAGGGAAAATGTGAAAGAGAAATTTCAAGAAGTGATTCCAAATTAAACTAACCTATCAGTACAGCTTTGCCCAGCCCGAGCCAGGATTGATCTGTAAAACCATGTTTGTCACTAGTTTCCATAAAATTATGTGCAATGCTACAGTTTTTTACTAATTCTTGCATTAATTAACTTCAAAATATTTTATAAGAAAGCACTGGGGATCTGTTTGAAATTTCGGTTTTTCATATTAATTTTTGAAAATCGGTGGCGGTCACCTCATAGGGTCCCTCCGGATGAAAATTTTCTAATTTTAATTCATAATCTTCTATTAGGACCCATTTACATCCTCTGTACCAAATTTCAGCTCGATATGACGATTTTCAAAAATCGGTGGGGGTCACCCCATAGGGTCGCCTTAGACACAAATTTTTTCCAATTTTAGTTCATAATCTTCTATTAGGACCAAATAACATCCTCTGTACCAAATTTCAGCTTTCTACTATAAGTTTGAAATTTTAGTGCATGATACCCTACCCACTCCGATGACCCCCACCAGTCAACCACTGGACCGATTTTGCTCATCTTCGAACTCGATGAGTTTCTTGGACCCATAAACAAGTGGGCAAAATTTCAAGTCGATCGGAAAAGTTTAAAGAGAGTTATCGCGAAGACGGACAGACGGACAGACGGACAGACGGACGGACGGACAGACGGACGGACGGACATAACAGACATAACAGATACATAAGCCCTGGCTCGGGCTAAAAAGTGTGGCTAAGAACATAACTGTTGGCTCTAGCACGATTTTTGTTATGTTATTCATCTTTGAATGGTTCGTGGTCAACTATATTAGCAATCAATCTGGAAATAATTACATCGGTGGACACTATAAGGAATGGAATTCAAAGAAATTACTTTATCAATTTTGTTTCCAGAGTTACAGATATTACTATTCGGTTGTTGCTGGCAAAAAGTAAAACTGACATATTTTAAACTGATTTAAGATTTTCAATTACTTTTATCACTGATGATGACAGAAGTGTATTATCGAAAGCGTGTGAATAAGTTATCCGAGAATTCTCCATCATAATTAAAGCTGACCCAAGTAGCGAAAATCACCCCCGAGGATGGGTTTTAGTAGAGTTGATTTACATGATTAGACACTTTTATCGCAGGTTAAGTAATTTATACCGTAGCGTTTGCAGGATTGCATCCCTCCATTGGAACATTTGATCAATCTCCATCAAATTTTCTAATATTGTTGATCTTCTGGGTCAAATAAAATTTAATAAAATTAGTAAGTAGGACAAATAATATTTTTGAATTGCGATTCATCCTGGGGTAAAATGCATAATATGGGGGTTCATGTTATCTATGAAATGTGGATGGAGGGGTATGAAATTGGTTACCGTTTATCACCATGGGGTGTAACGATTGGAAGGCACGTGACCAATCACATTAAATGCAATCACAAAAACACTATATTTATATATTTATATAAATAGACAACTACATTTATGGTCTTTCACCCGCATACCTTGCATATGAATTTGCATACCTAGGCATACTTCGACGTCGAGAGTATAACTCGAGTCATTTTAAAATGAATGAATTATGCAACAATGAGTCAACAAGGATTTTTTAGAATTCCACACCTGATCTTAATATACGGATTTTTTAAATTAGAAGTTCCAAGCATATATCATTATTGGATATCATTGGATATCACGATGGGTGAGTCGATTATGTACATGATATGAGTTGAGTTTGAGTCGTTAAGAATTTAATCTGGCCTCATGTTTCTTTTGCATTTCATCCATGATCATTAGTGTTACACGATAAAAATAAATGTACACATTTTGGTGGGACTTATTACCATCGATGAAAATATGAAGGTTACATCTATATCATAATTTCGAAAGGTCCGTCCTGTGGAATTTTCCGTGACATCCCACCATTCTGATTGGTTGTCAGCTTTCTGGCTGCGCCGATCAGGGAAGGGATATGAATTATACGTACGATTATGATTACGATTATGATTATGATTATGATTGATTACGATTATAGTTATGAGTATGACTACGATTTTGATTATAATTATGATTATTGTTATGATTTCCTTAGCCATCAAAAAAATGTCCTTAACAACATAATACAATTTCCTTAGCAACATAAAAAATGTCCTTAGCAGCATTACAAAGCGTCCCGTCTGTAGTACTTACATATGTAGTCATGGTGTAAACCACTAATGCACTATATGTAATCATCGCGTGCAAAAAAAATTCATTCGATAAAGTGATATTCTTTTATACTTATTTTATTATGTGTACTTATATAGTTTATCACTATACTTTGAAAGCTTTTAAAGAAGCACGCCACCACACGCCAAGGGAGGGGTCAGTAGAACGGCTCAGTGGCCGCGGGACTTACCAGACTACGTTACAAACACTCTAAGAAACCCGATAACTAAGTTATTAACTAACATTTTGTTATCACACCGTTAATAACCCCGCTCGCGGAATTTGAAAATATTACCGTTTGGTAACTAATTTTCTACCACTCTATAACAAATTAATTACCATGCGGTAGAGTCACATAGATACTCCGGCTGGTAATAACTTAGCTACGTGGTTTCTTAGAGTGTGCTCACTTAAAAATGGCATTAACTCCTAAAATGGAAGCCATCGTGGACCCCAGACACACGAAAAAATCGTCGCTTAGAATTTCGCTTCGTTTTTCGCCTACTTCCTGACAAGCAAGCTTTGGTGCAAGCGAATGAAAACTAAGGTCAGTGGTGGGGTTAAGGTCGGTTAGCTCAAGTCGAAACAAAATATTGAAATTTTCATAATTTTGACCATGCTATCGATAAGCGAAAAACGAAGCGAAACTCTAAGCGACGATTGTTTCGTGTCTGACGTCCCGCCATTTTAGAAACATATGTTATGAAATTGTAACAATTTTTTAGTCCATAAATTTTTGGAATGCAAATACACGCTAACTTCAATATCTTAAGCTGTACTTAGGATAGATTTACCGTAAGGTTAACATAACAAGAGTAAAGTTTCCCTACGCTCTTGGGGAATTGGTATTGACTCATTATGAATCATTACTGTCCGGAGTAAACACCAAAACAAATCTTTTTACAGCCGGGGTAACATCTACTGAAGAGCGGAGGTTGCGAACTATAAACTGACGAACCACGATGTCCTTTGGACATGTGGTAGTGTCCCATTAGTAAACAAGAACCTTGAAGTACTTGGATTCAATGGCCACATTTGTCCATTTTTCAAAAGTGGCAACGAAGGAGGGCCATTATTACAGACCCTGTGATATTTAGCGGCCTGGAAAAAATTAGAGGCCGGGCTAAAATTTTGAAATCTTAGTTCTCAGCCCAAGACAATATTGCGAGACCGGCTGTAATTAGAAGAGAGCTATAAACAGATCTGTTACGGTATATTATTCTACGAGCATCGTTGCGTCGTAATAATGTGGCGGTAATGAAATACTGAGCACTCAGAATCATACTAATTATCACCAAATCAATATCAGTGCGGAGTGCAAATGTGACCCTTCTGCAGCGTAGGGTGTGCGTAGTTTTTTTTTTGCCCCAAATGTAGAATTTACTTTCCAAAAGAGTATCTGCCTCTACATCTACACATTTACATTTGCATATACACATTTACTATTTTGGATTCTTTATTAGACTAATTTTTTTATCAAATTGTGTATTGTTTTGGGCCACTTGCGTTAGATTCGTGTAATTTCCAACTTAGCAAACACTGTAATGAAGCATCAATTCAGCAATCAAGCAGTGAACATTATTTTTAAGAGTGTAGGATGTATGTACTTATTTATTAACACGAAGATGATGGGTTTCACATAACTGGGTGGATAAACGTATTTATGCTTCCTCCGCTAATGGAAAACATACTTGAGACGAAAGAAATAAGAGCATATTTATCTAACACGGCGATGGTGTGAAGTGTAACTCTACGAATTCGCGGCAATTTTGAAATTGTACCAGAATACAACCAACGTTTCTTGAGGCAGTTTGTCCGATGGTCGGAATTTGTCAAAAATTTTAAGGTCAAAGTTGAAAAAATTGGAAATTCTTACCAAGCGGAGGAAGAAAGTCCCACCCCTACTCCCTTCAAATAGAAAAATCGCCCATTTTTCAATTTTGACCTCCAATATTTTGACAAATTTGGGCAATGGCACAAACTGCATCAAGAAACGTTGGTTGTATTTACTTGGACCACATAATGTCATAATTTCAAAATGTCAACCAGTTCCGATGGTTACACTTCACACGATCGCAATGTATACAACTTGTTTAGAAGCGTACAGAGATATGTATTTAGGAACCTCTCGCTACCCAAAAATTCTCAGCAGTGAGAACCCTCTCACCGGACCAACTCTTAACTTTTCTAATAAAAATTATGGGGAAACAAAACAGAATTTCATTATGAAATCCGTGTAGTCACATTTGTAAATGATTTCATATTGTCAAATTGTTAGGGGCTTATTATTTATCAGTGCCTCATAATAATGTCGGTAATACATTCACACTAAGTGAGTACTGCAAATAGAATTTGCAATCCACTTGATAACATTGGGGACGTATTTTAACAGCTACCCAAGGAAATAGAGCCGTGAGACAAACAACGAGCAGACCTGACGTAACAAGTCGGTTCATAAGATGCACCAAAAATTAATATTTTGCACTTTTCTCACCTTCTCAACCTTCACAACAGCAGCAAACTTGTCATTACTAGCACAATTTCAGATCAACCACCTTCTTAAAAATATTACTCGTTGTGACGTTCAAATTCTGCACGACGGGAAGGACATTACCAGTAATAACATTCCGGTAAAAGTTATTTACATCCTAAAATATTCAAATCGTTGCTGGAACATGAACGAATTTTGCCCCTCTGCTATTAACGCATTGACATCTCGCAGTCCCGAGTGTAAATTAAGTTTCCTCATCTCGGAAAAGTACATGCGAGAAGGTACCAGCACCGGTACGGTATCAGAACCACCCGTTTAAATTGATACTACTTTCATCCCACTACCATGTTTTCCACATGGATGATAGACAAAAGCGGTGTTTTTACCACCACGAAAATAAAATGTTTTTTGTAATTTGTAATTGCGGAGACCTGTTCGACGGAATAAATTACTTCAACCTCTAGTTCTGCCATCCCGAAAAAGACTATATATATATGCCCATCCTTTCATACATTACGGGAAATTTTATCCACAAAGTGTGTGGCATTCCGTACTCCGTTGACATAGTTTATAGTTTTGAGGATTGCTACGAAATAACTGACTGGGGCAAACGAATTTATGTAGTCGCCTCTTGGAAAATAAACTGGTCCTATGAATCACCCTATATTTTCAACAGGGACCACACTAGCCTCAAATCCTCAAAATATGATCCTTTCGATCATACTAAAGACTTTACCATTCAACACTTGGCGGAGATATGCTTTTCAAAAGCCAACATCACTGCAACTCAGGTGCAGTCCGTTGATGCTTGGGGACCCTTTCTCCAATTTAATTACGATTTCAGCTTTGGTGCTCTTACGAATATGGAGTTAATAACACACACCCCCATTATAACAAGCACACCGGCCATGCGGTTCCTTTCATGCTACAGAGAAAAGTACCGGCTAGAGCTCCCAGCCGACATATTTTCGGCGGCGGCGGCTGACTTCTCAAACACCGTCAGCGGCGGCGGCGCGCCGGTTGCCGCCGATACATAACGGCGGCGCTATTGCGCCGGCAAAATCATGGCAATGGATGCACAAATCAACGCACTTTGAAGTCATTAAAATTCCACTGAACTTCTGCACAAAAACACATATTATTTGCAGCTCCCGCTCACTGAAGACTACTACATGGTGAATGGAACATGTTCATGCAACAGATTCTTTTCTGATTTATATATTATTTACATGCATATTATTATTCTAAACTTTAAGTACAAAAAAGAAAGTTCGTCATTTTGGATTGAAATATGAATTGCAAGTTTAATTTGCAAAAATCCTTCAATTTTTTGACGCCGACCGGAGATCAGCGGCTCGCCGAATTATTTACGGCGGCGGCGGCTTGCTTTTTTTGGTCGGCGTCGGCGGCGGCGGCGCAACCTTGTCGGCGGCTGGGAGCTCTAGTACCGGCCTTACGAAATTTACATTGTCCCCTTTCAACGCGATTTATGGTTCGCATTGCTCGTCACGTTGACCTTAAATGTGGTTCTCGCCTCGATTTACAAACATTTCTCAGCATACACCGATATGTCGTTCAGCGCCTGGTTATTCATTTTGGCGACAATGTTTGAAGAAACTGGCCACGTCCCCACCCGGATTGAGAGGAACATCTACTTCCGTCTAACACTTGGCGTATGGTGTCTAGTTTCTGTAGTCCTTACCAATTGTTATAACGGATTAATGATTTCTGAGCTTAATGCACCCCTTCCCGCTTTCCAGCCTGCTACATTTATGGATCTACTATGCAAAAAATTATCTCGAACGGTATATTATTCGCTCGTTAAGGACACAAAATATCTGGATGCCGAGGGCAAGTTTGTTCATGAAATGATGGAATGGTACATCCCTAGCATCATGACAGGAACGTTCACTACCGAAAGTAATCCTTACGATAAACACAATTGCTTTAAGCTTTTGTCAGTGCCCCACTCACCAGAAGTCGGTAAATTTCATTTGCCCGAATTTTTAAGCTTTCTTCTAAGTGCTATACCAGACGATAGCTGGGTTGAGAATCCTTACTTCCGTGAACAACGTAAGCTCCTTTTTAGCCTATTGCTACCAATTTATTCTCATCACCCAACCAATTTTAAGTACTCCCCGAAGCCCAAAAACTTCACAGAGTTCCTGAGGGACATAGAGCGAGAACTTGTTCCATGTGGGAAGACGGTTTTCATAGATTATTGAGACGGTTTGGAGGCGTTGCATGCCTTACTGTCCAGGCACTACCCTTGGCATAAATTCTATAAGGGAAAACGATTCTTAGGAATTAGGTGGTTTGCAATGGTGTTTCGATACGTTGGAATCTCTAAAGTTCCCAGTTACAATAAATATCTTGTCGAAACTGGGGTATTTGGCCGGTTGTGGGAAGAACTGTACATTCGTTTGAATTTGGGACGAAAACCCGCGACTAATCATAGCGTTAGACGCTACAAACAACCTAAGGAATCAGATATTTCCTTAGGATTGGACGTAGCAATTCAAACATTTTTCGTCGTTTGGATCACCGCAGTCAGTTTAGCTTTGCTATCTTTCGGATTTGAAGTACGATACCGGATTTATCAATGGCTTTGGCTTATAGTTTTATCGATAAATACTCTAAGCCTCAAGCTTTGGAGGAGAAAATGTTTACGAAGGATGAAGAACTGGTTGGGTGGCAATGTTGGTATGAAGTAGCATGCAATTGTAGTTAATCACATTTATTATGTATTTGGGTGCCACACATCGGTATAGCTTGGCAGACATGAGCCATTATAAGACCAGAAAATAAGCAAAAACATATTGTACAGCTTTGGTTAGCCCGAACCTTGTAATCCCATGTTTACCACAAGTTTTCTATAAAATAATGAGCTAAATTGTTGAGAGTACAAAATTCCCAGATTGTGTGTTTGGTAATATGCTGTGGGATGGAAATCTCTCGTTCTTGAAATGAGGCACGCTGAGACCAAGCAGTTATATGTCACTTAAATATTATTTATTTGGGGGCAGTTTGAGACTTAAATGGTTGAGTGACAGGTAGACCATGCACAACAGAATCGAGATAAAGATTTCAACCCATATTTATAAGTTTAGTGCGAATGACAAGGTTACAAAATGACATGGAGACTTGTAAGTAAATTACATTTATGATGGAAGAGCAGAAGAAAGATTGATAAGCCACAAACTCGCAATTAGTCATTTACATTTTATATTAATTAGTCAAATGGATAAATAATGCATGTACGTCAGAACGTAAATTAATCCAGGATAGGTAAATTCAGTTATACAACCTTTTCATAATAAGCTTCATTGGCGACAAATCATGAAAATTTTAATATCACTTCTCTATGAATATTTCCAGAGCTGTAACACGCCTAAATGCTAATCATTAGTTATTTTTCGAGTCCGTTGTAAATTTCGCATGATTAAATGAGCTAAATCAGATATCGGTATAACTCCTTAGTTCCCCCCTGTTCAATTTTTTCTCATGTTTGACTTCGTACTATTTCATAAGAAACCAGTAAGGATCTCAAGTCCAAATTTCAGCCTCACATGCCCATATCTATGTATTGGTGGGGTGACGATCCTGCCATTGTTGGACAGGACCGTCAGCTGCGCAAGCACTAGGCTGATTGCAGTCTCCCCGTATACACCGCTTTACTGTGCTAAATCATGACTCTCACGATTTACAGATCCAACTTGACCTACAAGCCGCCCTGATCTGATTATGAATAAAATTAGATCGAGTAGAGACAGAGTCACTATTTGCCCTGGTGGCAACTCATGCGTCCCAAAGAGTTCTGACCTTAGGGCACAGTACTTGTCGGAGGACCCAAGAAAATGAAATACAGTCTCAGGGCCACGGCCGCACATGGCCTCATCAACCAATCCCATCGTTCTGAGGTGCCCATTTAAAGTACAATGCCCAGTTAAGGCTTGTGTTACTGATCGCAGATTCTTCGGATTTAGGGTTAAAAGCTTACTGCTAAGCACCGGTGAAGGGGCAGAGAGAAAAGCTTTAGAAGTTAAACAACCCTTGCTGCTTTTCCAGGATTTAGTATGCTGTAATCTTAAACTTGCCCATAGGGTCCCTCCAGATAAAATTAATCCAATTTGAATTCATATTCATCCGCTAGAAGCCATTTGCAACATTTGCACCAAAGAATATCTACGGACTTGCTTTTGTAACCAGGCCCAAAAATGTATAACTTTGAGAATTTATTTTGGGAAAAGTCCAACGAGCTACCTTCCAAAATTTTGTGTAATTATGTAATAAGTCTTTCTAAGCACAATGTAAAAAATCTGGAAGAAAGCTCGTTGGACTTTCCGAGGTATAGCCAAAATCCCAAGGGCATTTTTTTATGAAAATTGGTGCCAGCAAATGGTCACCATGTCGTGACCGTGTTGCCAACAACAAAATAATGCAAAAATAATAATAAATACAAATTAATGATGACAAAATCAACAATAAAAAACAAAATTGTGAATTTGCATACCCAACGACAGAGTGTATTTCTCTCCAAATCAAGTGCCTCTTATTTCTCTTATTTCACAATGCCGTATCTTAAATGTTGTATTTCAAGCTGTAAGGCTAAAATACCTCCCGGCGATAAAATCAAATACATAGGTCAACCTCAGTTTTGGCCGCAATTTCAAGAATTTGTCGAAGAGTGGCGAAGTCACCAAAAAACAGACATCATTTGCGGTAAACATCATGCCCAGGTGTTTATATTAATGGACCTTTATGGTTACATAATGCCCAAAATCATATTATTTAAAGTTAAAATTATTACATGATAACCAGATACGTCGAGCTGCTGGAGCTAACATGAAACCGAACGGGGCAAAAATCCGCGAAGACCTTCCAATAATTCCCGAACCTGAACTGATGACTAAGCGAACGCGTCTGAACAGTTACCATGTTCATCAAAAAGAGGTGATCTCAGGTGGGGACCAGTCTCTAGGTGTGGACCACCATGAAGAAGATCTCTCTCACTCGGAAGACATTCTTTGCCGTGATGATGCGCAAGCACTATTTGACATGTACTCGCCAAATGTAGAGTATGGCTTCCACGAGGATGAGCACCATGAGGATATTGACAATCCCTTTAGCCCTGATGATGCTGATGACCACTCGATATCAATTAACCAGTCGCAGATGTTTTCTATCGTGTCACAAGATTCCGCCGCTCGGTTGCAACTGCTCGATTGCAACAACATCTGCCAACACACAATCGAGCATGAATTCTCAGGCCTCTATTGCGTCGCAACGCCGTCTCACTACCCTGCAATCTGTGACATCGACCCAGAAGTGCTGCTTCATATGCAAAAGTGTCGACCAGAGGAAAGTTATTCCAAAATCCGCAATAAAGCAAGTCTGGGAGAAAAAGAATATCCTGCTGCCACATAACAACCGATGCTGCTCATCTCATTTGAAAGATGGCCTATTCAACCAACAAGATCTGGACAACATCGTAGCCAACAAGAACGGCGTAATTATGAATGATGCTGAAATTGCTCAATGTATTCTGGATTTAACAGAAAAACCTGGTCAAAAGTATAAGAAGAAAGTGCGGCTCGACTTTGCGGACGAGAAAGAACTCTCCGAAGAAGAATACCAGACACTTCTTGGATTTGGAAAAGAAGATTTCAAGAATTTATTCGAATATGTCAAAGGATGTCTGAAAGAAAGTGTTAACAGACACCCCCGAAACGCACTGGCCCTCTTTCTTTGTCTACTTCGTCTAAATGTGTCGCAGCCGGTTTTGGGGATCATGTTTGGCATTCAGCAAGTTACCACAGTCAGCGACACTATCAATTCGGTGTCAAAAGCATTGGAGAAGTTGTTTGTCCCGAATTTCCTTGGTTTTCAACAAATGACAAGAGATCAAGCTATTCAAGATCATGGGAGGAAGATTTTCAAGACGATATATGAAGCACCACCAGATACAATGTTCCCTATTTTTGATGGGACATATCTCTACATCGATAAACCAGGTGACTTTGAATTGCAAAAGAAGACTTGGTCTGGTCAGAAAAAAAGAAATCTTGTCAAACCCATGATGGCTGTGCTTGAAGATGGCTACATCATTGATGCACCGGGACCATATTTCAGTGATGGCAGTAACAACGATGCAGGGATAATGAAGTCTCTGTTGGTTGAGGGCAGCGATTTGATGAATTTTCTGGATCCAGAGAAAGACCGACCAGTATTTGATCGCGGCTTCCGGGATGTCCGACCTCTCCTGAAGAAGAAAGGTTTTAAAATATATATGCCGGAGCTCAAAGCCAAGGCCAAAGACCAATTTACTACCATGCAAGGAAATATTTCAAGAAAATGTACACTGGTAAGATGGTTGGTTGAGGCGGTAAACGGAAGACTCAAGATCAAATACAAGTTCTTTGCAGACGTTATTCCAGGATCGTATCTTCCAAAACTAAGAAGATTTTTCAGGATAGCCGTAGCCCTAATCAATTGCTACTGTCCACCACTGATACATTACACCGAGAGAAACCAAGAAATCGCTTTGCAAGCTTTAGCTAGATCTGAAGTTGACAACAACATGCAGAAAAGGGTATCAAGGGAGAAGTTGGACGCGAAGACTGAAGCGTGGAAGACAGCATCTTCTGACGTCATTAAAGACTTCCCAACTCTGTCTGTCCAAGACTTGGAGATGTTAACATTGGGGGTATATCAGCTATCTTTAGCGAAGGAATACACAAAGAAACATATGAACGAAGACTCAGAATTTGAAATCCAACTGAATAGTGAAACTAGTGGGGTGTTGCGTGCGAAGCTAAACAGCAGATTTACGTCTGGCAAAAAGAATCAACTTTGGGTGGAATATGATCCTCAATTGGCAGGTCATCAGGCGATAACAGGGTACTATTGCACATGTTGGCAAGGGGCACGAACAGTGGGGATGTGTTCTCATGTTACTTGCGTAAGTATTGTGATTTTTGTAATCATTTCTTCCTAGTTGAGCATTTAAAAGTTAAATATATGTGGCCCTATTTATAAAATTCCAGGTCCTTTGGTTTATGGGATATAAACGTCATCAACCCATCAATATAAGACAGCGACGTCCAAGGGTGATTAATTTCTTAGATGCTGCGGAAATCTTAAGGGCCTCACACTTGCCATCAACATCTACAGTGGAACGACTCGAAGTTGTGCAGAATTCACCAATTTTGAATGCCGAATCTGATGAGGATGAACTTTCTCCGCCAAGTTTTCGAGTGTTAAGGAGCCATAAAATTTAGGAGTATTAGTTTCATACGCATGATTAAGTGTTAGTTTAATTATTTTTGTGATGTAATATCATTTACGATAATTCAATGTTATGTGTTTGGTCTGAATAAACCACTCCTTCCTCAAACTATGCTATTTATAAATTAATTGAATTAAGTGCAAAAAATGCTAAGCATATATGGTTTTATCTAAATGTACATATTTTAAGGTTACTAAAAAATTACAAAAATTTTATAAATAATAACAAAATAAAATAATATTAATATTAACCGACTAAAAACATAGCCCTGCCACAGTAAACAAATAAAAAAACCCCCAATAGGTGGGGGGGATTCGAACCTGGCCTCTACTTACATTTTCTGCCTTGTACAGAGGGAGATGATCTCTCCCTACTGGGCTACTTGGGCAGTAGAGGTTGTGTGTCTCGGATTTAAAGTTGGCTTTGTATGTATTTATGCAAATCTAATAATAAAATCAAACAATGGAAAATGTGCATTACATAATTAAGTTATTCATAATATTAAGTTATTCATAACGGAATTAAGTTATAAACGGCACCCATTTCTGAGTAATTTATAAATTATATATGTAATGTAATCCTCGTGGCGTAAAATTTATTAAAAATTTTTTTTTTTACTAAAAGTCCCCACGTTACCATGCAAAATTGTCTAAAAATTTCGTAAATAAAGGGGCCGGTGATTTTGGCTCGAAATCGTCTCTAAGGGGCCACGAAAAAGGGGAAGTTCGGATGTGTCCTTTCAGCTTTCCACTATAAGTTTGAAATTTTGATGCATAATACGCCACCCACTCAGACGACCCCGATCGGCCAACGACTGGACATATTAGGCCCATGTTCGAACTCATTTCCAAATTTTTGCCTATGGTGAAAATTTCAGGTCCATCAATCCACTCGTTCGAAAGTTATCGAAAGCCAGACGGGCATGATCATTATATAAGCCTTGGATCGGGCTAGAAGGTAATGTTAAATATTGCAAAAAATGAAAACAAAGTATAAAAAATTTGGTTCCGAATATATTGGGACCTTACATTGAGTTATAATCACTCCAGTGTTTAGTTTTGGCTGTCGTTCAAACAGCAGTTCAAAAATAGACTACGATTTTGAGTATAACTCTAACTACATTTTTGATCATTATTTAAACTATGCATGATTATGATTATGATACTGATTCTAAGTAGTCATAAAAATAATACCCTTTGAATACATAACCAAATAAACATAGTTTACTCTGGTAAACACTGATCAAGTAGATTTCATCCATCATATACAAGTGTAATTATGACATCATGCAAATGACAATGAACCCATACAATTACCTATTTTTGACCTATCACCCTGTGCTCACATTCACGAGATTCGGAGTTCGTCCGATTGACCAGTTTTGGAACTCTACCTAAAACTAAAAATCATACGCATGATTGATAATGCAGTTGAATCGCCCAGACCAGAGAGGGACATAAAGACGGATGGACGGACAAAGCGACCATAATAAGCATCCGACGCTAAGTTTTCTTATGCCCATTTTTGACAGGACTTCTTAACCAGGGTTCGCCACCCCGGGTATTTGTGAGTTGGGGGTTTTTGGCGTTTTGTGGTTTTTTGGGGTATCAAATTGATTGATTGATTTAAGCTTTGTTCAGGTGTCTAACCAGTTCCCAGTAAAAAAACTAATGTCCGGAGAAACCCTAATGCTTAATGGAGTTTTTGCGGGTTTTTGATGGTTTTTGTGGGTTCTTGTAAGATTTTGGGGCACATTGAAACAATCAATTAAAATTCTGAAAATTTTTTGCTGAAGTAAAATATTGAATTTTGCTTTGCTTTAATACGTAATTTTAAAAATTTTGTTTCAACCAGCCCCATAATCTACAAAAACCCACAAATAACCCAAAAACCCCTGAAAAAACCAAGGGGTTGGGTTTTTCTAGAAAAACCTCGGGGTTTTCCGAACCCTGTTCTTCACATTCCATCTGACTAATGGTGTAAACTACTCCCAATAATCATCGCGTGCATTTAGAAAATCATTATACATAGAAGGCAATATTTTTCTGTAGTTTTAATCCCTTTTTTGCATGTTTAATTTTCGATAATACCCGGCAAGGTTTTAAAGAAGCAGGCCATCACGCGCGAGGGGAGTGGTAAGTACAAGGCGTCAGTGGCCGCGAAAGACATATCCGGCCGCATTGCACACTCTTAAAAATTATCTCATTTCTTTTTAGCAATTCAGGAAATTACTTGTTATGTAATTCGTTTTATGCATTGGCGACATTTCAGAAATATCTATTTCTTCGACATAGATTTGGATAACCGCGCGACCATGTGGACGAGATGAAAGGTACCAAAACTTTTAAAAAATCAATTTTTGTATTTTCAGGGAATTAATTCTGAGAACAAACTGTAATTTTTAAAGCTAGAAGGGGGTATTTTTCAGTATATGTAGTGATATCATAAGAATAAAGTTTACATGGGCATTGTTTGTAGTATTGATATTGATCAAGTTTGATCATTGAGAGTTGTAGAGGTATTGCTCAAGTTTAGTTATTATTGTTAAAAAATATAAAGGCTCCGTTTATCCGCGACACACTACTATTATTGTTTCTATTAAATAAAATACAAATCCGGCTCATTTTAAAAATGTCTTTAAATTATATCATTTAAAAATTATTCCCGAAACAGTTTCATGGATGATTGATGCATATGTACGGCATCAATAAATATTGATAAAAGTCAATTTAGAGGTATGAGATTAAAGTGAAGTAATTTCAATGATACATAATGTTTGTTAAACTGCTTGGGAATTATTTGTATAATTATTTTATAGTTATCGAGTTTCGGGCTGGGATAGAGTGTATCGGGCTAGGATTCAGATTCAGATATTATTCAAAATGTTTGAGGTCAAAGTTAAAAATGAGCGATTTTTTTCAATTTGGAGTGGTTATTCCACTTGACAGGAGTTGCTCATTTTTCAATTTTGCTCTCAAATATTTCGACACATGCCGACCATCACACAAACTGCCCTAAGAAGCGTGGGTTGTATTGACTTTGACTAAATACTTTTATAAAATTAATAATGATTCTATATAATAATAATACAATTTAATAATAAATAATAATAATAAAAATAAATAATAACAAAAAATGCTGAATATAATTGATAATAATTTAATTAAAAATTTCCACTAATTCGAAGGGTTACACTTAACATGGTTACACTTGGATTCCAAGTCCCTCTGTTCTTTAATTGTTCCTGATATTTGCGCACTGTTTACACCACCCTTCACTCACATTCAGCAAACTCTCATCATCAATCCCCGGATTCTCACCTTTCCTAAAAAATACCAACCTGACCCCCATCTCAATCCACTTCTCTCTCACTTCTCGCCTCACCTTATCACAAGCATGTGAACAAACCCGATTTATCTCACCCTCCACCCGCTTGTACTGGAATTAATTCGCTTCTCGCCAGCTGGGAATTGCACATCCAATTCCCTTAAAGTCCCACACACCGCAGTCCCTCCCCATAGAAAGGACCCATACGAAAACTGAGCACTCGCCGCAAAACATTTTTCCCTTTGCTCTTCCGTCTTCGCTTTTCCCACAAAGCTTACAACGATCTTCTCCTAGGCGGGGAACTGCCCACCGTACTCTATTTTCACACCATTGACGACATTCGCCGTTTCGAATTTCAAGTGCAAGTGCGGAATATAAGAGCACCCCCTTCAGCTGGAGAGTGTTACCTTAAAAACCCTTAATTTAAGTAGGACCTGAATGAACACACTGTTTGCGTGACCTACTTGCGAAATACATAATTCGTTGATGTGCACCTGCGTCAAGGTTCGGGCCAGAGAAAAGTCGGCCCAAAAGACAAGCTTGGAATGGCGAAGACATTAAACTCAAATTTCGTGATCAGCAACCACTCCGGCGGTAAAATTCCGGAAGGATCGTTAATATGCGTATAATTACGATCTTTCACGGTAAAGGAGACTAAATTCGGGAAGGGAGGTGGGCTTGAGATAAGCAAGGATTTTAGCTCTTGACTACTCGGCTCATGATACGTGAGAGTGAATACGTTTAGGAAAAGTGGCGAGAGTTTCGATATGATTAAAAATAAATATAAATTAAATACAAATTAAATATAAATTAAGCTCGAAATGCAACTTAAAAATTATTGTTTTGAAGTTGGTGGAAAAATGAATGGTTGAAAAAAAGAGGGTACGATTTAATGTTTTGCATGGATTTTTAATTTTCTTCCACTTTGTAATTAATGGTTCATTATCGGTACGGAACAACTAAAAAGGGATATTATTTTCGTAATCTACGTTAAATTATTTATAAAAAACATATGCATTAGGCAATCAGAAATGTGTCCCATAAAAAAGAAAAACGCGTGATTTATCTTATTGCAAAAGAAGGTACGGAGCAATTTTTAGCTTGCTGTATATACATCAAGTTTTTACAATGCGAATTACATAAATATGCATAATAAATAATTTCTAAGTCTGACATGCTATGATTTTATGGAAATTTTGAAAACGTCACAAATCCTATCACTTTTTACACACCATGCACAAAACATATTTAATTATCAGTACACTTTTTTAATAATCCGGTAAAGTCATGCAGGTAATGATTTCTCTGTAATAAATTTGGTAATAATATTTTACCACGTAGTTAAAATTCATTGCCATGTTGGGAACACTTTATTACCAAGCCATCACCGCACAGTAGAACTTATCACAACCACTGTGGTAGAGTCATATACTTGTGATTTTGGATAATGTTTATTACTAGATTATTTAATCGAGATAAAGATTTCAACCCATATTTATAAGTTTAGTGCGAATGACAAGGTTACAAAATGACATGGAGACTTGTAAGTAAATTACATTTATGATGGAAGAGCAGAAGAAAGATTGATAAGCCACAAACTCGCAATTAGTCATTTACATTTTATATTAATTAGTCAAATGGATAAATAATGCATGTACGTCAGAACGTAAATTAATCCAGGATAGGTAAATTCAGTTATACAACCTTTTCATAATAAGCTTCATTGGCGACAAATCATGAAAATTTTAATATCACTTCTCTATGAATATTTCCAGAGCTGTAACACGCCTAAATGCTAATCATTAGTTATTTTTCGAGTCCGTTGTAAATTTCGCATGATTAAATGAGCTAAATCAGATATCGGTATAACTCCTTAGTTCCCCCCTGTTCAATTTTTTCTCATGTTTGACTTCGTACTATTTCATAAGAAACCAGTAAGGATCTCAAGTCCAAATTTCAGCCTCACATGCCCATATCTATGTATTGGTGGGGTGACGATCCTGCCATTGTTGGACAGGACCGTCAGCTGCGCAAGCACTAGGCTGATTGCAGTCTCCCCGTATACACCGCTTTACTGTGCTAAATCATGACTCTCACGATTTACAGATCCAACTTGACCTACAAGCCGCCCTGATCTGATTATGAATAAAATTAGATCGAGTAGAGACAGAGTCACTATTTGCCCTGGTGGCAACTCATGCGTCCCAAAGAGTTCTGACCTTAGGGCACAGTACTTGTCGGAGGACCCAAGAAAATGAAATACAGTCTCAGGGCCACGGCCGCACATGGCCTCATCAACCAATCCCATCGTTCTGAGGTGCCCATTTAAAGTACAATGCCCAGTTAAGGCTTGTGTTACTGATCGCAGATTCTTCGGATTTAGGGTTAAAAGCTTACTGCTAAGCACCGGTGAAGGGGCAGAGAGAAAAGCTTTAGAAGTTAAACAACCCTTGCTGCTTTTCCAGGATTTAGTATGCTGTAATCTTAAACTTGCCCATAGGGTCCCTCCAGATAAAATTAATCCAATTTGAATTCATATTCATCCGCTAGAAGCCATTTGCAACATTTGCACCAAAGAATATCTACGGACTTGCTTTTGTAACCAGGCCCAAAAATGTATAACTTTGAGAATTTATTTTGGGAAAAGTCCAACGAGCTACCTTCCAAAATTTTGTGTAATTATGTAATAAGTCTTTCTAAGCACAATGTAAAAAATCTGGAAGAAAGCTCGTTGGACTTTCCGAGGTATAGCCAAAATCCCAAGGGCATTTTTTTATGAAAATTGGTGCCAGCAAATGGTCACCATGTCGTGACCGTGTTGCCAACAACAAAATAATGCAAAAATAATAATAAATACAAATTAATGATGACAAAATCAACAATAAAAAACAAAATTGTGAATTTGCATACCCAACGACAGAGTGTATTTCTCTCCAAATCAAGTGCCTCTTATTTCTCTTATTTCACAATGCCGTATCTTAAATGTTGTATTTCAAGCTGTAAGGCTAAAATACCTCCCGGCGATAAAATCAAATACATAGGTCAACCTCAGTTTTGGCCGCAATTTCAAGAATTTGTCGAAGAGTGGCGAAGTCACCAAAAAACAGACATCATTTGCGGTAAACATCATGCCCAGGTGTTTATATTAATGGACCTTTATGGTTACATAATGCCCAAAATCATATTATTTAAAGTTAAAATTATTACATGATAACCAGATACGTCGAGCTGCTGGAGCTAACATGAAACCGAACGGGGCAAAAATCTGCGAAGACCTTCCAATAATTCCCGAACCTGAACTGATGACTAAGCGAACGCGTCTGAACAGTTACCATGTTCATCAAAAAGAGGTGATCTCAGGTGGGGACCAGTCTCTAGGTGTGGACCACCATGAAGAAGATCTCTCTCACTCGGAAGACATTCTTTGCCGTGATGATGCGCAAGCACTATTTGACATGTACTCGCCAAATGTAGAGTATGGCTTCCACGAGGATGAGCACCATGAGGATATTGACAATCCCTTTAGCCCTGATGATGCTGATGACCACTCGATATCAATTAACCAGTCGCAGATGTTTTCTATCGTGTCACAAGATTCCGCCGCTCGGTTGCAACTGCTCGATTGCAACAACATCTGCCAACACACAATCGAGCATGAATTCTCAGGCCTCTATTGCGTCGCAACGCCGTCTCACTACCCTGCAATCTGTGACATCGACCCAGAAGTGCTGCTTCATATGCAAAAGTGTCGACCAGAGGAAAGTTATTCCAAAATCCGCAATAAAGCAAGTCTGGGAGAAAAAGAATATCCTGCTGCCACATAACAACCGATGCTGCTCATCTCATTTGAAAGATGGCCTATTCAACCAACAAGATCTGGACAACATCGTAGCCAACAAGAACGGCGTAATTATGAATGATGCTGAAATTGCTCAATGTATTCTGGATTTAACAGAAAAACCTGGTCAAAAGTATAAGAAGAAAGTGCGGCTCGACTTTGCGGACGAGAAAGAACTCTCCGAAGAAGAATACCAGACACTTCTTGGATTTGGAAAAGAAGATTTCAAGAATTTATTCGAATATGTCAAAGGATGTCTGAAAGAAAGTGTTAACAGACACCCCCGAAACGCACTGGCCCTCTTTCTTTGTCTACTTCGTCTAAATGTGTCGCAGCCGGTTTTGGGGATCATGTTTGGCATTCAGCAAGTTACCACAGTCAGCGACACTATCAATTCGGTGTCAAAAGCATTGGAGAAGTTGTTTGTCCCGAATTTCCTTGGTTTTCAACAAATGACAAGAGATCAAGCTATTCAAGATCATGGGAGGAAGATTTTCAAGACGATATATGAAGCACCACCAGATACAATGTTCCCTATTTTTGATGGGACATATCTCTACATCGATAAACCAGGTGACTTTGAATTGCAAAAGAAGACTTGGTCTGGTCAGAAAAAAAGAAATCTTGTCAAACCCATGATGGCTGTGCTTGAAGATGGCTACATCATTGATGCACCGGGACCATATTTCAGTGATGGCAGTAACAACGATGCAGGGATAATGAAGTCTCTGTTGGTTGAGGGCAGCGATTTGATGAATTTTCTGGATCCAGAGAAAGACCGACCAGTATTTGATCGCGGCTTCCGGGATGTCCGACCTCTCCTGAAGAAGAAAGGTTTTAAAATATATATGCCGGAGCTCAAAGCCAAGGCCAAAGACCAATTTACTACCATGCAAGGAAATATTTCAAGAAAATGTACACTGGTAAGATGGTTGGTTGAGGCGGTAAACGGAAGACTCAAGATCAAATACAAGTTCTTTGCAGACGTTATTCCAGGATCGTATCTTCCAAAACTAAGAAGATTTTTCAGGATAGCCGTAGCCCTAATCAATTGCTACTGTCCACCACTGATACATTACACCGAGAGAAACCAAGAAATCGCTTTGCAAGCTTTAGCTAGATCTGAAGTTGACAACAACATGCAGAAAAGGGTATCAAGGGAGAAGTTGGACGCGAAGACTGAAGCGTGGAAGACAGCATCTTCTGACGTCATTAAAGACTTCCCAACTCTGTCTGTCCAAGACTTGGAGATGTTAACATTGGGGGTATATCAGCTATCTTTAGCGAAGGAATACACAAAGAAACATATGAACGAAGACTCAGAATTTGAAATCCAACTGAATAGTGAAACTAGTGGGGTGTTGCGTGCGAAGCTAAACAGCAGATTTACGTCTGGCAAAAAGAATCAACTTTGGGTGGAATATGATCCTCAATTGGCAGGTCATCAGGCGATAACAGGGTACTATTGCACATGTTGGCAAGGGGCACGAACAGTGGGGATGTGTTCTCATGTTACTTGCGTAAGTATTGTGATTTTGTAATCATTTCTTCCTAGTTGAGCATTTAAAAGTTAAATATATGTGGCCCTATTTATAAAATTCCAGGTCCTTTGGTTTATGGGATATAAACGTCATCAACCCATCAATATAAGACAGCGACGTCCAAGGGTGATTAATTTCTTAGATGCTGCGGAAATCTTAAGGGCCTCACACTTGCCATCAACATCTACAGTGGAACGACTCGAAGTTGTGCAGAATTCACCAATTTTGAATGCCGAATCTGATGAGGATGAACTTTCTCCGCCAAGTTTTCGAGTGTTAAGGAGCCATAAAATTTAGGAGTATTAGTTTCATACGCATGATTAAGTGTTAGTTTAATTATTTTTGTGATGTAATATCATTTACGATAATTCAATGTTATGTGTTTGGTCTGAATAAACCACTCCTTCCTCAAACTATGCTATTTATAAATTAATTGAATTAAGTGCAAAAAATCCTAAGCATATATGGTTTTATCTAAATGTACATATTTTAAGGTTACTAAAAAATTACAAAAATTTTATAAATAATAACAAAATAAAATAATATTAATATTAACGACTAAAAACATAGCCCTGCCACAGTAAACAAATAAAAAAACCCCCAATAGGTGGGGGGGATTCGAACCTGGCCTCTACTTACATTTTCTGCCTTGTACAGAGGGAGATGATCTCTCCCTACTGGGCTACTTGGGCAGTAGAGGTTGTGTGTCTCGGATTTAAAGTTGGCTTTGTATGTATTTATGCAAATCTAATAATAAAATCAAACAATGGAAAATGTGCATTACATAATTAAGTTATTCATAATATTAAGTTATTCATAACGGAATTAAGTTATAAACGGCACCCATTTCTGAGTAATTTATAAATTATATATGTAATGTAATCCTCGTGGCGTAAAATTTATTAAAAATTTTTTTTTTACTAAAAGTCCCCACGTTACCATGCAAAATTGTCTAAAAATTTCGTAATAAAGGGGCCGGTGATTTTGGCTCGAAATCGTCTCTAAGGGGCCACGAAAAAGGGGAAGTTCGGATGTGTCCTTTCAGCTTTCCACTATAAGTTTGAAATTTGATGCATAATACGCCACCCACTCAGACGACCCCGATCGGCCAACGACTGGACATATTAGGCCCATGTTCGAACTCATTTCCAAATTTTTGCCTATGGTGAAAATTTCAGGTCCATCAATCCACTCGTTCGAAAGTTATCGAAAGCCAGACGGGCATGATCATTATATAAGCCTTGGATCGGGCTAGAAGGTAATGTTAAATATTGCAAAAAATGAAAACAAAGTATAAAAAATTTGGTTCCGAATATATTGGGACCTTACATTGAGTTATAATCACTCCAGTGTTTAGTTTTGGCTGTCGTTCAAACAGCAGTTCAAAAATAGACTACGATTTTGAGTATAACTCTAACTACATTTTGATCATTATTTAAACTATGCATGATTATGATTATGATACTGATTCTAAGTAGTCATAAAAATAATACCCTTTGAATACATAACCAAATAAACATAGTTTACTCTGGTAAACACTGATCAAGTAGATTTCATCCATCATATACAAGTGTAATTATGACATCATGCAAATGACAATGAACCCATACAATTACCTATTTTTGACCTATCACCCTGTGCTCACATTCACGAGATTCGGAGTTCGTCCGATTGACCAGTTTTGGAACTCTACCTAAAACTAAAAATCATACGCATGATTGATAATGCAGTTGAATCGCCCAGACCAGAGAGGACATAAAGACGGATGGACGGACAAAGCGACCATAATAAGCATCCGACGCTAAGTTTTCTTATGCCCATTTTTGACAGGACTTCTTAACCAGGGTTCGCCACCCCGGGTATTTGTGAGTTGGGGGTTTTTGGCGTTTTGTGGTTTTTTGGGGTATCAAATTGATTGATTGATTTAAGCTTTGTTCAGGTGTCTAACCAGTTCCCAGTAAAAAAACTAATGTCCGGAGAAACCCTAATGCTTAATGGAGTTTTTGCGGGTTTTTGATGGTTTTTGTGGGTTCTTGTAAGATTTTGGGGCACATTGAAACAATCAATTAAAATTCTGAAAATTTTTTGCTGAAGTAAAATATTGAATTTTGCTTTGCTTTAATACGTTAATTTTAAAAATTTTGTTTCAACCAGCCCCATAATCTACAAAAACCCACAAATAACCCAAAAACCCCTGAAAAAACCAAGGGGTTGGGTTTTTCTAGAAAAACCTCGGGGGTTTTCCGAACCCTGTTCTTCACATTCCATCTGACTAATGGTGTAAACTACTCCCAATAATCATCGCGTGCATTTAGAAAATCATTATACATAGAAGGCAATATTTTTCTGTAGTTTTAATCCCTTTTTTGCATGTTTAATTTTCGATAATACCCGGCAAGGTTTTTAAAGAAGCAGGCCATCACGCGCGAGGGGAGTGGTAAGTACAAGGGCGTCAGTGGCCGCGAAAGACATATCCGGCCGCATTGCACACTCTTAAAAATTATCTCATTTCTTTTTAGCAATTCAGGAAATTACTTGTTATGTAATTCGTTTTATGCATTGGCGACATTTCAGAAATATCTATTTCTTCGACATAGATTTGGATACCGCGCGACCATGTGGACGAGATGAAAGGTACCAAAACTTTTAAAAAATCAATTTTTGTATTTTCAGGGAATTAATTCTGAGAACAAACTGTAATTTTTAAAGCTAGAAGGGGGTATTTTTCAGTATATGTAGTGATATCATAAGAATAAAGTTTACATGGGGCATTGTTTTGTAGTATTGATATTGATCAAGTTGATCATTGAGAGTTGTAGAGGTATTGCTCAAGTTTAGTTATTATTGTTAAAAAAATATAAAGGCTCCGTTTATCCGCGACACACTACTATTATTGTTTTTCTATTAAATAAAATACAAATCCGGCTCATTTTAAAAATGTCTTTAAATTATATCATTTAAAAATTATTCCCGAAACAGTTTCATGGATGATTGATGCATATGTACGGCATCAATAAATATTGATAAAAGTCAATTTAGAGGTATGAGATAAAGTGAAGTAATTTCAATGATACATAATGTTTGTTAAACTGCTTGGGAATTATTTGTATAATTATTTATAGTTATCGAGTTTCGGGCTGGGATAGAGTGTATCGGGCTAGATTCAGATTCAGATATTATTTCAAAATGTTTGAGGTCAAAGTTAAAAATGAGCGATTTTTTCAATTTGGAGTGGTTATTCCACTTGACAGGAGTTGCTCATTTTTCAATTTGCTCTCAATATTTCGACACATGCGACCATCACACAAAACTGCCCTAAGAAGCGTGGGTTGTATTGACTTTGACTAAATACTTTTTAAAATTAATAATGATTCTATATAATAATAATACAATTTAATAATAAATAATAATAAAAAATAAATAATAAACAAAAGCTGAATATAATTGATAATAATTTAATTAAAATTTCCACTAATTCGAAGGGTTACACTTAACATGGTTACACTTGGATTCCAAGTCCCTCTGTTCTTTAATTGTTCCTGATATTTGCG